>NC_089843.1:153800051-154104873 GCF_035609145.1 Eleutherodactylus coqui | reverse complement strand
TGGGGTCACGCCTAAAATATACTGAAGCTAAATACCTGTGGAGTGTCTACTGAACACAATAATAAAATGTGACTATCGTGAAGCAATTTCGGATAATGCCATAATAAATTTATAGCACAAGTGATGCACACAAACCACACAAGTGTGCTCAGTTAGTGAAGTCAGATGGTGCCTCCTGGCCAATCTGATTAGAACCATAATGGGCAGAGAGCGTAACTAAATCTAGTGTAACACAATTCAAGAGGTTATTTGTTTTAATTTAGCAGTGGAATAAAAAAATACAAGCTTGAAGGCAAATTTTCTAGCTAAACATAATATTCTCCTAACAAGTTTGTGGTATTTGGTAATACATTTTAATTTTTTCAGCATTTGGTATTTTCTGATATAGTTACAAAAAGTTGAACAATTGGCATGCAATGGCATGAAAAACAGACGTAGTTAATGGGTGGTCCAAGTAGGTGCCAGAACATTTATTGACAGTAGAAGTCATTACAAACGCACAATACAGAATTTCATTTTTCACATTATTTTTTAAGGTATAAGTCTTATTAATGGCGCTATTGACATTTTACTCCGACAAATAAAAAAGCAAATCCCTTTCTGAGACTCACATTCTACAAAAATATCTTGGTTTATGTCTCTAGATTTAAAGTTTGCAATAAAATGGATTAATTTATATGACTTAGAAATATCTTTTTAGAGTACAAAGCATATTCAATATTGAATTGTGACAGCAAAACATGATTGCATGCTGAATTCTTGTCTTCTGTTTGACAGGCTTTTCATGGTACGAATCAACTAGATTAGGAAGTTTAATGCATGTTTGCTCTTTTCAATGGCTCAGTCATGCAAATAATAAAACGCTATTTTAAACATGGCAGGGTAAAATGTTAAAAATGAAATAAACAATAAAAGAATGACAGAGACTTGAACTGGGGATAACGCTGTGTCCAAATACAAAAATAACATTTTATGATATGGAGCATAAATTCTGCCATTTACTATCCTTTACATTTTAATTAGAATCACATATAAGCTGAGTTATTCAGAAACCACATATTTCCAACAGACCAAAGATAAAAGGACGATCTCTTTCTATAATGCATATGTATGTGGTCTATACTTCTAATGCACAAGGATCTATCCACTTTTTGTATGTTTTTGTGTGGTGTGTTTTTATACTTTTTTTTGCTATGCGTTTATATTATTTTATAAAAAACATGGCTACTTAAAAAAAAATTATACTACAGCAGCCCCCAGTATGTGTATAGTATTGTAGGTCAGCCACATTCATTTCAATGGAACAGCTAGAAATAGCCCAGTTCAACTGCTCAGCTGTCTCGCATGGAAGTGAATGGAGTACATCCTACATTTCCCACACTTCCATAAGCCCCAGGGCTTCAATCTCTGCTGGGGGAGGACCCCCACTGATCATTAAGTTATTGCCTATCCTGTAGATTGGGAATAACTTGGATAACTTACTGTGGTGGGACAGCCTCTTAACCCCTTAGTACCAAAGCCTGTTTGTGCATTAATGACCACCTTATTTTTCCATTTTTTTTTATCCTCACATTCCTAGAGCCATAACTTTTCAATTTTTCTGTCGCTGTATGAGAGCCGTATTTTTTAATGGTAGTATTTTGGGGTACATATACATATATGGATTGTATAACTTTTGTTAATTCTTTTTAGGGGGGGTTTGAAAAAAAAATTCTGCCATTGCTCTTTGGATGTCTTTTCTAAGGCGTTCCTCACGCACTGGAGCTGCTCCAGGAGGAGAGAGAAGAAGCCCTGCAGGGCTTATGGATTTCCCCAAAGCAGGGAGAGAGAGCGGGGAGATATGAGGGGTTTCCCCATAGCATGGAAAGATGAAAGAGGGCAAAGGGGGTAATCCCCCATTTCTCTGCTCTCTGTCCCTTGCTATGGGGAAATTCACCATAGGTCTGCTCACTCTCCCTGCTCTGGAGAGAACCCTCATAGATCAGCTAAATCTTTCTGCTATGAGGAAATCCTGAGGGATATCCCCATAGCGGAGAGTGAGTGGGCAGGGCTATAGGGATTCTCATAGAGAATCCCTACAGTAAACCTTAGGGGGTGGGGCTAGAGGTTTATTTGTCTAGCCCCACTCCTCCTCCCATGCTTTGGGGGAAGCCCTGTAATACCTCCCCCTCTCTCTCCTCGCAATAGGGAAATCCCTTGTGGAGTGAGGTGGGGGGAGTCCCCTACTGCCCCCCCTACTGGGAAATCGCCAAGCGGGGGGGCAGGAGGATTACTCGGCTGCTTACAGTGGGACATTTAAAAGGTGCATTTAAAATACACTACCATTTTTAGTATATTAGTGTATTATAAAGCCTATAAAGCTCAGCTAGAGGCTGAGCCTCATAAGCCACCATATGTGGCAGACCCAGAGGCCATCTTAGACTCATAGATTGGTAGAGTTGGAAGGGACCTCCAGGGTCATTGAGTCCAACCCCCTGCTCAGTGCAGGATTCACTAAATCATCCCAGACAGATGTCTGTCCAGCCTTTGTTTGAAGACTTCCATTGAAGGAGAACTCACCAGCTCCCGTGATAACCTGTTCCACTCATTGATCACCCTCATTGTCAGAAAGTTTTTTCTAATATCTAATTTGTGTCTCTTCCCTTTCAGTTTCATCCCATTGCTTCTAGCCTTTCATTGTGCAAATGAGAATAGGACTGATCCCTCTGCACTGTGATAGGCCTTCAGATATTTGTAGACCGCTATTAAGTCTCCTCTCAGCCTTCTTTTTTGCAAGCTAAACTTACCCACATCCTTCAACCGTTCCTCATAGGACATGATTTGCAGACCGCTCACCATCCTGGTAACTCTTCTCTGAACTTGCTCCAGTTTGTCTATGTATTTTTTAAAGTGGGGCTCCTAGAACTGGACACAGTATTCCAGATTAGGTCTCTCTAAGAAAGAGTAGAGGGAGATAATTGCCTCATGTGATCTAGACTCTATGCTTATCTTAATACATCCCAGAATTGTGTTTGTCTTTTTGGCTGTTGCATCACATTGGTGACCGATGGGTGCGAGAGAGCCCCCTCCTTTTCTGAGCTTTTTACATGCCACGGAGAATAGCTTCTTTTTTGGGGATGAGCAGTAGTTTCTATTGGCATCATTTTTGACTACACATGACTTTTGGGGTCTGGTGCACAGATTGTTCCCCCATCTGAATTCTATGTGTTCCTTTATTCACACCAGCCACAAGCACCACTGCAGTGACTTGAAAAAAGTCCATTGTGACCAAAATAAGATTACTGTCCCATCATTTATAGTCATTCTTGCAAATTATACTTGTTTATGAGCATATCAATAAAAAGCCACACGAAGTAAAGTGGATGGCATTCAGTGTACTGTGATTAAATTCTATGTAGTTGTAGTTGTTAGTTATTGATCGTTTACTCTCAGATAATCAGTTGAATAATTATCAGCATACGGTATAATTGAAAAGAAAACTCCAATTTGACTATTGTTATCTGCAGGGTTACATACAGTATGTAATACAATCAGCAAAAAGTACTGTAGTGTAAGGTGTGCAGGGGTTCCAATAGTTGAAAGTAAAATAGTAAAGAATGTCACTATTTTAAACTTGTTCATGTTGATGTCCCGAATTGTGACACTGTGTAACCTGCTCAAAGGGGCTATATTTTGTTTTTCCTTCTTACCACAGGTGCAAGCCAGAAAGTAAAGTATAAATATACATATATTAGTAGCTTAAAGACCTGCACATGGCTGTGCGATCACAGGTCCTTCTCACATATAGCGCAACATAATACAGCACAATGCAGCCTAGCCAGGCTAGCCACTAGATTGCTAGTCTGGTAAGGGCCACAACAGAGGCACCTAGATGCCATGTCCTGAGCACCTTCCCCTTCAGAGGAAGACTTAGAACTCTGCCAGAATTGCCAATCTGTTTTTTTCCTTCTGGACAACTTATCCAATAGTCAAGGACAGCAGACATTTTTTTATGGACACATTGGAAAACCATAATAAATTATAAAGATTATAATTGAAACATATCTATAGTGCAATATAGTGTTTAAACACATAATTAGCATTCACTGGGAATTGTCGGCCACAGCTTTAAGCATGCCCTAAAAACACATCTCTTTAGGGCGGCCTACCATAGTCCCTAATCTAAACTCTTTTCTATCTACCTTGCCTTTACATTCTCCCTTGGAAACCTGACCCCCTTCTTTTCACTGCATCCCCCATACACCACATGGCAACTCTTATTTGGTTATCCACAAACATGGCTGGTGATCTACTCACACAACTTTGTATGTGTTTATATGTATAGTATCCTATGTGTATACTTCCTTATAGTCTGTAGGTTCCTGCGAGCCAGGCCCTCACCCCTAATGTTCAAGATGGGCATTGGTTTATTACTGGATCTTATCACCTATTTTGTGTGTGTTTCATCCGATTTGTATAGTGCCGTGGAATATATTAGTGCTATATAAAGATGATTCTTACTATTATTATTAGCTGTAAATTCCTGATAATTATAATCATAATAACCCATACAAGCTCCTCCAGCTTCAAAAAAAATCATCGCTGCATGAATTTTTTTTGGAGAGTAGAAAAACATGCCCTTTCCAGGGATTTACAGACAGTCAATCTCTCTGCTCCGCTGGGTATTTGGAGGGACCACCGGTGTGGTGACCGGCTGCTTCTGAAGTTGCTGCATCTTCTCTGATGTCAGAAGGGATGTTGACTAAAGGCCCATTAACATGGAGCGATGATCGCTCAAAGATTGCTCAAACGACAACAACATTGAAAATTAGGATAATGTGCATTGTTGGAACAATGTAATATCTTCACCATTCAAGTGGAGCACCTGAATTGGCTTGAATGCTGGAGTCATAAGGTATCTTGCGCGTAAAGTTTATGGAACAAGTAACTGGAGAATAGATGTTTCAATACGATTAAAATAATCATGCATATTGTTTGTCAATCAATACTTCAATACAAAGATAAATGGTAGAGAGATATGTAGACAATGTAGACATATCTTAAAGGGGTTGTCAAGTTGTAAACTATTTATTGTCTAGCCTCAGGATAGGTAATCAATAGTAGATTAGCAGGGATCCATTTGCAGGGATTTCCAACAATCAGCTGCTATCTGGGCTGGTGCACTGAGCTGAATTCTGTAGGAAGCAGATAGCTCTGTTCCTACTAAAGTGGCCAAGCTTGGTATTGCAGTCCAGGTTCCTATTAAAATGAATGGAAATTTGGCTTGCATTCTGAGCTGGGCCACTGCAGTGGGAAAAAAGCTGATAGCTTCCTGCAGAAATCAACTGATTCGTGGGGTCCTGGGTCATGGTCCCTTGCTGATCTACTATTGATGACCTATCATGAGAATAGGCCATCAATAGTTTATAACTAGATACTCCCTTTAAGATGAGCAACAAATGGAATTCATTATCTACAGTTTATGGCTGTCACAGTACTGTTTCCATTTCAAATCCTTCTATACCAACATACATTGATATTTGGGATGTAAGTTATTTCCAGCAACTAGAAAGCTCTATTCTTTCACTCAAAATATGGCAGCTATAAAGATATGAGAAAGTGTCAGCTCCAGTGCAACTATTAAGCGTTTGTGGGTGACTTCATTTGCCAGCTGGGAAACCTTAAACCAAGACCTATGAATGGCCATTCAAGCACAGCGAATATGTAAGAGTGAGTCATATTTTTCGCAATGTCATCAAGTGTGAACTGAGGGAGTTGAGTCCCATTTAAAAATACTACCTGTGGACAGATATCATTGTGGCGCTTGTCCCAGTGGTCATCCATGTTGTGTTTAAAGGGAACCTGTCAGCAGTTTCTACCCCACTGAACTAAACACAGGAACAGACCAGGGAAATACACCCATTTCCATAAATAACTTTATTATCTTTCTATTTGAAAACATACCTTTGTAAAAACATGTTTTAAAATCTCCAATGCCATATGCTAATGCCTGCGGTCCATTCCAAAGGGATGGGCTAAGATTGTCTCTTCCGGCTGCAGGCTTTAGCATAAGCCTGCCCACTTGGCTGCTGAGTACCATGCCATCTACAGAGCCATTAGGTTTCTCATAAATGGGATGGAAACAACGAATCTGCCCACAAAAGGGATACCTGATCTGCGCATGCACTGGTCCTAAAAACCTCTGGCCAAGTGCTCCATGGATAATGTGGTAGTCAATAGCCAAAGTGAGCAGGCTTATGCTGAAAGCTGGTGCAATAATAGATGGTCCAGCCCCACCCACCAGACTTGACCACCGGCCTTTACATATGGTGTGGGAAATTTTTAAAGATGTTTTACATATGCTTTTAAATGGAAAGGTAATGTTATTTATGGCAACTGCTGTAATTCACTGGTATGCTCCTTGTTTAGTGGGGTAGAAACCGTTGAGAGGTTCCGTTTAAAGCTATTCTGTCCCCAATCTGCCTCATTCATTTTGGCACAAGTAAATTAAGGTGGAGAACATCTATGAGATAAAACCCTTTGGAATTGGCTATTTTTGCAGGGCACAAATATAAATAGGTAAAGTTCCCTGGTGCAAGCACCGAGTCATGATTAACTCCTCGGGTGACATCACAACATGACATTTTCTTGGCATACTGTTTGCACGTTTGCCATTGCCTTCCCCAGTCATCTTTTTACCCCCCAGCAAGCTGGGTAACTCATTTTACCGACCTTGGAAGGATGATTCAACCTTGAGCCGGCTACCTGAACCACACGGGGCTTGAACCAACAACCTTCTGGTTGTGAGCGAGAGTCTGCATTTCTGCTGCCTTAACACTCGAGGCTCCAAATATAAATAATCCATGTCTATTACTAAAATAATGCTGTAGGATCCTTATCTGAAAAACTGTATTCCAGAGTGACGTACAGTAGGAGGAAAAAATACTGTTCTAACATCATTCATTTCATGAAACTTCATCTACCTTAATTTTAAATAGCTATCTTAATAGTAAAGAGTCCAAACCTCATAAACATGGTCAACACCAAGTGTAGCTCCATTGAACAGATTCATACAATACAGCAGGTATAAACACATATTCATATAGTCTGTAAGATATCCACAATATACCTCCAGTATTCCAGAAGCCCATCTGCATCTGTGCATCCCAGGCAATGTGACATAAACATAGCAAGGTAACAAATTATCCTGCAAAGTCCACTTTTAACCGTTCACGTGGCATTCAACTTTTAACATGAGGTTTCAATTAAATGATAGTTAAATCTGACGGAAAAATTAATGGGCCAGAACTGAAACTTTGTGCTGCTCCCCCTTCTGCGAGCTCTTATTTGCCGTATTTCTGCTTTAAATAAAAAGCTGGAGCGCTGCCAGGAGAACATTAGACTGATGTCCTTAACAGTTGAATAGGTAGTTCTATAAAACACAGGAAAAGTGTATAGTGCAAGTGTTCTGTATTTTTTCCTCGTGCGTCTTTGACCGTGTAGGTGTTGATCAGCATTTATAGGCTGTTAGACTAGCGGCAGTAATCAGACGTGCAGTAGGGTGTCACTAAAGGTTTACTTGGCTACTGAAGCCTATTGCAGGAAATGTTATTTGTAGTTTGTAAATCATGATTATATAATTATGTCATCTGGGATGAGTCCCGGACCATTCATGGACTTCTAGACTATGAACCAGATGTGTATTGATTTTCTTATTTAATGGTAAGCAGATTGGCATTTAAGCAATGCGAAGTCCAATAAATCAGTTAAATATCTGTAAGTGCCTTTGGAAGGGACGGGGTGTTTTCAAATGATATGCTAAAGGAGGCTTGATCTTAAGTTTGGATACTTCTAGAGGGCGGTATCTATTGTCTGGCCGATTCTCAAGCAGATCACTAATCACTCTGCCTCATGTACTTACTCTGTCAGCTGCTTTGCCAAGAGATTTCATGGCCAGCAGTATCAGAAGTATTTTTTTTGTAATGAAATTAATGGAGCTTTGCTGGAAAATCTCCTTACATTTGCTGAGACCGAATATGTTCTTGTCACCCTGCAATTCTGTTTGCAGCTTTGTGAGTACGTTTTGGCTCTGGATCTCAGAATAATCACTTCTAACTTCAAACTTAGTTTTCCTTTCCCTTCAGCTTATTATTGCCACATTTTAAAGGTTATTTATAAGCTTTCCATCTTGACATGGTCACTGTCACATAAATCATCTTCCCTGAGCAAGGGAAATTAAATTATACTGCTCACACTTTAAAGTTTCTTCTTGTGAAGAGTAAGCTGGCTCTTGGGGATACTCCAGAGTATTGCTGGATGTTGATTTGATACTGAGCAGTATTTTATATGCTGTAACAATTATTTACATTCCCATGTGTCCTGGTTTGCTCCCAAACGTTTCTATTTATTTTCTCTTCTAGGGGCCTCGTGTGTTGCAGAGTGTTAAGGCAGCAGAATGCAGACTCTCGCTCATGACCTGAAGGTTGCGAGCTCAATCCCTGCATGGTTCAGGTAGCCGGCTCAAGGTTGACTCAGCCTTCCATCCTTCCGAGGTTGGTAAAATGAGTGCAAAGCTTGATGGGGGTAATAAATAAATTACCTGAAAGCACTGTGGAATAAGTTGGCACTATACAAATACAAGTACCCCCCACCCCCTTTTCTCTCGTCTTCGGTGCTGGCCATCCACTAGGCCAAGTTCATACTAGAGACTTTTCTTCAAATGCACTTTTTCCCCCAAAAAAGTCACAATCACTAGTTTTAAATGCATACATGAAGTCTGGAGAGCATTTTAGTATTTCTCAGATCTGCTTCTCAATAAAAATGCTGCAAAATATGATATTCTCATATGTTCTATAATATAGAACATATTTGATTCTGAGAACTATAGGGTTTCAACTATGATAAAAGTTTTCTGTTTTGTTTTTTTCTGTAACCAATAGTATCAAAAGTGTCACCTTCACTTTCACTGTAGGCATATTCAGCATTTTTACTGCTGAACTGAATGTCTATGAATGTAGGCTATAAGTCTAATATTTGTAGCATAACTGTGAATTCAAGAACTATTGTCAGTGTATAGCCACCTAAAGAGTAGACCAATAAGGGCTCATTACAAGCTCCAAGTTATACAGAACCGTGATGTGGCACCAGTTCAAATCTATAGGGTCATACTGGACTTTTGAATGACTCTGATTCCAGACAGTAGCATATATTGGTTATTACTCTGTTGGCTTCATATGGATTTGGACAAAAAAATGGAAGTATTACAAAGGTATTTTCTTCCGAAAGCAAAGTATTATGCAGCAGTAGGGACTCTGTGGACTGCTATGTGCTTGAGCTCTAAAAGGCATTGATATTCTTCATGAAATCATTTAGGATCTGGGAATATAACACAGACTTAAGTCTCACATAAAAGTCAATGGGTCAGCTCCTGACGGTTGTGCCTATGACCCATGAGTTCTGCTGTAAAGTATATCTCTAAATGCTGTTAACAGCAGCCCAGGCAAGATGGCAACCCCCATAGTGATGTATAGATAATACAATCAAAAAATCTACCATCAGAAAAGAAAAATAGATTGGAAAATGAAAAATGTTTCACTATCAGGTTTGAATTCTTTAAAAAATATTTAGCTGATACATTTCCTGTGGGGGAACCCACCAACAGGTGCTTAATTCCCCTGCAGTGCCACTGCAGGTTTAATGAAGAATTACACTGTTCCTATTGAAACCAATGGGCTTTCCATGTACTGTAATACAAGAATGTACGGGCTCTTCTAAATTAAGAGATGCTTTTTGTAGCCAGTCTCTGCTCTGGCTAAAAGATGCAAGACATGAACACGGAATCCCCTCTATTAAAGGAGTTGTACGACTTTAAATTTTTTTTTTAACCATACACTAACATAAAAAATAAACTATACTCCCCTCTCTTCTCCCTCTGGTAAATAGTGTAGAGCCTTCCATGGTGATCTCGGAAGCCAAGTGGCCGCTGAAGCCATTTAGAGGAAACTGTGTCTCCATTCCGAACTCCTGGCATCATGGTGCCCATGATATGGGTGCTGATGCCAGGAGAATGGATAGTGATGTTGCACCCTCTGATTGGCTCCAGCGGTCAACTGCTGCTGTCGATAGAGACCAGGATCGCTGTGGAAGGCTCTGCACCATTTACAAGGGGGAGAAGAGGAGTGCGTATAGTTTACTTTGTTATTTTAATGCATTGGCAGCTGGTTACATGTTTTTTTTTTCTAAGTCGGACAACCCCTTTAATTCCCTAAAAAGATATTTGAAATATTACAATGCATGCCACTTTATAGGTAAGAAGCAAGGTTCATGCAGTGCCCAATCCTGGGTTTGTGTTTTAAAAATATCCACAGTTTGTTAGATATTTAGATTTTATTAAGTTTTAAACTAATATTAAGCACATAAATGGTCAAATCTTTTAGGATTTTGCCATTCACTACAGGCTCCAGTGCAAAATGTTCCTCATCACAAGTTGAAAAAGAAACAAAAAACTTTTGAAGGTGGTTTTGCCTTCAGTTTCATAAGCGAGCTGCATGAAAATTGTTAATGTAGCATGCGGAGGTTTCTGTTTCAGGAGTGCATGATGGAATGCAGGTTAGATAACTCCTGGATATCTCAGCACTTTGCAGACTCTCTGAGAATGTGTCTGTGTCTGACGGCTGATGATGTGTGTTTCAATAGTATGAATTCCAACATTTGCGGAAATAAGTCCAAATATTATGCTAAACTGAGAGCACCCTCCTGTTTATCCTCCAATCGATATATAGAGATGACCATGACACTATCCATTTTATGCTTAGTGTCCTTTTAAGCATAACCCCTGCATATAATGCTGTTTAATGTTCATCTCTGGAGACATTCTGACATAAGCTGAAAAAAGCCTCACAACTTTCCACCTCAAACACTGCCAAAAAAACCCAAGCAGATCTTAAGTGGGCGAGCTGAGCTGTTAGGAACACACATACATTCATTTAAATGAGAGAGGTGAAGTCTATTAAGAAGACATAATCTGCCAACTCTCCAGTGAAAGCCATATTTACGGAAAACAAAGACGTCCTTGGCATGGAAATAAATATTAGCACATTGCATTCAAACCTCATACACTATTCCTCTGACCACCACTCCAAACAACATATTTAATAAATACTAAAAAATCCCTCAGACACCTCCTAAAATAGTTCCCTCTTACAGATGCTTTACATAATATACTTTCATTCTGCACAGTTTTCACTCAAGGTTTGGAACTTTTATAACAGTTTCAAGTCTCACTCCAAGAAATGCCAATTATAGAAACAGGGATGGGGCATGGAGAAGGAAATTAATATCCTCTTATGTTATATCTACAGTTAATTATGTTACCTTTTCAATTTCTCATTAATTTACAGAGGTGTTTTAGAATTAAAACCACACTAAATTAATATCCCCATCCTACACTTTTCAAGAATTGCATATGTTACCACAACTCAAGCACTGATACACAAGACTTCTTTTTTATTGTTGGACGTTATATTTTGCAGGAGGAGAGTTCTCTAACGAATACACAGTTTATGGTTTGATCAGTTGGAGACGTATCTATGTGTTTTCTAACTCGGCCTCACATCCACAGTATTTGGGTAGCTCTCCTATGTTTTTCTCCTGGGCCTACAGGCAACCAATCCTCACAGCTTCCTGCTATTGATCCCTGTCTGATATAGTTCTCCACTAGTACTGAGTAATTAATGGAATAATCGTCTCGTGTTGGTATCGGGTTGGTTTCATGAAAATCATCATGAATTCGGATGTTCAATTCCGACTCCCATTAACGTCAGTGAGAGTAAAAATTGGGTAAACAAATTTACCCTCCAGAAGGTCCTGAATACAGCTAAGGCAACCCAAATTTCATGGAACTAGAGCCACGTATCTGGGGAACACTGTGCTCCTCCAAAAAATTGGTCAAAATAGTGTACAGTAGTGTAGGGATCAATCCTAGCACAGAGGTGTTACTGAATGAAAAGAAGGCCCACATGGGGTCTCCTAGATCAAAAATAGTTCCACAGAAGAAAGAAAGTGTGCTGCTTGTTTTAAAAGCAATGTCATAGCTTTTACAAGGACAAATTTGGCCAGATGAACACAACACTCAAACACAGGCTGACTCCAAGGAACAGCTATAGAACTAAGAAAAATGTTGTTATGCATGACAGCAGGATGTGGTACTTGTTTTAAAAGCAATGTCATAAATTTTACAAGGACAAATTCTGCCATGTGAACACAACACTCAAGCAGGGTCCTCCAACTCCTTCAGTGACAAGCAGTAGAGTTACTAAAAGTTACCCAAAGGGAGACAGTAGGCGTGGTGCCTGTTCTAAAAGCAAAGTCCTAAAATTTGCAAAGGTCAAATTTCACCAAATGAATCGAGCAGCCAAGCACAGGCCTTCTTCAAGGAAAAGCTGTAGAGCTAGAACTTTATTTTGTGGTTTACAGAATTTTCGTTTTGGGAGTCAAAGGGCCAATTCAATGTCTGAGTACATCCATGTGAAGCTGACATACTCTTGATCTATCATGGATAGGTGCTGCCTGTGAATGTGAGTGGTCCTACCATTTTGTCACAGGCGACAATGGGCTGAAAAAATGATGGCATACCTATGTTACACCTTCCCTGCCACTGGTGATAGTGCTGCTGTGATGGTTTCCTGATCATCCACTATGAGCCGCAAAGCTGTGATCCACTGCATATGCATCCCTGAGCCCATGGGGAAATGCTGCTCAAGCAGCTTAACAGTCTGTCCTAATACTGCTGCATTTAGAGGTCCCTCTTCACTTACAGAATGAGATGTGTCATTTTGGCCTTGTAGTGGGGATCAAGGATGATGGCCACCCAGTAATGATCTGATGTTTTAATGTGGGCTATGCAACGGTCCTTCTGCAAGCACTGCAGCCTAAAAGCACTCATGTGCTTTAAAGTGCCTAAGGGTGATGGTTTAGATTCTTCAGGCTCAGGCCTAAGTGTCCTTCGGCTGGTCCCACCATCCATGTAGAATAGTTGGCGTTATTGATGGATGTAAGGAACATTGCATAGTCCCCTCCCCTGCCTCTAGACCTATATTATCCCCCTTCTCTTCCTCCTCCTGCTCTTCCTGCTCTATATTTACCCCATGGGTGGAGAAATGTGTTAGAGAAGATGCTAACCCTTTTTTTGCCTAAAGTCACCATCCCTTTGATGTTGAGTAACAGTGGACTGGCCAGACATTTGGGAGATTGGTATTCCTTCATCAACACTATTTTCTTGCCCACAGTAGCTCCTACTTTGGCTCTCACACACCAGAGTTTCACACTACTTCGGCTCTCACACACAATAGTCTGTCAACAGTAAGACTCTCTGAGGCTTTGCCTGTGCATGTTCCCAATCTGTCTGGGTCCACTATTCCCAACAATAGTATACATTTGCACTCTTCCTTGCGGCTATTCTGGCCCTCAACTCTTCACAACTCCTTTCAGGCTCTCCGTCACTCACAATCATCCCTCAGCCTCCCTCAAATTTGCTTCTTGGTATCAGGCATCACGTCTACCTTTTTCTCCCTGGCATGTTATATCCTGACTGCATACACATACTCACTCACCTGGCACCAAACAATAATTCTTATAGATATTTCACAACCTCAACTACCACATTGTGGCGCAGTATATCAGTGCCACAATGCTGACTATCCCATGAACATATATGGTTCATAGCACAATGGCCCCCGCTGACTCATCCTGCAGTCTGACATCCAAGAAAACCTATTCTTGGTTCCCACTACGCTAATAGGATATGGTGATACTGCTGCATGTAGTGGTTCACCAGTCCCTTTATAAAAACAGGTTAACAGGTGTACCGACACTGTAGGTACAAAAATCACAAAGTACAAATGTTGCATATCAATGAAAAAAAAACAGTCAAAAATAGCAATTCTCTAAAAAGGCATATCCATGCAATATTTTATTGGGTAAAAAATGGGTTACCTGTAGTTACATTGTCTTACAAGGATATGACATCAGCACACATTTGTGTCCCCTAACTCAACTCTACCTGAAAATAGTTAATCATGCAAAGGTTCATCTCTGGAGTGAGGCAAGGCTGCAGCCATGGCATTTTTATGGCATGGCATGGTGGAACACTGGAGAAGTTAAGACCATGAATTTAGTGGGGATTAATTTCAAATTGCAGTCCTTTTAGAATTCTAAGTTTCTAATGGGTGGGATATTTTCATAGGCCCTATTCATATACTTCAAATTCTCAGCAGATCTACTAACAAGAATCTAATGTCCACCACCAGCTTTCTATTTCAGCACCAATGCATATTTTTCCAATTTTTAATTGTTTGAATGGATATCTCTGCCAATGCAGAATGTATAGTAATTCCTTTACATTCTATACAAATTGTAATACCTATCAACATTTCCAATAAGAACATGTGCACATAATACAGGGAGCAGCAGAATGAAATGAGGTGGGAGTTGTTTAAAGTCAACGTACACATTAATTAAGGCAATGGCAGGTTTGTAGGGTCAGATCTATTGCTAAGTGGAACTGACACTCTTTATTGATCTCATTTTGATGCAAATTAAAAGCTTCCCCTGCAGGCAACCAATATTATTGCAAACAATGCGGACAGAGTTTCCTGAGAATAGGGAGATTGACGAGGATAATTAGAAACTCAAGTTGACATGTACCAGGGACACATGTGGCGCTGTGGTAAGAAAGCTAGAAGTTTATTAGCGGCCATTGCCTTCAAGGAATTAAAGGTAGTGTCTCTGATGTAAACTGCGTCTGGACGTTGCAAAGCTCCCATCTATATTCAGAATGGTCAGGATATGTAATTAAATGTAAAGTTACTGTCTGAGACATCTTAGTGTGGTAACAAGACCTTAAGGAGTTCATGTTTGGCACAGAGACTGCTTGTAATCCACAAAGTTTGCACAGAAACCCTACAATTTCCAAAAACTTAGTCCAATGTTTTATTAGAATATTGTTTGTTTTTTATGATTCCTGTAACAAAATATTTATTTCAACCAAGACATGCTCCTGCAATAGGAAAAACCTAGCTAAATATATTTTGGAGTCCTTGTCAAATATACACCATATTCAAATATGGGATCTCGGAACACGTTTTAGGTTCCTTTGGAGGGAATGCTTAAACCACAAGTATAACGAAGGAATGGGTGGATGGGGGTGTCAGGACATCTTACCTGGGTGCTAGGTGCTGGGGTAAGGGACACCAACAAACTAATCTGTCTTGGTAAGGGTATTTAGATGGAAGGCAGCTAAAAATCTTTTGAGGTAACAAAAAATATAGAAAAAAAATAAACATCTGTTACATTTAGCTGTAGAACTAGCCCTTATATGAAATAATTTTAAACCATACCTGTTATAGTAACATAGTATGTAAGGCCGAATAAAGACAATGTCCATCTAGTTCAGCCTCTTTAGCCTCCTTGTTGATCCAGAGGAAGGCAAAAAGAAAACCAAAAGCAGAAGCCAATCAGCCTCTTCGGGGGAAAAATTCCTTCCTGACTCCCTAATGGCAGTCAGACTAATCCCTGGATCATCCTATAATAGTTCTTAACTGTCTGTAAGACCCGGATCAGCAACTCGCTGGTCGCCTAAAATTTATATCCTCTAATATCCTTCCGCTCTAGAAAGACATCAAGTCCCCTTTTAAACTCCTCTATGGATTTTGCTATCACCACATCCTAAGGCAGAAGGTTCTACAGTCTCACTGCTCTTACAGTAAAGAACCCTTTTCTGTCTTGACGATGAAACCTGCTTTCTTCTAGACGTAGCGGATGTCCTCTTGTTACCATCGCAGTCCTGGGTATAAACAGATCTTGGGAGAGATCCTTGAATTGTCCCCTCATGTATTTAAACCTAGTTATTTGATCACCCCTTAGCCGTCTTTTTTCCAGGGTAAATAATCCCAATTTTGATAGCCTCTCTGGGTATTCCAGTCCTCTTATTCCATGTATTAATTTAGTTGCCCTTCTTTGAACCCCCTCAAGCACTGTAACTTCTTTCCTGAGCACGGTGACCAGAACTGTGCGCAGTATTCCATGTGAGGCCTGACAAGTGCCTTATATAGTGGGAGAATAATGTTCTCATCCCTCGCCCCTATACCTCTTTTAATGCATCCTAAGACTTTATTAGCTTTTGCAGCAGCTGACTGGCATTGGTTACTCCAGTTTAATTTACAATCCGCTAGTACTCCCAGGTCTTTTTCCATATTGCTTTTCCCTAGCAGTACCCCATTTAGTGTATATTGGTGACATCTGTTTCTCCTGCCCATGTGCATAACCTTACATTTATCAACATTGAACTTCATTTGCCATTTTTCTGCCCAAGCCCCCAGCTTATCTAGGTCCCTTGGTAGACTCACATTGTCCTCCGTTACATTGATTATCTTGTATAATTTTGCGTCATCTGCAAATATTGATATTTTACTATGCAGCCCCTCTATCAGGTCATTGATAAATATATTAAACAGGATGGGGCCCAATACTGAACCCTGTGGCACCCATCTAGTGACTGTGGCCCAATCAGAGTATGAACCGTTTATTACCACCCTCTGCTTTCTATCTCTGAGCAAATTCTTTACCCAGATATACACGTTTTCACCCAATCTGAGCTGTCTCATTTTATATATCAGCCTATTGTGCAGCATGGTGTCGAATGCTTTAGACAAGTCCAGATATATGAGATCAATAGACTCTCCCAGGTCCAGCCTAGAACTTACTTCATTGTAGTAGCTGATCAGATTGG
Organism: Eleutherodactylus coqui; assembly: GCF_035609145.1. Taxonomy (NCBI): domain Eukaryota; kingdom Metazoa; phylum Chordata; class Amphibia; order Anura; family Eleutherodactylidae; genus Eleutherodactylus; species Eleutherodactylus coqui. Next base: position 154,088,108 of record NC_089843.1, on the reverse strand, counting down.
TCTGACATGATCGACTCTTCATGAACCCATGCTGGTGAGGAGTTATCCCGCTGTTCTCCTTGAAAAAAGTGTCCATATATAATAAACAATGGATCCTTGAGGCATTCTACGATGGCTTCTCTCAGAAATCCCTCTAATATTTTTCCAGTTACTGAAGTGAGACTTACCGGCCTGTAGTTACCAGGCTCTCTTTTGGACACATTTTTGTATATTGGAACTACATTGGCAATGCGCCAATCCAGTGGTACAACCCTGGTCTTGAACCCTTTTCGTTCATGAATACACTTAAAAAGAAACTATTTAATAGCTTTGCCTTCCCTCCATCATCTTCAATGATTTCTCCTACATTATTTGTTAAAGAGCCAGTGCTCTCGATGACTTTTCAGAATAAGCTGCCTTGTGTGTACATCAAAAATAACATTAATTCTGGCAATTATATGACTTTTATTTTGCATTTTCACCAGTTTTCCCTCTACAGGCTCCACTATATTTCATAGTCCCTGCACTCAGCTTAAGAGTGGGTTGATACTACATCTCCCTTACACAGTATAGATAGATAAGAACATATCTTGCTTCCCTATGTTTCTGCAGCACACTCCCAGAAGTAGCAGCAGCATGGAGGAAGCTATACAGCACTACTGAGCAGTGTAGATGTGAATCCAGCACTGGAGTGAGATAGGAAAAATGTAATAAATCCAGCAGCATCTCTGTGTGTCTGTTTCTCTGTCTCTGCAGCTGCCTTGCTGCACTTATCAGGACAGCTTTTGAACTAATGAATACAATTGGGAACCTTACTATGAGAAGTGGAAAGAAAAAACAAAGACAAAAAATTCAGGAGGAAAGTAGAGGAGCAAGAGACACCGATCACAAACTAAAATGTTTCTACACAAATGCACAGAGCATGGGAAACAAACAAGGGGAATTGGAGCTTCTAACACAGGAGAAATATGATGTCATAGGCATCATGGAAACTTGGTGGGATGATATACATGATTGACTTGAAGGATACGGCTTATTTATAAGAAACATATGTTAGGAAAGCATACATCTCCACAGAGATTCAAGCTTCAGAGCATGGTAGTTCTGTAGAAATTGTTTGGGTAAGAATTAGAGATGAGCGAGCATACTCGTCCGAGCTTGATACTCGTTCGAGTATTAGGGTGTTCGAGATGCTCGTTACTCGGGACGAGTACCACGCGATGTTCGAGTCATTTTCATTTTCTTTTCTGAGAAATTTGCGCGCTTTTCTGGCCAATAGAAAGACAGGGGAGGCATTACAACTTCCCCTTGTGACGTTCAAGCCCTATACCACCCCCCTGCAGTGAGTGGCTGGCGAAATTAGGTGTCACCCGAGTATTAAAATCTGCCAGCCCGCGGCTCGCCACAGATGCATTCTGACATAGTTCAGGGAAAGTGCTGTTGATGCCGGAGCTGCTATAGGGAGAGCGTTAGGAGTGATTTTAGGCTTCAAGAACCCCAACGGTCCTTCTTAGGCCATAGAAATCGCAGATCGCACCTATGTGCGATCTGCAATTCCTGTTCTCTTCTCTATATGCGCTCAATGGGGCCGGCGGCAGCAGCGCCGACCCCATTGAGAACATATAGAAGACAAATCATTCTTCTCTGCCACAGCTGTGGCAGAGAAGAACGATGTTTGCCGGCAATACAGCAGGTTCCACTGAAAGCAATGGGCTGCCGGCGATCGCGGGATGAATTGTCGGGAAGGGCTTAAATATATAAGCCCTTCCCTGCAATTCATCCAGAAATGTGTTACAATAAAAATATATACCGTATATACCGGCGTATAAGGCGACGGGGCGTATAAGACGACCCCCCAACTGTCACCTTATACGCCGGGAATACAGCGGAGCAAAGAATAAAAATCATTACTCACCTTCCCCGGCGTTCTGCGGCGCTGCTGCAGGATGTCGCTCCCTCCTCGTCCCTGGCAGAGCATTGCTTTCTGGACGCAGGGCTTGAAATCCCCGCCTCCAGAAAGCTACTGTGATTAGCTAACACACGCCGTCAGCCAATCACAGCCATTCAATGACATCATTGTCATTGGCTGTGATTGGCTGAAGGCACGTGTGTTTTCTGGAGGCGGGGATTTTAAGCCCTGCGTCCAGAAAGCAATGCTCTGCCGGGGACCAGGAGGGAGCGACAGCCTGCAGCAGCGCCGCAGAACGCCGGGGGAAGTGAGTAATGATTTTTATTCTTTGCTCCGCTGTATTCCCGGCGTATAAGGTGACAGTTGGGGGGTCGTCTTATACGCCCCGTCGCCTTATACGCCGGTATATATTTTTATTTTTACACATTTCTGGATGAATTGCAGGGAAGGGCTTATATATTTAAGCCCTTCCCGACAGTTCATCCCGCGCACGCCGGCAGCCCATTGCTTTCAGTGGAACCTGCTGTATTGCCGGCTCCATTGAATTCAATGGGCTAACATCGTTCTTCTCTGCCACAGCTGTTACAGCTGTGGCAGAGAAGAACGATCTTTATGCTGACAGTGCGCGGGGGGGTGGGGGGGGCACTCTTGCCGCTATTGTGGCTTAATACTGGGACCTGTGAACTTGAGATGCAGCCCAACATGTAGCCCCTCGCCTGCCCTATCCGTTGCTGTGTCGTTCCCATCACTTTCTTGAATTGCCCCGATTTTCACAAATGAAAACCTTAGCGAGCGTCGGCGATATACAAAAATGCTCGGGTCGCCCATTGACTTCAATGGGGTTCGTTACTCGAAACGAACCCTCGAGCATCGTGAAAATTTCGTCCCGAGTAATGAGCACCCGAGCATTTTGCTGCTCGCTCATCTCTAGTAAGAATACAAGTAGAGAACAGCAGAAAGGACACCATTGTAGGCATTTACTATAGGCCACCTGGACAAGCAGAGGATATGACTAAACTTTTTCTACATCCGATGGCTAAGTCCTCAAAAAAGCATGACATAGTGACCATGAAAGATTTTAACTATCCAGACATTTTTTTAGAATCTCTCTCAGACAAAAGTAATGGGTCCAGCAAATTCTTATCTGCTCTTGCTGACAACTTTATCTTCTAAAAAGTTGAAGAGAAAACAAGGGGATCTGCTATCTTAGACCTATTTCTAAAGGTCCATTGACATGGTACGCATGTCGGGCAAATGATGCCCGACAATCGTCCTTGTGTTTCCTCGCTCTTGTGTTCCTGCACGGGAGCTAGCAGAGCTGTCTTGCTCATGGAGTGGACAGCAGGGGGGTGGGGCAATGCAGGAGATTTCTCTCCTCTCGCTTCTCCGCCCCTCTTCATGGAGATAACACAGCGGCCGTTCACTACTGAACAGCCACTGTTTAAACTGAACGAACAAATTATTAAACAGCATGTACAGTATATAGGTACCTTGATGAGAATGGGGTAATTTACCAGAGCCAGCATGGATGAGTGATCATTCTCAGGCCTTAGTCACACGGGCGTTTTTTCCCGCGATTTGCGGATCGCATGATGGATGCGCATCTGCAAATCGCGTGACTGGGGCCGAAAAATCACCCGAAAATACTGCTCCTAGCCGCGTTTCAATAGAAACGGGCCGGAGCTGTCCAGCGCATTGAATTCAATGGAGCCGGCAATACAGCCGACTCCATTGAAAGCAATGCGCTGCGGGCGATCGCGGGATGAATTTTCGGGAAGGGCTTAAATATATAAGCCCTTCCCTGAAATTAATCCAGAAATGTGTAAAAACAAAAAATATATATATACTCACCTTGTCCCGGCAGACGGAGTTCAGCCGCGGCCGGCGGCAGTTTTCCTGAACTGCTCTCTGTAGTATTCAGCAGCCGGGGATTTAAAATCCCCGCCTGCTGAATGATCTGCCTCTGATTGGTCACAGCCTGACCAATCAGAGGCAGCTCTCACACCCATTCATGAATTCATGAATGGGTGTGAGTGAGAGCTGCCCCTGATTGGTCCCTGCGCTGAGCCAATCAGAGGCAGCTCTCACTCACACCCATTCATGAATTTATGAATGGGTGTGAGTGAGAGCTGCCTCTGATTGGTCAGGCTGTGACCAATCAGAGGCAGCTCATTCAGCAGGCGGGGATTTTAAATCCCCGGCTGCTGAATACTACAGAGAGCAGTTCAGGAGAACTGCCGCCGGCCGCGGCTGAACTCCGTCTGCCGGGACCAGGTGAGTATATATATATTTTTTATTTTTACACATTTCTGGATGAATTGCAGGGAAGGGCTTATATATTTAAGCCCTTCCCGAAAATTCATCCTGCGCTCGCCGGCAGCCCATTGCTTTCAATGGAGCCGGCTGTATTGCCGGCTCCATTGAATTCAATGGGCAAACATCGTTCTTCTCTGCCACAGCTGTTACAGCTGTGGCAGAGAAGAATGATTTGTCTAGTATATGTTCTCAATGGGGTCGGCGCTGCTGCCACCGGCCCCATTGAGCGCATATAGAGAAGAGAACAGGAATTGCAGATCGCAGATAGGTGCGATCTGCGATTTCTGTTCTATAATTTATCGGACGAGCGCATAAAACGCGCTCATGTGTCCGATACCATTGCAAAGCAATGGTTTTATAAAATCGCCGGACGCATGCGCATGCGCAAATCGCGCGAAAAAACGCCCGTCTGACTGAGCCCTCAAAGTGTGGTTATAAATGGCTGCACATCCAATTGGAAGAATGTCTCTAGCGGGGTACCACGAGGCTCTGTCCTAGGCCCAGTGTTCAACAATTTTATAAATTATCTAAATGAGAGAAATGAGTGGAAACCAATCGAATTTGCGGACGACACAAAGCTAGGAGGGATAGCCAACAGTAGAAAAGAGAGAGAGGATTCAAAAAGACCTAGACAAGCTTTAAATGGTGGGCGGCGACTAACAAAAAGGTATTTAACAGGGAGAAATGCAAATTCCTGCATCTCAGCAAGAAAAATGAAAAAAGCACATACACAATGGGACTCTCACCCTTCCACCTCTACCAATCAGTGTCTGTGTGACAACCAGCCAATCAGAAGACAGCCAAGCAGTTAGTTTAGTTTGTAGAAAGAATGGGGAAAACAGGGGTTTTCCAATGTGTGGCACCTTCTGTGTCTCCTGAATGAGCACAGAGACAGGTGTTCACAGGACAATGACTGTGTGGCTATTCTGGAGGACCCTCTGAGCCACTACAGGAATGTTTAGCTTGCAAAAAAGCAGTTTGAGAAGAGACAATATTAATAGCTCACTGCTAATATCTGAAGGGCTGTCACAATCCTGAGAGATCAGCCCTATTATCATTTACACAAGGAAAGATTAGAAGCAATGGGATGAAACTGATTAGATATTCGAAAGAACTTTTTAACAGTGAGGGTGATCAATGAGCGGAACATGTTTCCACAGAAAGTGGTGAGTACTTCTTCAGTTGAAGTCTTCAAACATAGGCTGGACAGACATTTATCTTGAATGATTTAGTGAATCCTGCATTGAGCAGGGGGTTTAAGCTGGTGGTCCCTTCTAACTCTACGATTCTATGATTCCTCCTACTCTTTCCCTCTCTATAAAACATATGTGGGCATCATCTGTTACCTGATCTCTTAGTGAATCTGAAAATCCATCCGATCTCTGACTTTCTCAAGACTTTCTGTCTTGAGAAAGTCAGAGACCGGATGGATTTTCAGATTCACCAAGAGATCAGGTAACAGATGATGCCTACATAAGTAAATTTAAAAGGAATGATCAGTGCACAAGGCAAACTGGAGCTGAATAAGTGGGTCATAACTGAAGAAAGAGGCATTTTTCTCTAATACATATATTACAAAGTCTTATTGTTGCTTGTACCTTTGATTTAGGCAAGGTTTGTTGAAATGACAGTGCTCATTTAAATATTAACCACTTTGCACCACCCATGTGGTACAACTAATGGGGTTGATTGGGTTGACTGTGCCAAGGCTAGTAGGCCTAAACATTTGCTACAGTGTATTGCTCTAGGTCAGTAGCACACATTAAAAGGGCAGTGGGGTGATGATGATGAAGTGCACTGGGGTTGGTTTCTGCTCCATGGGTGTTAATGGTGTTGTGATGCAGTGCGTTACCCAAAATGACGTCCAGAGAGACAGGACAGAAAGGATTAAAATTCATGCTTACTTGTAAGCAAAGTGTAGTGGTACAATATCCATAGATGAAGGCATATTCCTTGAAAATCAATGAATTCATGGTCCTCGTATTGGTGGTGGCTGTAATCTCTTTCAAGCTAACTTTGTGCTCTGTACTGCACTACTCTAATTTCTTCATGACCCTGGAGTCTCCCAAAACTTTGTTCTGTTCACGTACCTGGAGTCTGTAGCTTTCCCTCTTTAAAGTCAACCCTGTGTGTAAGGCACACCATGCCCAGGATGAATGCAAATAAAAGGCTGGTCATGGTTTTGTCTAGTGCACACCACGGGGACACTGACCCACACGGACGCAACCCAAATAAGGTTGACTAGAAAAGATTGGGATAGGGTAACGTGCATACACGCTGAGCACCATAACAAAGTGAACTGCAAATGGGTCTTGTGAGCAGACATCCAACAATGACTGTCAAACGTCAAAACACTTTCCCATAATACCCACATGCATAAGCAGATGTTATAGCTAAAGTAGATACGAGGTATTGGTTTGTATTTTAGCCAAGATACTGAAGCTCACGAGCCCACGACACAGGTCCTTGTTGTCTTGTGAGTCCCTACTCTAATGAGACAAGTTAACACTATGAATCCTGCATACAAGCGCGGCGATCATCCCAATAGGATGGCCCCCATGCTGGAACCTAGGGGCCTGGCTCACCCTAGATGGTAAGAGACAGGACACCATCCACAAGCACCAACAACAGACAAGGGGCATACACCCTGAACAGGTAACTGTTCGCACATAATTTCTGGTCACCTACACAGACACTGAACACATCGCTGTTCACACCAACAACAGACAAGGAACCCCATTCAGAAAACACATGCATACTGATATTAAACAATAGCTAGTGCAAGTGTCCTCATACCAAGAGAAAAGAGAGTCAGACACTGAACTGACATAAAGGGAACAGTGTCAGGCAACACTTACCTGACAACATGCATGACATCAGACATCTGGAGGACGCAACTGACAGAGGCAAAGGAAAAGGGGGTCCGCATAAGATACAGAAGGGAAAAACAGCTGTCTAGACCATTTTTAGGGAAGGTGGGAGAAGCACTTTTTGTTTGCTATACTATCTAAACCACCTGCTAAATACATTAAAAACATAAGTTCATAGTATAAAAATGCTATTAAGGCATACATGTGTATTATAAAGCATTAGAATAGATATGCAGCTTATCACAGCACGCTTCCATCGTGGCTTACCTGCAGCCATGAGGGGTCACCACCATGCTGGTGGCTCTCATCTAGAAACGTACAGCTCAACCTACCTTTTTTAAAATTTGCCATCCCGTCTTCCACATTGGATTGAAACACCTCCTTTGTTCTGATGTTTGTTGGCACTAAGCACTAATAAAGCATGTTATTTTGTCAAGGGAAGCAGAATTCAACTTTAATTCTTTCTTGTCCATGCAGACAGCTGTTTCGGGGTATTTGCCCTTCATCAGTGTACAGTAGGAGTCTGGCTTTGCTAGTGAGAGGCCTATGATTGGGGTCAGAAATGCTAAATTTTCTCCTTAGAGAGAGCACCTAGACGGTGAGTGAGGAGACTTAGGCCGCCGGCACACGGGCGGAAATCCCGCGGCGGGATTATCCGCGGGATTTCCGCGACTGAAAGCCTGCATAGGAGTGCATTACAATACGCACTCCTATGCAGACGGCCGCGGTTTGGCCGCGTGAAATGTCGCGCGGCAAACAGACCGCGGCATGTCCTATTTCTGTGCGGGGCTCGCAGAGCCTCGTACAGAAACGTCACTCACCCGGCCACCGGCTCCGGTCTGCGCATGCGCTGGCTGCCCGGCAGCCAGCACATGAAATAGCTGGGGCCGCCAGGCGCGGGTGAGTACGCGCTCCTGCCTGCAGGCGCTGGGGTCGGGTCCCGCGGCAAGAATTCTCGCCGCCGGATCCGTCCCGCCCGTCTGCAGGCGGCCTTAAAGGCCATTCATGATCCTCTGGGTAATATGCTATGCAAACAAAGGAAATGGAAGAATACCTCCACAGTGCCACCTCTTGGGAGGCAGCATTCCTTCCAGCCAAAGTTAGACTCTTTATACTAGCCTTGTAACAATGACTGGGAATTAAAAGCAAAGCCAGACTCCATGTACAGACAACTGTTTCAGAGTATTTGCCCTTCATCAGTGTACAGTAAGAGTCTGTCTTTGCTAGTGAGAGGCCTGGGATGGGGGTTAGAAACGCCATCTTTTCTCCTTAGGGAGAGGAACTATAAATGGTGAGTGAGGAGACTCAAAAGGCCAATCATGCTCCTCTGGATAATATGCAAATAAGGGAGATGGAACAGCATTCTTTCCCTAAGGATAAAAAAATATATTGCATGTCATTTGCATACAGATGCGAATTTCATGTGAGTGTAATTATTTATTTTTCCTATTGAAACAACAGGAGATTTTTACGCTTTTGAAAAACGCATGAATGGAGAAATGCAAGAAATGCAAATCTTTCCATTATGATTTTTCTCTGCATGTTCCACTTTTGGTTTTGGCTCACAAAATACCGATGAAAAATACACCCGTGTGAAGGAGCCCTAAGGGTCTGGAGTTCAAAACATTTTATATTTACTACTATTTATTCTTGTAACATTCTTACTTAGCTAATTATAAAAGGTTCCATTTATTTGTACAACAAATACTGAAAAGTAACACAAGCAATAGGACATAGAAAAAAATTGCTTCCACCTTTCGCATTAAACAAGTATTATAGTAGAATGTATTATGTTTCACAGGATAGGTATGTAAAGAATGGAAGCATATGGGAATGTAGTGATAATCTGAAATCAAATTCTGTAAATAATCTGCCTCCTTTTTATTTAAAGTGGCACAACTGGCATAAATTTTTAAAAGGGACAATTTTTTTTTCCAGAAGCAGGACTTACACCAAAATCAGTGATTGTTGGTAGCCAATTTTGCTTCATAAATTTCCGCCTTGTGTATCTTGCCTAGAACATATATAGATGTTTATGTCTGTAAAAGTGATATTAACTATTTTGTCAATGGGAGCTATATGAAACTGTATAAAAGAAAAACTGCCTTTGTTGCCCACAGCAACCAATCACAGCAGAGCTTTCATTTCTTATAGTGCTTTTGAGAAATCTTGAGAAATGAAAGCTGCTCTATGATTGGTTGCTATAGGCAACAAAGACAGCTTTTCTTTTAGTCACTTTTCATAAATTTACATCTGAATATAAAGACAGCATTTATGTATATGTTATAAGCAATGATTGAAAAGCAGTAGAGATGAGCGAACCTACTCAGCCACGCCCCTTTTTCGCCCGAGCGCCGCGATTTTCGAGTACTTCCGTACTCGGGCGAAAAGATTCGGGGGGCGCCGTGGGTGAGTGGGGGGTTGCAGCGGGGAGTGGGGGGGGGAGAGGGAGAGAGAGAGGGCTCCCCCCTGTTCCCCGCTGCTACCCCCCGCTCCGCCACGCCTCCCCCTGCCCCCCAGCGCCCCCCGAATCTTTTCACCCGAGTACGGAAGTACTCGAAAATCGTGGTGCTCGATCGAGCAATTACTCGAAACGAGTATATTCGCTCATCTCTAAAAAGCAGGCATTGTGTAGATAGCCTATGCCAAGTACGAAATGTGTGTTTTATTGCAAGATGCTATATGCTTTCACTAGGCATTAGATAGGATACCTAGGCATTATAAAAAATGACAAGTATTATTTTAGGCAAAGTATGGAAGGAGAGTCATGAAAAGGCCTACCAACAGACGAGACACAACTTCCTGTATTCACAGATGGGCAGCAGCGCATAGGGCACTGAGTGAGGAGAGCTGAAGAGAATCCACGTTCTGACATATAGATGAAAGCATCACACTGGCAGGCAGAAAGCCAGACCTGTCCAGCCTTGCATGCAGCCTGCAGGCCCCGTGGTCCCTGGAGTCTGGGCTGTCTGTTAGCATGAATGCAACGGAGGAGCAAAACAGCGTGGCTCATGGGCTGGCTCTGTCAGTGATGACTGTGGGAATGTAGGAGTGTACTTTGACGGAGGATGAGGGTGGGATTGTGGGATATTGGAAGAAGATGTTGGGTGTAGGATGGTGGACATTGGAAGAAGATGATGATGTGGGTTGGATTGTGCGGCATTGGAAGAAGATGAGGAACGTTGAGGTTCAATGGCTGGAATTATATCTTTTGGCGTAGGGAAAAAATGGGGTACCCAGAGTGAGGAGGGGCAATCCACCTCTGATAGGAGTATTTTATACTTTGAAGGTTCGCATTTTGGCATTGCATAAAATGCCTAGGAAATGTGTGAAACATTCATTATTTCATACTTTGACATCCCATTTTTGGCATTTTATCGAATGCCTAGACATTCTATACAATGACCCATTTCACTCATTGCTTATAACATGTATAGTAATTGATCAAATAAATGCACATATGTTAATAAAATATTACAAGTAATATTAATTACATTTTGGATCCAGTTTTAATCGAAAATATACATTCTCGTGTGTGGCTTAATCCATTATACATGAGTAATTCAGCACTGTAGCAGCATGTGAAGAAAAGATGTTGTGTTGAGAACCTGTTTGCAATGTCTTTGTCCCATAATAATGTGCTGATGTAATCACATTCTCAATAAATTTGGTTTACATATTCTTTTATGCCAACATATGCACACTTCTTTTCTTGTTTGTCTTGGGGTATAAATATTTAGAAGCAGTGCTAAGCTGAAGACCAGAGCATTCCTAATTAATTCGAGATGGCTACATGAATATGCTGATAGCGCTTACTGTAGAAGTTAATAATGAAATGCCTATCATCTGTGTCCTAGCCTTCCTGTTACATGCTGATCTTCGGAGAGGGGGAGGGTGTTTAAAGCACAGACGAAAATCATAAATACAGACATAAGCAAGGCTATTAAACCACTCCTTGATGTTATTCTTCCATCCTCTAACCATTTTATCTCAGGCTCAACACAATCTAAACAATCTGTCACCCAGAGGTATAAATGAGCAGAGTGCTATAAACGAATAAAAGCATAAAGGGTTTGATTATGTAAGGACTCCCATTCACAAAAACACCATAATAAAGTTTATTAACCTAAGGCAAAAGTACATTAATCATAGAGGATGACTGCCTATATTCATATGCTCTTATAGCTGGGACCATAAATAAGAGCAATGGTTCTATATCATATCAGCATTTAATTACTTTAAGGTGATATTTTAAGTGGGTTCAAAGAGAATAATAAATTGGCCTGGTAGCTGTTAATCGATTGAACGAATGAATAATCAATGACAAGCTGTCAGTTGTATGCCATTGGGGAAATCAGGCAAGATTTAAATCATTGTATTGGCATGAAAACATTATATCTCGTATGCATTTGTGGAATCAGATACACAGCAATTCCCTAGAAAGCGATGTTCACCAATTAATGCCAATTAAAAGACTCCTATTTATGGTGATTTAAACATGTCGAAACCTTGTTCTTTAACACCATCTTGTTTTACACTAGAGAACATTAATTTTTATTAAGGGAATTTAAATCTGTGATTTAAATAAAGCAGGAGTAAGAATTTTAGGTGTTAGCACAGTGGTTAGAGCCTTGCAACAGTCATGAGTTTAGTGTCCAATCTGGCCACTGAGTGTGGATGCTCTCCCAATGTTTTGGTGGCCTTCTTCCAGACACACCAGTCACCACATATAGTTGGATCATCCAGAGTCTGTGAGGGTCTCATGTAGCTACTTTAGACAGTAAACTGCATTGAAACAAGGGATATATAAATGAACAATTTAAGCATGTTGATGTTGAACACACTGATGTGTGGTTTGTAATTATAAATGTCTTATTTTTATTCAAAGGTTGCCACGGGAGGTGGTGAGTTCTCCTTCAATGGAAGTGTTCAAACAAAGGCTGGACAGACATCTGTCTGGGATGTATTAGTGAATCCTGCACTGAGCGGGGGAGTTGGACCTGATGACCTTGGAGGTCCCTTCCAACTCTACCATTCTATGATTCTATTTGTGAATGTGTTTTAGTGACTTGATTATTCTGTGGTAGTGATTTGTATATTTTGCATTACATACCGGGTCTATCTGATTCTTTGCAGCAATTATGCATGTCTATACAACGTTGGGCTGATCTCTTGTCATTATCAATAAAAAGAAATTATACCAATTTTTTAACTGAATACCTCAAAAAAGCTAATAGAAGAAGGATTGACGCGTTTGAGCTGTGGTGCTGGCGAAAGCTGTTACATATACCGTGGATAACAGGAGTAACAAACAGAGAGGAGGGCAAGATGGCCAGACTTTGGCCATGTAATGTGAGCGGAGTCACTAGAAAAATCTATAATGCTTGGACAGATCAGTGGCAAAAGAAGACCTGGCTGCCAAAGGACGCAATGCCTTTTTGATAGAACTTTTTGGCCTCAATTCCAAGCATTATGTCTAGTGCAGTGTTTCTTAACTCCACTCCTCAGGAACCCCCAACAGGTCATGTTTTCAGGATCTTATCAGTGTTGTTCAGGTGATATAATTATTGTCGGTGCCTCTGACATTGAAGCATGGTGGTGGCAGCATCATGATGTGGGGGTGTTTTTCAGCAGGTGGGACAGGGAGACCGGTCAGGGTTGATGGAAAGCTGAAAGTAGCAAAGTAGAGAGATATTCTTAATGAATACCTGATGCAGAGTGCAAGGAACCTCACACCTAAAATTGGCTGTCCACAGATGGTCCCCATTAGAGATGAGCGAGTATACTCGCTAAAGACAATTGCTCGAGCGAGCATTGCCTTTAGCGAGTACCTGCCCGCTCGAGACGAAAGGTTCGGTGCCAGCGCGGGGGAGCGGTGAGTAGCGGCAGTCAGCAGGAGGGAGCGGGGGGGGGGGGGGAGAGAGAGAGATCTCCCCTCCGTTCCGCCCCACTCTCCCCCGCCGCTCCCTGCCCGCCGCAGGCAGGTACTCGCTAAAGGCAATGCTCGCTCGAGCAATTGCCTTTAGCGAGTATACTCGCTCATCTCTAGTCCCCATCCAACCAGACAGAACTTGACTGGATCTGCTGAGCAGGATGGCATACAATCCCCAAATCCAGGTGTGCAAACCTTGTGACATCATACCCAAGAAGGCTGGAATCATTGCTAAAGAAGCTTCAATTAAGTGCTGAGTACAAGGTGTGAATACTTATGCAAATGCAAAATGTTTTTCATTTTTAATGAGTTCACAAATATTTCTAACATTCTATTTCCAATTTGTCAATATCGGGTATTGAGTGCAGAATGATGAGGAATAACTTGAATTTCTTTACATTTGCACAAGGCCACAACATAACAAAATGTTAAAAAGTAAAAAGGTCTGAATACTATCAGAATGCACTATAGCTTGTAACAGCTCCTAATAATCATCCCACAACCAAAAACAACGGTTTTCTTTCTTATCATCCAGATCAAAGTGCCAAGCTTTTCCGGAGTGGCGCTCATCATTAACAATTGCTCCTGCTCAGATCAGTTTTCTACTGGGAGTGTTTGAAAGTACAGATCTGAAACTAGAAGTCACACCTGCGCATATCTGAAATTACAGATCGCTGGTGTATATGACCAAAAATACTGCATAACACGCATGTCTATACACCTTAGTATCCAGATTTGACCATCCCACTCATAAGGCTCTGCAAGGGTTACGCATTCCATTCCTCTTTCAGATGATCCTAACTCGGAGAAAAGTGAATATCAGCCCAAATCTGGCAACCCTTTAACACAATATTACCCAAAGTTGCCCAAAAGTCAGTAATAAGAACTGCTACTTTAACAGAAGACATGGAAACTGATTTTACTTTGCTCAAGAGTGTGCAAAAAAGAGACAAAAAGCATGTCAGCCAAATACAGTGCTAAGCAAGAATTATAGAATGCCGTACCCTCTCCATCATGTTTCTTTGAGTTGGAAATGGGAGCGGGGCTTCTCCAAGAGTAGGAATATTTTTCTGGAGGGGTTCAAATCTCACACAAATATGAACCCCATTCTATGAGATTCTTTTGAATGGGGTCATACACTTGAGAGATGTTTTCCTACATGGTGGTGTGATATAGTGCTCTGCGGGAAAGAAATTGTGGCATATTCTATCTTGTGCGTGATCTCGCATCGCACTGCCTATTGTTTTCAATGGGGTTGGTGGTAGCAGCGCCTTCCCCATTGAAAGCAATTGGAGAAGCTATGTGATCCTCTGCCGCAGCTGTGACAGCCGCACCGGAGGATCCCTGCATCCCCAAAGTGATGGGAGGCTATTTTCCCATGAAAACGCCTCACATCCATGGGTAGGATTCAGGGCCCCATATTGCGCTTGGGAAGTTAGCCTGAGTTGTATTTTTTAATTGCCATATGTACTGAAAAACGTATAAGTGGAATGAAATGAATAGAAAAAAAACAGTTGTGAGATTTTTTTTTTTTGGAGGGGGGGGTGCACTCACAGTTCAGTAAAATGACAAGTTCACTTTATTCTGTGGGTCGATCTGATTATGGTGATACCAAATGTATACATTACTTTCAATGTTCTAATTTTTTTTTTAATAGATACTTTTTATTTGCTTTTATAACCATATTCTGAGCCCCATTACGTTTTTCTTTATCCATAGATGGGGCTGTGTGAGAACTCGTTTTTTTGGGACTAGCTATAATGGTTATTGGTACTACTTTGGATTACATATAATTCTTTAATAACTTTTATTTAAAAAATTGTAACAGATGGGGTGCTCAAAACCCCCCGCAATTCTTGACTTTTTTTTTCTTATGGCATTCACTATGTGAGATAAATAGTGTGAGATTGTAAAGTTCAGACTTTTATGGACGCGATGATACTAATTATGATGCTTAGGGCTTTTTAAAAACCTTTAGTATTTTTATGTTTTTAATATGTTTAAAGATGTTATTAAGGCTACTTCTCTATTGCAGTATATAGTTCTTTTTGTTGTTGCCTGTGAAGCACTAGCGCAAGGTTGAGGCCACTCTCTCACACAAAGCATCAGCAAAACGCTGCGATTTGTAGGTGCGATAAAAAGGATGAAAATGCAGCAAAATATAGCAGATAGCGCCGGTCTGCGAGGCCCCATTGAAATTAACAGGGGCGTTGTACCGTGATTATTGTAGCATTCAAAACGCTGCGGTAATCGCACTAAAAAGCGCATGTGTGGGAATGGCCTTATAACATTTATTTAAGATATTTGGTCAAGAAGTGGTAGATGTGTTTCTGTATTATTCCATAAGTAAGGCTTAACTAGTATGTAGTGAAATTGTCTCCAATAGGTAGCGCTCTCATTTTGTAACATACTGTACAGGAGAAATCATGTTTAAGAAATTGTGTTGAGTGAATTGAAACAGTTGAACCCCATTTTGGGTTAAACCTTGCAAAAAGTTTGGTTTGGTGCGAAGTCAAACCTCGGGCAGTTTGTGTCGGCCACACCTGCTAAAATTGATCTTTTTCCTCAAAAAGAAAGAAGAAGGAAAAAGAAGACAGAAAAAGGAGGAAAAAAGGAATAAGAAGGAACAAGAACAACAAAAGAATGAACGAGAAGGCAAAGGAAAATGAGCAAAAGAAGAAGAAAAAACAGAAGAAAGCAAGAGGAAAATAAAAAATATATATATTTTTTGTTTTTAGACAGTGTTATACATCAGTTTTGGGGTAATTGGTAAAGTTTCAGTTTGACTCAAACTAATTCAGACCGAACTAAATGTTTTGCCTAAATTCGGAGAACTGGCGGAACCAAACTTTTTAAAAGTTTGCTCATCACTATTGGGAAGTGTGAGCTGCCTGGGTGGACTTTCTTATGTTTGCTCCACTTTTAGTCACCATTAGGCCACTCTCACATGTGTTCAGTTAAACGCCACTCAGAATCACAGCATTTTACCACGATTTTGAGCGGCATTTATTGAACATGTCACAGCGTTTGACAGTGCTTTTTAACACACCCCATAATTGTGCGTTTAAAAATTCTAAAATGCTGAAAAATAGAACAGGCAGCACTCGAAAATTGTGGTGTTTCAAATGCCGCGTTCGAGCGCATGTCGGAGAAACCCCATTAAAATAAATGGAAGTGTTGAACCACAGTTAGTGCAAAGCTTGGGACGTCTCACTAATCGTGGTAAAAAGTGATGCGTGTGAGAATAGCCTTAGATCTTTTTCACAATCCTGTATTTTAGTCAGTATTTAGCATTGGTATTTTTAAACAAAACGGAGAAAAAATTAGGCCTCCTGCACACGACAAGGTCGGATCCTGCATGTGGGATCCCGCAGCAGGATCTGACCCTGTGCCCGGTCCAGGTTCTTCTCTCTCTGTACTGCGGGAGGGAAATCTGCGCTGTGGCTAGGCGATGAGGCGAATCCCGTGACCCTTCTGTAGTGTTCACTGCAGAAGGGCCGCAGGACTGAAAACCGCAAAGAATGGAGAATGCTGATTTTTTCCTGCCACGAGCAGAAATTTCCACTCATCTTTAGGGAGCAGCGGTTCTCCATAGAAGGCCATTAGCGGTGTTTGCTGCGGAATCTGGGGACAGCCGCCGGCCCCGGATTCCACAAATCAAATCCGACCATGTGAAGGAGCCCTTATAATGAAAAAACCTTATAATGCATTTCTTCCATGATTTAGACACATTTCTAGTCTTGATTTACAAATTCTGATACAAAATAGTACTGCCGTATGAAAAACACTAGACTTATAGGCAGAATATATCTTATTTCAAGAATTAATGTAAATTCTGAGCTGAGTTTTGAATCTGGTTAATTTGATCTTTGTTCTGAAGGCAGATAATTTGTGCACTTGAAGCTGATGACAGTTCACACATTATGAACTGTTTAATCTGTAATTGCTGTAATGATACATTTGACATTCTGAGAAAATGTCTACTTGTAATGTGCATGTGAGAAGGAGGCTAATTTTTTTATATTGGTTTTGGACTATTTTTGTTACTATTGTTGATTTTTGCAGTATACTTTAAAACCATGTAAAGAATCACAATAAGAGTATGCAGGACCTATATTAGTCTTCTCTGAATGCGCTACCCTCTGAGCTCAGTCAGTACTTTGAAACCAAACTTTTCACGTAGTATATTAGAGCGCTACTTGTGAAGTTAGTAGAACAGATAGAACTCATTACATGTTTTCTGACTCATATCTGTTTAATAGAAAACACATACACTTCTTCCAGTCCTTGTCTCTGCATTAAAAGTCATAGTCTTGCGGAATGGGAAATAATTACTGCAATATAAACATTATTGGACATTTTCGTTGTCTAAATGAATTACTGAGAAAGATATTCATTGATCTTTTATAATCCCAGGACAGTAACAGTTACTTTGCTTCAAGTATGTTAATTTCAGAAAAGGTCAGAACTGAAGTTCTGTCTGCGCTGTTCCCGTGCTGAAACATTTACATATACAGTAAATTTACCCTTCACTAACATGCCAAGCATATAGAAGCATCTATAAAATGGATTTTCCACCCAAATACTATTGATGATGTATCCTCAGGGGTGATCCTCAGTTGTTCGGGACCCCGACCGATCAGCTGATCGGGTTCTTGTTGTCAGCATTGCAATACATAGGGGTCAGAGTGTAAGCAGTTGGCTACTACCCCTGAATAGTGGCAGATGCTTGTGATTGCAGACACAGCTGTAATTAAAATCAATGAAAGCTACACCTACAATTACAAGCCCTGGCCACAACACATGCGTGTAGTGGCCAGGGCTTGTAATTGCAGGTGCAGCTTTCATTGATTACGCTCCGATCCGTTTCTACTGTGCCAACTGGTTCCACTCTGACCCCTGTCTACTATGGCACTGACAGAAGGCACACAATCAGCTGATCGGCTAGAGTCCCGGGCGGTGGACCCCAGCCAATCAACTATTGATGACCAGTTCTGAGGATGGGTTATCAATAGTGTTTGCGTGGAAAACACCTTTAACATATTTATATTTGTACATATATTTATATACATATCACAATGGCTAACAAAGCTTATTGTGCTTGGAGTGAGATCCTTTGCTCTGCTCTGTATTAAAGGGATCCTCCTATTTCGGGACAAAATACTGTCCCAGTATGGGAAAGGAAGGAGTGTATATTGCCTGCAGTTGTTCTTCTCTGTCACTCCTCTGATAGGCCAATTCCAGGTCCCATTTGCAGCTGTCCACTGTAATTTTCTAACTACCTAATGCTCACTGTGTGCTGCTCTCTGATTAGCTGACACTGATTATGTGAGCAGTCTTAGCCAATCAGAGCACTTTGGGGATTAGGCAGTCTGAGGATTGCTTCGGCCATCTTGGACAGCTGAAAACCGCACTTAGAACTTGCAGATCGGAGGGCCAGCAGAAGAGGATGGCTGCAGGTAATATCCTATGGGCCTAGGAAAGAATTTTGTCTCAAAACCACAGGGTCACTTAACATTATGGTCTATTTACACATATACTATTACATATGGTTAGAGATGAGCGAGCACACTCGGATAAGGCAGATCTCTCTCTGTCCCCCCCGCTATCCCACGCCGCCCCCCGCTCACGTCCCGCCGCTCCCACGAGCCTGCTTGGACGAGAATGCAGTTACTTGAGAAGAGCAATGCTCGCTCGAGTAACTGCCTTATCTGAGTGTGCATGCTGACCTCTACATACGATGCCTTGCATCCATAGCTAAAAGAAATAGGAATCGAATTCAGACACAATGTGCTTCTCCAGCAAGAGCATTACATTTAAGGGCTCACTGCCTGTTCAGCAGTGTACATAGGTCATGCAACTCTGTATTAGACCGGTCTCCCATGACCGGATTTGTATTGCGGATTCCGTGTTTGCCGTCTGCACGGACGATCCGCAGTAAAAAGTATTGATTCTTTCTTCACACTTGTGGATACGAATTGCGTATTATTCAGGCAGAAGAAAAACTCCCAGCATGCTCTAATTTGCTGCGGAATCCACGTGGATGGCCTCTATTGAAGTCAATGGTAAAAAAAAAAAATCTTGTTATTTGTATAGCACCTACTTATTCCACAGCTCTTTCAGGTAATTTATTTATTACCCCACCACCAAGCTGGGTACTCATTTTACCGACCTCGGATGGATGGAGGGCTGAGTCAACCTTGAGCCGGCTAACTGAACCATGCAGGGATTGAACTGACAACCTTCAGGTCGTGAGCTAGAGCTTAGGACTGCAGTTCTGCTGCCTTAACACTCAATGGAGGCATCCAACCTACAGCCCATATGCAATCAACATTGAAGCCTCATGGTGTGCCTGCACTGCCATACAGGTGCAGTTCTGTGCCATATATGCCAGACACCAAGAAGTAAAACCTGTAGCAAAGGAGAACATACCTCTGTACATGCAGATTTTAATGGAACATGTCATACTTTACTCTCAGATTTGTGTGGTTAGAGACCCTGTATGTCTCGGTATGAAATCATTGACATGCAGAAGTACTTTTCTTCCTGTCTTTACAAAACAGAGCTGTAATAAAGTTGTTTGCATGAGCTCTTCTGGCGTATTACCCCATCCTGAGTGGGCAGCCGCTCCGAGAACTGCAGAGAAGCAGCTGCCTGCGATAGAGTAGAATTGTAATAGGTCTTCAACATGCCCTTGACTTCTTCTATCTCGTCGAGAAAGGGTTGTTGATTATTACAGTAAACTTTATCATATACCTCTCTGTAGACAGCAGCAGTTGAAGCACATGTAGGTCTGGAAAAAGTAATATTCTCAACACATAGTGCTCTTCTGGTAGAGTGTGATAGAAGCAGGAAATAATACCATGTATACAAAGCAAAGTGAATAGAGCAAGGAATCTTGCAGTTATGCCTTAAATTATATCATAGGTGAATGAAAGAAAAAATTCATATAAAAATTCAAAGCGGTATTTTATTTAAAACATATCCCGGAACTGTTAGCAGTAGGGTTGCTTTACCTATTGAGCACTGATCTGCTATTTGCAGTGTCCGTCACATGACCTAGTGCTATAGTGCTTTTCCCTCTTCTGCCAAGATCATGGCCATCGTGCTTGAGCTGCCTGCATCCTGTCAGTTTCTGGGTTGAATATACACCCACCTATTGCGACCCTACAAGCAGCGGAGTGTAATACATGAAGCACATAGGACAAACGGGGATAAACTCTTTTATTAAAATTGTCGACTGAAGCATAGCAGTGTTGGCATTTGGTGTTTACAAGTCTGTAGGTAGGTATCAAGTTGGATTTTGAAAAAATTTAAGGTGGTGTCTGACTTTTATATAGGGGCTAATTGATGTTCATATAAGGCGTTGGGGAGTGTAGTGGGCGGCAATTGGTGAAGGAGATGAGAGTCTGTTGTGGTGTATTTTAGTACTTAGTTGTGGCTGGCAGGTGTTTGTACATGTTGGGTGTAGTGGGCGGAGCTTTATAAAGGACATGGGGTTGGGCTGAAGAAGAGTTGGCTCCAATGTTAGCGCTAAAGATGCCAAAAAATGTAGTGCAGCAAGGGAAAGTCTGGGCGGCGGTGACTCAACAGGGAATTGTGCATGTAAACAACAATATACAGTGGCAGGGGCCACCACAGCCACCAATATTAGTGCTTAAAATCTAGCTTGTTGGAAAATTATGGCATTGTTGTAAAATCCCCTTAAGAGCTCACCTTTTGTTTTCATTCTTATGTCTTATTACTTCAGCTTCTTTTTTTCTTCCTGTATTAAGGTACCTTTAGATGGAATGATTATCGTTTCAAAAATCGTTCAAATGAACAAAAGTGAATATTAATCGTTCAGTTTAAATGGGAGCCAACGACGGAATGACAAACGAGAATCGTTCGCTTCTCGTTCATCGCTCAGTTTCAGGCGACATAAAAGCCATCGTTGGGTCGTTCACTTGTCAATGCGTTTAAACACATAGGAATGTGAAAAACTGAATGAGAAATTCACAATTTTCAGTCTAAATAGGCTGTGTGAGCATGAATCGTGCAGTTCTCACTGTGTGTGGGCTGAATGCACATGGGCGGAAATTCCGTGGTGAGATTTCACACAGAATTTTCGCCGTTTCACACTGCCAAAGGATTGCATTAGTTTTTGCAATCCTATGCAGACAACCGCGATTTGACCGCGCGAAAGCTCACGCAGTAACAAAATCGTGGCCTGTCCTTCATCGCTGATGCGCCGGCTCTGCACTGCACATGTGCGGCTGTGCACCAGCTGGCACATCCACAGAGCAGAGCGAAGACGCCTGACAGGTAAGCCGTGGGTCACTGCAGGGCATGGGTTGCATCCCGCTGCGAGAACTTTCGCAGTCGGAATCTGACCCGTCCGTCTGCATTCACCCTACAAGGACTATTATTTACTTTTATTTTATCGATTTCTAGTTACATAAAAATGTGCAAATAAACAAAAGCAATACAAAAGTCCAAGACTAGAATCAGTGCGTAACTGGGTTTACCAGGGCAAAACTATTGATGACCAATACTAGAAGTCAATGAGAGAGAGCTGCAATACCAAACTAGGCCACTGCACTACAGACGGCATTCTGAGCAGCTTCTCATCAGCTGACCAGTCCTGAGTTTCATACCACTGTTGATCTTCTATTGATAACCTTTCTTACAAATAGATCGTCAATAGATTTTCTCCAGAAAAAGAAGTAGAAACATATTAAGAAATATCCCACATGCA
Source organism: Eleutherodactylus coqui (assembly GCF_035609145.1). NCBI lineage: Eukaryota > Metazoa > Chordata > Amphibia > Anura > Eleutherodactylidae > Eleutherodactylus > Eleutherodactylus coqui. The sequence goes on along the minus strand of NC_089843.1, from coordinate 154,066,365 downwards.
ATAGAATAGTTCCATTTAATGCTTATATGATTTTATTTAGGTTAATTCAATGTTTCCTTCTTTAACCCCCTCCCTGTGCCATATATTGATGGCGCTGGCAACTGGTCTTTAAAGGTGTATTCCCATTTCAGACTTTCATGGCATTGCCACGGGATATGCCATGAAAGTCTCATAGATCAGGATCCCACCTGTAAGCCAACATCAATCTCTATTTCTGCCCTTACCGCTCCTGGCTGACTGAATGTGGTGGCAAAGGGTGGTGAAGACCTATGGAAACAGTTAAGCTGCTTTCACTATGCCGTTTCCATAACTCCCATAGAAGTTGCTCCTCCATCTGTTGGGTTATTCAGCTAAGACTCAATGTCCACAGGCAGATTTGATTTGTGGAATCCACACTGGTCACCCGTGCGGAAGATCCGCAATTCAAAGTGTCCATAGGGAAACATAAAGCATGCAGATTTTCTTTGCGGACCGTTTAGTGTGAAAAAAAAATCGCAGCATCCTCCTTTTCAGTTCGGATTCCTTGCGGCCGGGCTCAATAGAAATTAATGAGTGCGGACGATGCGCAGTGCATCTGAAAATCCAATTGCGGATGCTCCGCGCATTTGAAGCTTAAAATCAATTAGGGAGGTGGGGAAAAGGCTGGGAGGTGGGGTTGTGGATTTATTTTCACACGGAAGCCAATGTCTATTCTCTATAATTTCCTCTAATCAGAGGTGACTTCAAAAAGGTCTGCGCTAGACCAAAACATTGTATATCCTTACAAGTCTGGATGCCCAGAAATGAATGTGATTTTAATATACTTTTAAATATAATGCATATAATGTTATATATAATTAACTTCTCAATAAAAGTTATTCTTCTGTACATGCAGAGTTGGAAGTATGAACTGGTTGGAGTCAAGAGCATCATTTTAGCCCCCCCATAATCTGGTAAAATGAGCAATGGTTTAATAAAAACATATTACACTACTACTACTAACTAATATTAGTAATAATATAACAATAGTAGTGCTTTAATTTAGTCCTTCCTGAGATCCACTGTAACATTAGGCTGCATGACCTTCCTACATTGCCAATGTACATGTTTCTAAAAACATCCAACAACATCTGGTGCTTGTTTTCTACCTTGTTAGAGTTTCCATCTGGTTTTGCTTTGCACCCTTGGTCTTGTAGCATTTCAGCCACCACTACAGACATCAGGTGCTACTTCCAGACTTTCTCAGTACACTTCCGAGGCTGCAACATGCACTTCTCTGTGGCTTTAAGACTTGCAATGTTTCTTACTTGCACCTCCTGCTGTCAAGCACAGTTTAGGAAATACTGGAAGCACATGGCATTACTGTACCTCTCAACCACTCTCCACCTCATGGCTTGGCTGATAGATATTAGTAACACTGTGTGCTGTCACTCATTTCACGTTCGGCTTTATATAGCTTCATATTTTTCAGGTCTACAGTACTGACCTGGGAATTTTGTGGATACACTAAATATAACCTACAGATGCGGATCTTTCTAGACATAATGCATCTTTCCTTTATTAATAGAAGTGACTTTGGTTTAATACAAGGAGACGCATTTCCACTTGGAATCAATTCAGAAGGTTTCACTTGTGAAGTTACAGATGCCTCCCTAGATTGTCTGGAGGTCATGATGTAGAGGTTCAAGAAAGGAAAAGTCTGCTTGAAATATTAATAACAGACATTAATAAGGCGGTTTTCGACCATATGTCAGACTAGAAACTTTATATGATAGGAGCGGGTCAAAAAATGCCATGTCCAACCAGATGTGAGGCTGGATCAGAAAATGAATGATTTGCAGATGTCAAGGTTTTTTTTCTACAAAAGACCAGTGCTTCTATTCATATGGTTTTAGGAGATCACACAAATGTGAACTTTACCCTATGCAAAAAATGTATATGAAAACTGTAGATGTTTTTGCATGTATTGTATTTCATTGTTGTATTGGTCAATTGTAAGTCCACATCCAAATGTGTTGTCTGAACTTCATTTTAAAATCCCATCCAAGAAATAGTAATATAGGAAACCCAAAATAGTAAGAGTCTAACAAAAGACAGTAAATTATGGACTTGTTAATTTGCTACATGATCTATTAGTAAAGTTCGGTAAATAATTCTAACTATGAAATAAAAGGAAACAAGAGGGATCTAATATAAATTTAACCTGGGAAGAATTGGTCAAAAATGGTGAAAATGTGTTATAGACATATTTGCAATGCCTTATTTGCATACTGTCGCGGCTGGTGCTGCGACACAGTTTTAGGATGATGCGGCGGTGACAGACGGTGGTGGAAGCGGCATATGTTTTTATAAATAAATAAACTTTACTGAGCAAACAGGTAATTAAGTGCTTACACTCCACGCGAGGGCATGGGTACTTTAAAAGTTACATATTTTCAATCGGAAATTCACACTTATAAGATACGACTCTACATGTCCATTTCAGGGGAACTCTTCATGGAACAAGGCACTTCGAACCACACATTACTAGCCACTGTCCTTGTATTACTCCATACTCATCACCATATTCCGTATTTTTGAAGGTCCACCGCATGACACACTCATGGCCTAATGCAACGAAGGTACTAAATTTTGGAGCTCCAGGTCACTTCGCACTCAAACGCACTGTGTGTACACATCAAAATTTCCATCCTAGAATCATTGTCCCCCACACACTTTTGTCTGTGCATAGTGCTGCTACACCAAGTTGATTATCCCCCATCATAACATTTTACACATCACAAGGCTCACTAATAGGTAACCAGTAACCATCACCACACAATGCAACCCGTAAGCCACAGTAAGTTCAAGGAGATACTCCCCCAGTCCAAACCCATCCATCATTGTCATTTTCACTAGTGTGTGCACACTATAGTCTCATTGGACTAGTGCTACACAAATCCTGCGCTGTCGTCTACTTTGGGGACCAGGCCCCCTATGGGAAGGGAGTTTCCCTCTCCTTCCATGTGGCATGTTTGGCTCATGGTCATTGGGCCCTTTTGGTGCTTGTCTCTTAACCCTCAATTGTTCAGGCTCTTTCCATGGCCTTCCCTTTGTTGTGTTCCCAAGTATGTGGACAGAGACCAGGCTGCTCACGGTCCTTCACTACAGCTTCCATGTCAGTCTCAGATCTCTCCTGTGTCTGCTAGGCCTCTACTGTGATCACTGCTGCTGCTACCATCTCCCCATGTGGCACAGCACTAACTTACTTAATAAAGCCTAAATGGCCCCTGTTTGCATCACTGATAGGCAGGGCATAAACCCCATTCACTTCAATGTCCCTATCATGTGACTGTTTCTTCTAGGCAGTGGCGTGCTATTCACTTCACCACCTGCATAACTATGGGGCAGAACAACTCTCATTCAGGCTCACCCAAGGCTTCACAAAAATGGAGTTGTCCTGTGCTTATTTTCTCTGCTCCCTGCCACAGCTCTCTGCCAGGGGAGCAGAGACAGTATTCGGGCACTGTGGCTATGAGGAGGGCACTAAAAATATGTGAGGTGCACTATTACTGTGTGGGGCACAAGGGGACATATGATAACTGTATTGGGTGTACTATTACTATGTGTAGACACAAAGGGGACAGTGTTACTGTGTGGATTCACTACAGTACAATGGAGAAGAATATTACTGTATGGGGCACAAAGGGAGGCATTATTACTGTGTTAAGCACAAAGGTTTGATGCTATTACTATGAGGGGCACTACTACCATCCAGGGCATCTGTTTGGCACTCTTTAACTATGGGGCCACCTAGGGCAACAACAAGTTCAATATTTGGGGAAACAATAGGATAGGAAGCTTGTGTAGCAGGTGAAGAATAGGTAGGTAGAAAAGAAAAAATTCTAAGATTTCTGGGCAGCCAACTCTGCAGAGACAGATCATGGTTGAGAGAAGTCATAACGGACTGCCTACGGTGGATGGAGGAAAAATGACAACCATTTCAATTACCATATATACTCAAGTATCAGCCAAGTTTTTTAGCACTTTTTTATGCTGAAAAAGCCCCCCTCGGCTTATACTCGAGTGAGGTAAAAAAAACAATGCGATGCTCTTCCCGGCGGTGCGGCAAGCTGCTTGAGAATTCTCTCCGCTGTCATCTCCCTGCTCGACTTTGAATTCCCCCGCTGTCAGCGCTGTGTAAGTAAGCGCTGTGATTGGATTGAGCGCCAGCCAATCACAGCCGGCGCTCGATCATTAACAGCCATTCAGTGAATGACACCTCGATCGAATCACAGCACTTACTTACACAGCACTGATGGCAGGGGAATTCAAAGCCAAGCAGGGAGATGGCAGTGGGGAAAATTCTCAAGCAGCTTGCTGCACTGCCAGGGACACCATCGTGCCGGGGACACAGACGCCGGCTGGGAGGTAAGTATTGCAGGTTTTTTTTTTACCTAGTATATACTCGAGTATAGCTACACTTATACTCAAGTCAATAAGTTTTCCCAGTTTTTTGCGGTAAAACTTATTGACTCGGCTTATACTCGGGTCGGCTAATACTTGAGTATATATGTATAATATGTAACTCGTGAGTCAATGGATTTAACTGTACTGTATCACTTCTATGTTTTGCAGAGCTCTTGTGTAGAATTGGTATTTACCACTATATAGTGATGATATTAGTGATTTTATGGTGCTTCTTAATCATTAGCAGTAGGGTGGTATTATTCAGTCACTATGTAGTGGTAATATGTGGTCGTGATGTGGTGATATAGCTGGTCCTTACGTAGTGGTATTACATGGTAACTGTATGACCATATTATTTAGAGTCCAGCAAACTTTGCTGGATGTGACATACTTTCTCGTCAAACACCAGAAGCCACATCTTTTATTCAGAGTGTGCGGTACTGCAAAGTCCCTAAGGGCCCCACTGGTACCAGAAAACACCAGTATTATTATGGCACATGCCAGGTGTGGTTCTTCTTAATGACTTTGCATTGGGGACCTAAACTGCAAATTACAACTCTGATGCCAGGTAATCACAAAAACCCTAAATGTTAATGACTATAACACATAAATAAGTATACCCATCATGTTGAAACCTTTTAAAACCCTTTCAAAATTAAATACATATGGTTAACACAATATCTGCCATGCAAGAGCAATAGTAGCTCCAAATTCAGAATATTCTATATTATATATTACTTGAGTTCTTTCCAGTTTTTTGGGCCATTAGAGTGAATATTTGCATAGAATTCAAGAATTGAGAAGGGTTATCATTTGGAATTGTTCTGTAAGAGGCATATGTTCTATTTTTATTTTATTGAAATTCAAGGCCTCTATGTTTGTTCTGCAACTACAAAGGAAAGCAGCATCAGATTTATTTTAAGTCAACTTAATTGAAGTTGAATTGAATGTAATCTCACATTTGTTCTCTATGCGGTAATAACTTGTACGCCACATAGCATTGTCTAACTGGTGCCCATCACTCATGTAGTAGTTTAGGACTGAGAACTTAATTAAATGAAGATTCTATTGCTGTCCTCCAGCTGAACTTGCATTATTTGACCAAGAGTTTTTTTTTCCAGGTAAAGTCTATGTTCCTTTCTGAGAAGTGTGGCCTTCCTTGACGAAACACCAAAAGTGAGATAATCCTTGTGTACGAAATCAGTAAGTATGGTTTGCTTAATCTAGTCCCTGTGTAGAACTGTTGACATTTGTACTTTTTTTTATCATTATGTGACTGGGCCTGTTTTTTGCTGGATTAGGCACAAATCTCCTATGCGGCACATTTGGCATGTTACAAGTAGTTTAACTTCATTAATAATGTATGAGGGAATTCTAATCCATAGCAGGGAAGAAGAAAAAGTATTTTATGGTTACCAATTCTTTAGAACGGATGATTAAATAACATCTGATGTTCTGTTTTAAATGCCACGTTCTGCAGCCCAGCACTAATCACGTTGGTACTATGTTTTTAACCGTATGACCAATTTTTGTATTTTTCTGAATATGTTAGCATTTTTTTACTTTTTTAAAAAAAGTGTAATTTTTTAGTGAAACTTAAAATTTGTGTTTTATTCTCCATTAGAATGATGTCTTTTATGGAATAATGTTGTAGCTTATTAAAGCATGTGCTGCATTAAGGGAATCACTGGAAACGGTGGTCGCTGACAAGTACTTTTTTGTGTTTTACACTTGCATCACATTTGTGTGCTTCAGCAACAGCTGGGGAGACTTTGTTCAACAAAGATGAGTGTTAGATAATCCCGATGAGATTCTACAGCCACATCTTTTGTAATTATGTCACACTTGGTTTTAATGGAATAATTCAAATTGAAAAAAAGCTTTGATCCCCTTTGGAGGCTTTTTTACTCTAGACTGACTTTGCAAAGAGATCTCAAGATTTTCTGTTAGAAGATCTAGTTGTTCCCTGCTGAATACATTTATCTAAAATGATGGGAAATACAAAGTTTTTTATTTGGGTACATAAACATTTGTCCATGAAAATCGTGCATGGTTTAAATTATGTTAAACGTTGGTAATATGAACATTACAAATTGGGTGATTTTTTTCACATAATCACAAAAGAATGTTATGCTTTAGTTAATGGGACCACACATGTCAGCTACATAAAAAGCTGAACAATAAACTGAAAATAAAATGTCAATGAGGGACTCAACTAAAATTTCATTTTAATGTAATAAGAATTTTTATTGTATATGGAGGGCAGAAAAGCAGAACTACACACTAGACTAATATTATTATTTTGGTAATAAAAGTATTCTATCTGAAACACAATATAAAGTATACTAGAGTTTACTCAATTTTGGAAGAGTTGGAAGATTTTTCCAGACATTTCCTTTAACTGGAGAGCTGTATGGTGATATAATGCATCCTTATGGTTCTGTAGTGTGGAATCATAGTCACTTCATGTGTCACCATTTAGTGCACCATCGTCTTAAAGAAATATTATCCATATGCTTTTGTATGAAATCCAAAGGATATAAAGATACAAGTTTGTAGCCGTTTCCATGAAGTCTGACCACATTTGAATTGATGATGCCAGTTCCTGACTACATTATATGATGGGGAATCCTCCCCATAAACCTCTTTCATCTCATCGAATGTCTCCCTTGGTGTGTGGCCTTTCAAGTAAAGGAACTTGATGACTGCTCTATATTCAATTAGGTCCATTATCAGACCTCGCACCACTTCAGCACCTGTAAAAGAAAGACCGTTATCTGTTCAGAATTACAAACTGGCCCATAACCTATAGAGACTTATATCATTACACACGTCTAGTTTCAGCATCCTGTGATAAATTTAAGTGGGTCAGGGGAAATCTTTAATGAACGCTACTTGTACAGAAGGGACCCATAGATTTCTATGAGTGCCAATTTATGACTCCATACAACTTGCAGGTTGTGTATAATTTAAACTCACCACCCTCATACACAAAGCCCTCCACAGCACCATTGCTTCCCTCATCTCAATTCACTATCTAGCACGCTCCCTCAGTTCTGCTAACGACTAAGTGCCCCGTTAATTCGGACTTTTCATTCCTGCCTCCAAGACTTCTCCAGAGCAGCACCAGTCCTCTGGAACGTGCTACCCAAAGCTATTCAGGCAATCACTGACACACAAAACTTCAGGCATGCACTAAAAACGCACCTATTCAGGGAGGCAAACCGCATCCCCTAAACCAAACCCTTCTGTGCTCCGCCTGATAACATGCTCCCTGTCCAACCGACTGTGATTCTTGCTAAACATAATCAACCGCCCCCTGCAGTCACACCGATTCAGCCACTACAGGACCTTACCATTGTCTATGTGTATAGTATCCCTCACTCTCCACCTCGCCATACCGTGCACATCTCCAGCCCCTTTACCATCTGTATCACCCCAGTATTTGTAGTATGTAAGCTCGTTGGAGCAGGACCTTCACCTTTACTGTTTCCATCAACTGATTACTTAATGTAACCGTGGTTTTGTTTTTATTCCCCCTATCTTGTAAGCACTGGGGAATATGTTGGCGCTATATAAATAAAGATTATTATTATTATTATAATACAGTCATGTCCAAGAGGCCTTGTATAGTTGACACTCTTAGGCCTTAGTCACACGGGCGCATCAGCACCCGTACACCGGCGCCGATGCGCCCGTCTGACTGTCAGTGAGAAGACGGACGTACCTGCAGACGGCCGTCTCTCTGAAGCGCTGGAGGAAAGAACACATGACCGGCAATGGAGCCGGTCACATGTTTTTTCCTCCAGCGCTGCAGAGAGACGGCCGTCTGCAGGTACGTCCGTCTTCTCACTGACAGTCAGACGGGCGCATCGGCGCCGGTGTATGGGTGCCGATGCGCCCGTGTGACTAAGGCCTAACTCAGCATGGTGCACATGGAAAAATAAATCCAATGATGTAGAAGAATTCTAGAACTCACAAATGTTTCTCCACCTCTTAGTACAGCATGCTGTGCATGCAGCAAGATCTGCTTTGGTCTGTGAGAAGCCTTTGTCAACTGCTTAATGTTATTACAACCAAATAAAGAACTTAAATAGTTATCCTTTACACACTGATGACATTACACACTGCAGTCACAGCAACTAATAAAACTATATACTGTATGTACACAAAAATACAACACCACCTATAGATATGAGAATCCTCCTGTAGAATGCAATGGTATTGGCATGTTCGAAAAAAAGGAAAAAAAAAGAAATTGGAACTTAACCTCCTCAATTACCTGATGTTTCAATTGAGAGGCAGAATGTTGCTTTTTCTTAAAGTGATAAGGTATAGATAATAGCCTATTACTGTAGCGGATCATCGAATAATGGTAACTGATTTGATTCCTAGTATGTTAGATGGTGTACCTTGCACATAAAAGGCCACAAAGAAACTTAACCATATATATATATATATATATATATATATATATATATATATTGCTTAACCAGTGTTATAAGATATAATATTGTATTGCTCAAAAAAAGGCATCCAACTCTTTTACCGAGTTCACCATCACCACGTCCTCAGGCAGAGAGTTCCATAGTCTCACTGCTCTTATAGTAAAGAACACCCTTTAATGTTGGTGCAGAAACCTTCTTTCCTCTAGATGTAGAGGGCGCCCCCTTGTTACAGTCACAATCCTGGGTATAAATAAATGATGGCAGAGATCTCTGTATTGTCCCTGGTATATTTATACATAGTTATTAGGTTACCCCTCAGCTGTCTCTTTAATAAATTAAATAATCCCAATTTTTATAACCTCTGTTGGTAGGGTATTGTAGTCCATCCATTCCATTTATTACTTTAGCTGCCCGTCTTTATACCCGCCCAAGCTCTGATATGTCCTTCTGGAGTACTGGTGCCCAAAACCGTACACAATATTCCATGTGTTGGCTGACAAGTGATTTGTAATGAGGAAGAGCAATGTTCGCATCATGTGCCCCTACTGATTTTCTCTAAAAGGGGTAGGTCACTATTATTATATTGCATTCCATTTTGCTTATAACTCACACATTTCTATTTTCCACCACTGTCAGCATGAGTTCACTTCCTTTTGATTACATATTATCCATTTCTGATTAATAAAACTTATCTACTAAGTAGCATAAGAAATAAATTGTACTGTATTGGCCTTCAGGAGACCCAACAGCTCTGTTATATGATAGGTTTTTAACAAATTGGCCTTCAGAAAGCCTCTGACTGCAATGGCACCCTGATAGCACCATGCGATTTTATCATGGGAAACGCTGTTTGGGACCCCCCATTGTTGTTTGGGCCATTTAAATGCCACTGTCAGAAATCTGTGGATAAATGTCCATCTATTTTTTTTTAACAGCCAACATGTTCAAACATGGAATTAAGTTTCCCAAAATGTTTTTGCAATCTCTCGAGTTGCCTCCCCTATAAATGGAAGATATCATCTATAAATTTACATCAGGTTTTCACATAGGACAGAAAAAGAGTGTGTTAACACAAACATCTCTTCAAAAAGTGGGATAAAACTATTGCCATATGAGGTGGGGGCTACATTGAAGCCCATTGCAGCCCACGTCTCTGTAAATGTCCTGAAATAGAAAACAATTGTCATAGAACATCAATGAAGAGGGGGTCCCTCTTTGTGTGCCCAAAAATGTGCTTTTTTTCCAACAGCAAATGTGTCATCACTGATCCCTTACCATAATATATGAAGGTATATAAACTCACCCAATCAATGATCACCTGCTAGTTCTGGTCTGAAATATTATCCAGATTACCAATCACTTTTAGAAATCGGAGGCATTTCTTAACAAAGAGGCAGTCTCGTTAATTATAGGAGTTAGAGCATTTTCTAGTACCATATACAGTGCTGGTGAAATTGAATCAACTGAAGCAACAATTGGTTGATCTAAGTTTTGTGCACCTTTAGCAAAATGTAAAAAACAGATGTGATGATGACTCATTAAGCAAAAAGGTCACACATTTTTTTTATCAACAACACTAGTACTCAAATGTCTAGACATTATATAATTTTTGTTAATAGAGAACACAGGATTCCTCTTCAATTCTTCATAAGCGTTTGTTCACAAGCCCTGTAATTGAAAAATAAAAAGGTTATGGGGGTCAGAAGATGGAGATAGAAAGTAGCGTTTTTACGATTTAAAAAAGTTAGTCTTTAAAAGTAATAGAAATGTAAATGTGGTATAGCCGTAATTCTACTGAACTACAGAATAACATAACTAAGCCACTTTTGCTGCACTGTGTATGCTGTAAAAACACTAGCCCATCAAAAATGGTGTCATTGTGTTTTTTTGCTGTTTCGTTCCTCCCCATTTTTTAAAAAGTTTTGAACGCTGCATTTTTCAAACACTGTCTGTTTTATTTTCATGCGTTTCTGGGTTTTGTGTTTTAAAGCGCGATGCTTTGCCAATTGAAATAAATAGGACGCATTTTCAGCACTGCTGAAAACGCGGTAGAGTGTTGTTTTTGATGGCGTTTTCAGCTGTATGTTTTTAGTACTGGCATTATCAGCTTGCTTGCCTATGTTTATAACTGTGCTGAAAGCACAGCTGAAAATGCAGTCAAGCGCTACCTTAAACGCATTTCGGCGCTGCTGAAAACACAGTAAATGCAGCGTTTTTACAAGCGCATGGGTGAGAGTTGCCTTGCTCTTCAAGTCAACTTTTGCAGTCCACAAATAAGGATGAGGCCCATATGAGGCCACCCTTACATAATACTGTTACTCCTTTTCCTTCATTGTCTTTGCTTACTAAAAGCAGGAAGGACTTTAACCTCATAAAGTCACCACCAATACATGTTTTACAACAGTCAATAAGAAACCTTGAAGGGGTTTTGTCATTAGAAAAAAAATCACTGTACTTACCTATTCCTCCACCGTCAGTCTTCTTACCACATCTTCTCCTTGCCGATCTCCTGGCTTCTCCAGTCTCCTGATCATGTAACCTCCAGATGGCTGGATCCTCTTCTTCCCATAATGTAGCATCCATTCTTGGCATTCTCCTTCCTGCAGGTCAGTGTACCCTACATCACTAGTGACGTAGAGTTCACTGCCCAGCAGGGAACGCTGAATCTTATGTCGCGCTATTGCCGAGACTGCGCATGCGCGCTCTCTCATGGCAATAGTATATGAACACTAGCGTCGAGACAATTAATAGGCCACTCACAAATCCTTCCCTTCAACACCATGGCAACTGGATTGTAGGCATGCATGCCATAGCTGTGTGTAGTGAGGAACTTACTCCCGGAAGTTCAGAAAAACATGATCATCGGGTGCTGGCATATACTATTTAAACACAGCATTATGTCACGCTCAAGAGACTTCAAAAAGGTGTTAGGATTACACCGAAATGCATTGCTCAGTACTGTCTATGTCTGCAATTGTTGTATGTTTATGCATGGTTAATTAAGCCTAAGCACTTTAATCAAATAAAGATTTGGGAATTCCATCTTACTGGATCATGTGGAACTATCTGTGTGATTGACTGCCTACCAGGACTAAGGGGTGTTCTCATCTGAGACACCCCTGTGAAGTAAGTGACCTACCTATTTTTGTAGTACTGAGGACACGAATTACATATTACGCAAGCAGAAGAAAAATCGCAGTATGCTCTATTTTACCATGGAATCTGCGCAGACAGCCTCTATTAATGTCAATGAAGGTGTGAGAGCAACTAACATTGCATATGGGCTGTGGGTACCTGCATCCTCACTAAGCATCGGTGTAGGATATTCAAACAAAAAAACCCCTGTACTGTGCATGGTCGCCTGTGTGCCTCTGCGGTCATGCACAATGCAATTTTGTATTGTATCTTTGTAGTAAGCTTAGTTCTTGCCTGTACCTATACAGTGAGCTTGGTTCTGGCATAGTATTTATGCAATAAGCTTGGTTCTTTCACCGTATCTTTGTAGCAAGTTTGGTTTTGTTCTCATATTTATGTAATAAGCCCAATTCTGTTACCATATAAACACAGTAAGCTTGGTTCTGGTACCGTATTTATGTAGCATGCTTGGTCTGGTACCATATCTATGTAGCAAGCTTGGTTCTGGTACGGTTTAACCTGCATTCAGGTTAAGGCCGACCCAAGCGCCTGCAGAGAGCAGAGCGTACTCACCCGCGCCCCGCAGCTCCGGATCTTTCATGTGCCGGCTGCCAGGCAGCCGGCGAATGCGCAGACCGGAGCCGGCGGCGGGTGAGTGATGTTTCTGTGCGGGGCTCTGCGAGCCCCACACAGAAATAGAGCATGCCGCAGTTTGTTTGCTGCACGAGATTTCGCGTGGCCAAACCGCGCCCGTCTGCATAGGATTGCATTTGTTAACGCAATCCTATGAAGGCTTCCAGCGGCGGAAATCCCGCGGGAAATCCCACCCCGGAATTTCCGCCCATCTGCAGGCGGCCTAAATTGGAGAGAAGGGAGAGTTTAGTGAGGGAGACACAGATTTTAAGCTAGCCTGGAGCTTCATTACAAGAAAAAACAGTTCTTTACTTATCTGTTGACAAATAGACCTATCCTGTTTTAAATTATACCCAACAGCTCTGTTATGGCTCTTGTTGAAGCAACCATGTGATCACTTGGACAAAAATCAAGAAGGCAGAAATGGGGAAAAAAAGTTTCTTCCTACTGAGTGTTCATCTCTCATAGAAAGGAAATGTTGTACAATGAAAAAGTATATTGTGTTCCTGTTCTCCAGTTATATACATAATTGTACAATTACTCTCATGCTACCTTCCAGTATACCTGCTGGTATAGCTAGCTTTAAATTAACTTTTTCTGCACTTATAAAAAAAGTAACGCAGATTCTTTATGTCGGTATAAAAGTTACTCCTTCAGGAAATCTTTCTGAATGTTTTTCTTAGTCATTATTTAATTTTTTTATATAAATTGTCCACTTCTTATTACTAGCACTCTTCGTTAGCTTGCCTAGATGAGAAGTGCACGCTCAGCATTTAGGAGCAGGAAACAATGTTTTATTTGGCAGCACTAGGTGCTGTATTGGGTGGAAATATTACATGTTTTTCAGGATAAAGGAAATTACTTTAGAGGACTTTTGTGGTATGTGGTAAATTGATTTATTAAATATTACTCAGGATTTTGTGGTTGTAAATAAAATATTACTGATGATTGGGAAAAATAGTATAATACCTATTAGTTTTACAGATCTTTAATGTTCCAGACAGGTAACTTCTTAAGTGTTTTAAAGGCTTTACTGGGAGTTTTTTAAATGAAGTAGAGGGATTTACCTCGCAAAGTGTAAGTCTTTGACATGATCTTTTAATACGCAGTGGGGCTAGGTTATCGTTCTGTCTCTCGCGTTTTCTGGTCAATTATATCCTTGGGTCTTAATTTCGCTTACACTGACTTTTTCCTTAGTGACTTTGAATGATACCTGAACAGTTGTCTTTATTGATCACGCAGAAGCTAAAGTATAAGATTTACTAGTGGTACCAAAATTCAGGCTATGTCTTAGGACTGACACTAGGGATTTCTTAAACAAATCTTTGAAAATGTAGATTATGTTTTTTCCCCTCAAACCATGAGCATCCATGTGAATCAGCATGTATCTAAACAAGTTCAACAAAACGATGAAGCAAACCATGATTTCACTTTACCTCTACGAAAAATACAGCAGTTTAAGAATTTTTATAGTAATGTAATAATTATCAAAAGAGGTCAAATTTGAGCAGAAGGAAATTGAAATTGCCTGTCGTGTAGATTATTCTGATTCTTATCATTCCTTTTATCAAGCATTTTTACAAGTATATTGATATCTACTTAATCTTGGCATCAAGGCTTATATGTCATCAAATTGACAATATTTAGTATACATTTAATAACATTTATTACATTACATTGATTCATAGCAAATAAAATCAGGAAATTCCGAATCAAAACCGTGTAAAGCACTGGAGCGATAGTTCCCGTATGGTACTGTGTAAAGGTACCTTAAGTGCTCAACTAATTCTCTGCATTTCATTGACTAAGCTAGTGACCTGTGTAACCTGATTCAGACCTAACTCACCTGACAAATATTTACACCACTGTCTGAATTTTTATAATGAGCTTCATTGGTGACCAGGTGCCCAACCAGCCATAGTGTACTTAGTCTTCTTGGCCTTCTTATCTATTCTGGTGGCGACTTGGATTTCCTGTTGTGCATATTAAACTACTGTATTGTTCAATTTAATTTTTGTAGGATCGGGGAATGAACTTGGGTATGATGATTTGCCTCCAGGTCCTAGGGCTATTTGAGGCTTGCAAATGTGAGTTCTACAGGAAAGTGGTCTGTAGGTTAAAATACAATTCATTGGTAAGGATCTGGAATAACATACAGATACCTATGAGTTACACTGAGCAAAAAGGCCAAGAGCAAATTTAAAAGGTTATCCCTTCTGGCGTGGAAGCCCCTATTTGGCCATAAGTAGGGATTAGCAAACCAAAACAGTTGAACTTTCTTATGGGCTGAATTTGCTAAAAGTTCAGTTTGGCAAAAACCTGAATCTCTGGCAGTTCATCTTGACCGAACTCACTAAAATGGTGTCTGTCACATGGTAGAAGCAAGAAGGAGGGAGGATCCCTCAACAAGGCAGAAACCCAAAATGATGACAGTGATAAAGATAACAATCACCATGATGATTAATAACCACGACAGTGTGGGGCAGAGTTGGAACCAACTGCACTCCAGAAAATGTTGGCGAGGATGGCAAGCTGTATGCTTCATTGCTTGTGCGCAGACAGCTGTATTATTAGAATGAAGCAAAGAAATGACCACTGGATAGTCATACTTTTTGACTCTTGGTATAAAACATAGTAACATGGAATGTTGGGCTAAAAAAAAAAAGTTTCTATCTAGCTCAGGCTACTACCCCCCCCACCAATGTTTATCCAGAGGAAGGCAAAAAACACAAATGAGGTAGAAACCAATTTTCCTCATCTAAGGGAAAAAAATTCCCTACTGACTCCAAGTCTGGCGATCGGAGTAATCCCTGGATCATCAATCCTTCTGAAATAATTAGTAACTGTAGCATGTAATATTGTAACACTCAAGAAAGGTGTCCAGGCTCCTGTTAAACTCTTTTATTGAATTCGCCATCACCACATCCTCAGGCAGAGAGTTCCATAGTTTCACTGCTCTTATAGTAAAGAATCCCGCTATTTCCTTTAGATGTAGAGGATGCCCTCCAGTTACAGTCACAGTTCTGGGTATAAATAGATCATAGCAATTAGCTAAAGGCAGTGATTCAGGGATAGAGTGAAGAAAATAACTGTATGGTGGTTTAGATGCCAAGTGTAAGGTAAGGAAACAAAAAATGACTCACCCTGGCATGTCTGGACCTCCTAGACAGGATGGTTCCGCACACCTCAATCCTGCAAGCCAGTAGTAGTCACTGAGATTCCAGTAGATTTATCAACTTTGGTCCGCCAGACATCCACGTGGAGAGCAACATTAGGGATTCCGAGGTGTCGGATAACATACAGAGAAGTGAAAAATGGTCAGACTATGGGGCTTTTTCATAGTTTGATCATTGGTCACTTCTCTATAAATAGACCATGGGAGAAATATCTGTACTGATCCCTGATATAGTTATACATAGATATTAGGTCACAGCTCAGCTGTCTCCAAGTTTGATAACCTCTCAGAGTATTGTAGTCCACCCATTCCATTGAACCTGCTCAAGCTCTATGTACTTCTTGAGTACTGGTGCCCTAAACTGTGCACAATATTCCATGTGTTCTGACCAATGTTCTCGTCATGTGCCACTATACCTTTTTTGATGCACCCCATGGCCCTTTTTGCTTTGGTAGGAGCTTCCTGACACACTTTGCTACAGTTAAGTTTGCAGTTAACTAAAGTCCTTTTCCTTATCAGATTTGCCCAGTGGTTTCTCATTTGGTGTGTAATGGTGACATGTATTTCCTCTGCCCATGTGCAGAACTGTAGATTTATTAGTGTTAAACCTCATTTTCCACTTTCTGCCCAATTCCCCAACTTAACCAGATCCATTTTAAAACTCATTCTGTGCTCTCTTGTGTTAATTACTTTGATTTATTTTGTATCATCTGCAAATATTAATATTTTACTATCCTTTTACCAGGTCATTAATAAATATAATAAAAACAATAGGGCCCAATGCTGACCCTTTTGGTCAGTAAAATTAAGGATTTTTTCTGCCTTCTAAGGGGAAGGAAATGTTGGCTTATTATCGAGCGAAGCTATGCAGCCATCTTGCTACAGCTTTCAAATGGCAGACACCTGCAGCAAACATGTCTGACTGGAGAGCCACTTTATGCTGCCAGTTGAGTCAATGCTCCATTGCCTTCTCCAGCACTACTGATCCATCATGTAGCAGCAGACAGTTCAGTTTGCAGAACATGATGACAAAGTTTTTACATCCAATATGTTGACCTGATATACATCACCATCCATAAAGGGATGTTCACTTAAACAACCAGTTTCATTCATACTTGGAAATTCTACCAATAGGGGGGGGGGGGGGGGGAATAAACTTAAAATGCATCCATTAACCAATCCATATACATATATCACAAATCTATATACATATCAAGCCGCCAAATGTATAAATACAAACAACAGATATACAGCCCCACTCAGAGATCATGCAATATAACAAATATATCAAAAAATATTGTAGCATATATTGCAGCAAGGTATAAAGTCATCATAACTATTAACATGCAACAAAAGACATTATATGAATGTGTGATACAGTGAAAAATCAAACACACATGAATCAGGAAAAATTTTTAGCACAATCTCTTGATTATAGTTCAATACCTGTAAAAAAAACAGGACCAGGATAAAGAAATAATTGAAATTGTTTTATCATATGACAGCTCATCTGCCCACTGAAAATCTTAGAATGCCAATCCAGGTAATATTCTGCAACAGTAGGATGATAATGCTGCAGATTGGGTTCCAAAATAGCAGACAAATAGTGTAGTACCAATTTTGACCCTAATATCTAGGTGGCCCTAAGAAGTAACGGGGGCATCTCCCTGAAAAAAGTGGCCCTGTCCGAGATCTAGCCCTAGTAATGAAGACACTATTAAACCCTAAAAATAGCTGAAAAAATAGTCACCTTCCCTTCTTACGAGTTTCATCCAAGGAAACGGGCTCTATCAGGGGACCATAGGTAGTGAAAAGCAGCAATAGTGAGCACCTATATGG
Source organism: Eleutherodactylus coqui (assembly GCF_035609145.1). Taxonomy (NCBI): domain Eukaryota; kingdom Metazoa; phylum Chordata; class Amphibia; order Anura; family Eleutherodactylidae; genus Eleutherodactylus; species Eleutherodactylus coqui. The sequence goes on along the minus strand of NC_089843.1, from coordinate 154,048,707 downwards.
GTAAAAGAAGCAGCAACTCTGGAACTGCATTCCAGATACAAAACATGCTGCTACTTCCAAAAAGGGATCATTTTTGGACTACTTAGAAAAAGACTTTGCTTCTTCCACTACCACCATGTATGTATAAACATAGAGTCCATTGAGTGACCGAGGGTCGAATGCGACTGAACAGATATTTATCAATCATCATGCATAAACATTGAGATCCAATATTAACTCTAAAGGCACCACTCAGAAGGGAAATATACCTGTTTGCTAGATATAACAAGGATAAGTCTCACCTGGTGTGGAAGAAATGCTGGACGACACTCCCTGGCACCATAAATTCCTTTCTTAATCAGCCCCCCTGTACCAAAGCGCACTGGTCTCAGTTCAGGAATCACAATGAATGGAAGGAGAAAATATAAACCATTGCCCAGGGGTGTAGCCAATCACAGTAATGGTTAAAGGGAGAAAAAGTAGGTCTTACTTTGTGGATGGTGATATCTCACTCAACCCCCTAATAAAAAATTGCTCTACATATATCCATTCAAATGTGGAGATGAAACATAAGACCCATACCCTCTTGAAAAACCCAAGAAAAAAGATAAGCCCAGAAGAAGGGGTAATAAGCAAGGAGAATGGCATCTAAAAAAGATCCCCAAAAAAACCCTCTGAGGAAGCAAACTATAATACAGATCCCATATGGTATTTTAACATAATATCTAAACATAGGCTAAGTACTGATGAAATTAGCATGCTGAGTAAAGGATTATATTTAGAGATGAGCGAACATACTCGTCCGAGCTTGATACTCGTTCGAGTATTAGCGTGTTCGAGATGCTCGTTACTCGTAACGAGTACCACGCGAAGTTCGGGTTACTTTCACTTTAATCTCTGAGATGTTAGCGCGCTTTTCTGGACAATTGAAAGACAGGGAAGGCATTACAACTTCCCCCTGTGACGTTCAAGCCCTATACCACCCCCCTGCAGTGAGTGGCTGGCGAGATCAGGTGTCACCCGAGTATAAAAATCGGCCCCTACCGCGGCTCGCCACAGATGCGTTCTGACATAGAGGAGGGAAAGTGGTATCTTGGTGGAGCTGCTATAGGGAGAGTGTTAGGAGTATTTTAGGCTTCAAGAACCCCAACGGTCCTTCTTAGGGCCACATCTAACCGTGTGCAGTACTGTGGAGGCTGCTTTTTGCAGTGTTGCACATTTTGTTTTTTTGGTATATCAGCCGTGCAGAGCATTGCGCCCTGCAGTAATACTCCAGGGCCAGAAGCGCTTAGGCAGGGACAGAAGACATATTGATTGAATATAGGCAGTGGGCCTTTGCAAAAAAATGTGGGGAAAAAAAATCTTTTTGGGCTGCCTGTGACTGTCCTCAGTGTTCTGGGTCTGTGCTGGGTGTAGTAGTTCTCCAAATTCATATGCAGCCAGCTAAGTGTTACAGCAGGCTTGCGCAAAATTATTTCCTGGCTCTGTCTGGGCTGTGAAATCACCGCTGTATTGCAGTTCACAGTGCAACACTCTGCAGTTCTTTGACATACTCCAGGGCCAGAAGCGCTTAGGCAGGGACAGAAGACATATTGATTATTGATTGAATATAGGAGGTGGGCCTTTGCAAAAAAATTTGGGGAAAAAAATCTATTTGGGCTGCCTGTGACTGTCCTCAGTGTTCTGGGTCTGTGCTGGGTGTAGTAGTTCTCCAAATTTATACGCAGCCAGCTAAGTGTTACAGCAGGCTTGCGCAAAATTATTTCCTGGCTCTGTCTGGGCTGTGAAATCACCGCTGTATTGCAATTCACAGTGCAACACTCTGCAGTTCTTTGACATACTCCAGGGCCAAAAGCGCTTAGGCAGGGACAGAAGACATATTGATTGAATATAGGCAGTGGGCCTTTGCAAAAAAATTTGGGGAAAAAAATCTATTTGGGCTGCCTGTGACTGTCCTCAGTGTTCTGGGTCTCTGCTGGGTGTAGTAGTTCTCCAAATTCATACGCAGCCAGCTAAGTGTTACAGCAGGCTTGCGCAAAATTATTTCCTGGCTCTGTCTGGGCTGTGAAATCACCGCTGTATTGCAATTCACAGTGCAACACTCTGCAGTTCTTTGACATACTCCAGGGCCAGAAGCGCTTAGGCAGGGACAGAAGACATATTGATTGAATATAGGCAGTGGGCCTTTGCAAAAAAATTTGGGGAAAAAAATCTATTTGGGCTGCCTGTGACTGTCCTCAGTGTTCTGGGTCTCTGCTGGGTGTAGTAGTTCTCCTAATTCATACGCAGCCAGCTAAGTGTTACAGCAGGCTTGCGCAAAATTATTTCCTGGCGTTCCGTAAGCGAAGTCAGCCTCCAACCACAGGCCAATAAGCGGCACATTTAATTACAGCGTTCTGTTTCTGCATTACTGGTAATACAGCATGCTGAGGGCTAGGGGTAGGCCTAGAGGACGTGGACGCGGCCGAGGACGCGGAGGCCCAAGTCAGGGTGTGGGCACAGGCCGAGCTCCTGATCCAGGTGTATCACAGCCGACTGCTGCGGGATTAGGAGAGAGGCACGTTTCTGGCGTCCCCACATTCATCGCACAATTAATGGGTCCACGCGGTAGACCTTTATTAGAAAATGAGCAGTGTGAGCAGGTCCTGTCGTGGATGGCAGAAAGTGCATCCAGCAATCTATCGTCCACCCACAGTTCTGCGCCGTCCACTGCTGCAACTCAGAATCCTCTGGCTGCTGCTCCTCCTTCCTCCCAGCCTCCTCACTCCATTACAATGAGACATTGTGAGGAGCGGGCAGACTCCCAGGAACTGTTCTCGGGCCCCTGCTCAGATTGGGCAGCAGTGGTTCCTCTCCCACCAGAGGATTTTATCGTGACTGATGCCCAACCATTGGAAAGTTCCCGGGGTCCGGGGGATGAGGCTGGGGACTTCCGGCAACTGTCTCAAGACCTTTCAGTGGGTGAGGAGGACGATGACGTTGAGACACAGTTGTCTATCAGTGAGGTAGTAGTAAGGGCAGTAAGTCCGAGGGAGGAGCGCACAGAGGATTCGGAGGAAGAGCAGCAGGACAATGAGGTGACTGACCCCACCTGGTTTGCTACGCCTACTGAGGACAGGTCTTCAGAGGGGGAGGCAAGGGCAGCAGCAGGGCAGGTTGCAAGACGCAGTGCGGTGTCCAGGGATAGAGGCAGGGCCAGACCGAATAATCCACCAACTGTTTCCCAAAGCGCCCCCTCGCGCCATGCCACCCTGCAGAGGCCGAGGTGCTCAAAGGTCTGGCAGTTTTTCACTGAGAGTGCAGACGACCGACGAACAGTGGTGTGCAACCTTTGTCGCGCCAAGATCAGCCGGGGAGCCACCACCACCAGCCTCACCACCACCAGCATGCGCAGACATATGATGGCCAAGCACCCCACAAGGTGGGACGAAGGCCGTTCACCGCCTCCGGTTTGCACCGCTGCCTCTCCCCCTGTGCCCCAACCTGCCACTGAGGTCCAACCCCCCTCTGAGGACACAGGCACTACCGTCTCCTGGCCTGCACCCACACCCTCACCTCCGCTGTCCTCGGCCCCATCCACCAATGTCTGTCAGCGCACCGTCCAGCCGTCGCTAGCGCAAGTGTTTGAGCGCAAGCGCAAGTACGCCGCCACGCACCCGCACGCTCAAGCGTTAAACGTGCACATAGCCAAATTTATCAGCCTGGAGATGCTGCCGTATAGGGTTGTGGAAACGGAGTCCTTCAAAAGTATGATGGCGGCGGTGGCCCCGCGATACTCAGTTCCCAGTCGCCACTACTTTTCCCGATGTGCCGTCCCAGCCCTGCACGACCACGTCTCCAGCAACATTGTACGCGCCCTCACCAACGCGGTTACTGGCAAGGTCCACTTAACAATGGACACGTGGACAAGCACAGGCGGGAAGGGCCACTATATCTCCCTGACGGCACATTGGGTGAATTTAGTGGAGGCTGGGACCGAGTCAGAGCCTGGGACCGCTCACGTCCTACCCACCCCCAGAATTGCGGGCCCCAGCTCGGTGGTGGTATCTGCGGCGGTGTATGCTTCCTCCACTAAACCACCCTCCTCCTCCTCCTCCAACGCAACCTCTGTCTCGCAATCAAGATGTGTCAGCAGCAGCACGTCGCCAGCAGTCGGTGTCGCGCGGCGTGGCAGCACAGCGGTGGGCAAGCGTCAGCAGGCCGTGCTGAAACTACTCAGCTTAGGAGATAAGAGGCACACGGCCCACGAACTGCTGCAGGGTCTGACAGAGCAGACCGACCGCTGGCTTGCGCCGCTGAGCCTCCAACCGGGCATGGTCGTGTGTGACAACGGCCGTAACCTGGTGGCGGCTCTGCAGCTCGGCAGCCTCACGCACGTGCCATGCCTGGTCCACGTCTTTAATTTGGTGGTTCAGCGCTTTCTGAAAAGCTACCCACGCTTGTCAGACCTGCTCGGAAAGGTGCGCCGGCTCTGCGCACATTTCCGCAAGTCCCATACGGACGCTGCCACCCTGCGCACCCTGCAACATCGGTTTAATCTGCCAGTGCACCGACTGCTGTGCGACGTGCCCACACGGTGGAACTCTACGCTCCACATGTTGGCCAGGCTCTATGAGCAGCGTAGAGCTATAGTGGAATACCAACTCCAACATGGGCAGCGCAGTGGGAGTCAGCCTCCTCAATTCTTTTCAGAAGAGTGGGCCTGGTTGGCAGACATCTGCCAGGTCCTTGGAAAGTTTGAGGAGTCTACCCAGGTGGTGAGCGGCGATGCTGCAATCATTAGCGTCAGCATTCCTCTGCTATGCCTCTTGAGAAGTTCCCTGCAAAGCATAAAGGCAGACGCTTTGCGCTCGGAAACAGAGGCGGGGGAAGACAGTATGTTGCTGGATAGTCAGAGCACCCTCCTGTCTATATCTCAGCGCGGTGAGGAGGAGGAGGAGGAGGATGAGGAGGAGGGGGAAGAGACAGCTTGGCCCACTGCTGAGGGTACACATGCTGCTTGCCTGTCATCCTTTCAGCGTGTATGGCCTGAGGAGGAGGAGGAGGAGGAGGATCCTGAAAGTGATCTTCCTAGTGAGGACAGCCATGTGTTGCGTACAGGTACCCTGGCACACATGGCTGACTTCATGTTAGGATGCCTTTCTCGTGACCCTCGCGTTACATGCATTCTGGCCACTACGGATTACTGGGTGTACACACTGCTTGACCCACGGTATAAGGAGAACCTTTCCACTCTCATACCCGAAGAGGAAAGGGGTTCGAGAGTGATGCTATACCACAGGACCCTGGCGGACAAACTGATGGTAAAATTCCCATCCGACAGCGCTAGTGGCCGAAGGCGCAGTTCCGAGGGCCAGGTCGCGGGGGAGGCGCGGAGATCAGGCAGCATGTACAGCGCAGGCAGGGGAACACTCTCTAAGACCCTTGACAGCTCTATGGCTCCCCAGCAAGACTGTGTCACCGCTCCCCAGTCAAGGCTGAGTCGGCGGGAGCACTGTAAAAGGATGGTGAGGGAGTACGTAGCCGATCGCACGACCGTCCTCCGTGACGCCTCTGCCCCCTACAACTACTGGGTGTCGAAGCTGGACACGTGGCCTGAACTCGCGCTGTATGCCCTGGAGGTGCTTGCTTGTCCTGCGGCTAGCGTCTTGTCAGAGAAGGTGTTTAGTGCGGCTGGGGGAATCATCACAGATAAGCGTACCCGCCTGTCAACCGACAGTGCCGACAGGCTTACACTCATCAAGATGAACAAAGCCTGGATTTCCCCAGACTTCTCTTTTCCACCAGCGGACAGCAGCGATACCTAAACAATACGTAGGCTGCACCCGCGGATGGAAGCATCGTTCTCTATCCCCATCAAAAACGGGGACCTTTTCGCTTCATCAATCTGTGTATTCTATTCCTCCTCCTCCTCCTGAAACCTCACATAATCACGCCGAACGGGCAATTTTTCTTAGGCCCACAAGGCTCAGTCATATAATTTTTGTAAACAATTTTTATACGTTTCAATGCTCATTAAAGCGTTGAAACTTTCACCTCAACCAATTTTTATTTTAACTGGGCTGCCTCCAGGCCTAGTTACCAATTAAGCCACATTAACCAAAGCGATTAATGGGTTTCACCTGCCCTCTTGGTTGGGCATGGGCAATTTTTCTGACGGACATTAGTACTGTTGGTACACCAATTTTTGGGGGCCCTCACCTACAGTGTACTCCAATTAATTTTTAGCCCACCTGCATTTCAGCTGACGTTACATCAGCTGTGTTGGGCACTGCAATGGGATATATTTATGTACCGCCGGTGGGTTCCAGGGAGTCACCCATGCTATGGGTCCACAGGGAGTTGTAACTGCATGTGTCCACTTCTAAAGAACCCCAGTCTGACTGGGGCATGCAGTGTGGGCCGAAGCCCACCTGCATTAAACATGACATTACCTCAGCTGTGATGGGCAATGCAATGGGATATATTTATGTACCGCCGGTGGCTTCCTGGCACCCACACATGCTGTCGGTCCACAGGGACTTCCCAATAGGGAGTTGTACCTGCCTGTGTCTATGAATTAAAAACCCCGGTCAGGTTGGGGCATGCAGTGTGGGCCGAAGCCCACCTGCATTTAATCTGACTTTAGCTCTGCTGTTCAGGGCACTGCAATGGGATACATTTATGTACAGCCGGTGGGTTCCAGGGAGCCACCCATGCTGTGGGTGCACACGGAATTCCCATTGCGGAGTTGTACCTGCCTGTGACTATTTCTAAAAAAACGCGGTCTGACTGGGGCATGCAGACACCTTGACAGAATGAATAGTGTGTGGCACATAGGTTCCCCATTGCTATGCCCACGTGTGCAGCTCCAGATGGAGGTGGCACAGGATTAGATTTCTCATTGCTTCTGTACAGCATTGTGGACTATCGCCCCGCCCCTTTTAAAGAGGGTCGCTGCCTAGCCGTGCCAACCCTCTGCAGTGTGTGCCTGCTTTTCCTCTGGCAGACGCACTTATAAATAGACATGAGGGTGGCGTGGCATGAGGGCAGCTGAAGGCTGGGCAGGGACAGTTTGGTGTGCGCTGTGGACACTGGGTCGTGGGGGTGGGGGGGTTGGGCAGCATGTAACCCAGGAGAAGTGGCAGTGGAGTGTCATGCAGGCAGTGATTGTGCTTTGTTGGAGTAGTGTGGTACTTAGCTAAGGTATGCATTGCTAATGAGGGCTTTTCAGAAGTAAAAGTTGTTGGGAGGGGGGGGGGCACTCTTGCCGCTATTGTGGCTTAATAGTGAGACCTGGGAACTTGAGATGCAGCCCAACATGTAGCCCCTCGCCTGCCCTATCTGTTGCTGTGTCGTTCCCATCACTTTCTTGAATTGCCCAGATTTTCACAAACGAAAACCTTAGCGAGCATCGACGATATACAAAAATGCTCGGGTCGCCCATTGACTTCAATGGGGTTCGTTATTCGAAACGAAACCTCGAGCATCGCGAAAAGTTCGTCTCGAGTAACGAGCACCCGAGCATTTTGGTGCTCGCTCATCTCTAATTATCTTTTTGCCCTCCAGCAAGATGGATTTATTTTAATTATTTGTGGACTTTACACTCAATAGACATTTTGCCCTGAGAATACCTATTGCAGAGGATCTTCCCTTTCATAATGAGGCAATTACTCCTTATGTGGAGATTCGAGACCTATCTAAAATGGTCATTTTGTAAACCTATCTCAACAGATCTAAAACCCCCTAGCAACTGTTACCCAGTGGATAGCAAAGACCCATTCATCGATACATTCTATAATAAAGTGTTGAGTGACTGTAGATCTATATCCAAACAAAATGTGAGTTTCAAAGAAACCTGAACATTGAACAATTGAATGTTTTGAGGAGATTGAAGGAGAATAAAAATATTGTCAACAAAAATGCAGACAATGGTGGAGGTGTGGTTATTTTGGACCAGGAATATTACGATTGGGAAGCCTTGAGTATTGAGATACTGAGTATTATTAAAAAACTTGATGAGAAGCTAACTGCGAAAATTAAAGAATCTCTTTTTAGCTTCATGGAAACTTCTTCTAATAATAATTGGTCAGTGGTTGCACGCCTGAGTGCTGGTTTATATTACCTTCCTCCATGTATAAACATTTGCAGGAATCTGCCACCACAGAGGGTTCATTTTTGGTACCATTTCCTAACTTTTAAAAAGCATAAAAAGTCCACTAGTGCAGTGTGTTTTTAAGCAGGCTGTTTGTTGCCACTAGGTACTATGAAGCTACCCATAGTCGTACATGTTGCCGGAACTTTGACATTAAGTTTGCTTTAAAAACAACTCAAAAATATTTATATGTACTCCTAAGTCACCTAAGAATGTTATTCAGGGCTTTTATGTCTCTTAGACAATGTTACCGTGTTTCTCTGAAATTAGGACCCTGTCATATTAAAGGGGTTGTCCCGCGGCAGCAAGTGGGTCTATACACTTCTGTATGGCCATATTAATGCACTTTGTAATGTACATTGTGCATTAATTATGAGCCATACAGAAGTTATAAGAAGTTTTTCACTTACCTGCTCCGTTGCTAGCGTCCTCGTTTCCATGGAGCCGCCTAATTTTCGGCGTCTAATGGCCAAATTAGACGCGCTTGCGCAGTCAGGGTCTTCTTCTTTTCTCAATGGGGCCGCTCGTGCAGGATGCCGGCTCCGTGTAGCTCCGCCCCGTCACGTGCCGATTCCAGCCAATCAGGAGGCTGGAATCGGCAATGGACCGCACAGAAGCCCTGCGGTCCACCGAGGGAGAAGATCCCGGCGGCCATCTTCAACCGGTAAGTAAGAAGTCACCGGAGCGCGGGGATTCAGGTAAGCGCTGTGCGGTTTTTTTTTTTAAGTCCCTGCATCGGGGTTGTCTCGCGTCGAACGGGGGGGGGGGGGGGGGGTTGAAAAAAAAAAACCCGTTTCGGCGCGGGACAACCCCTTTAATTTTTGCCCCAAAATAGGCACCAGGTTTTATCTTTCGGGGGATGTCTTATTATACTTAAGTAGCAGGCTCGGTCTGGGCCTTCCCACTGCTCTCCAGAGCTCCAGTGCGCTTGCTGAAGTCCTTGGCTGCCCTCAGAAGATTGCTTCCTGGTTTTCGTATTCATAAATCCCACCTCCGGGAAGTGATGGCTGTGATTGGTTCTCGAACACTGCTCAGACAATCAACGCAGCACTCGGTGAATGAATCACAGCCATCGCATTGTGGAGGCAGGATTTATAAATTGGCTGAGCCGCGGCATTGATTGGCCAATTCATAAATACCTCCTCCACAACGCCATGATATTGGTTCATCAAGTGCTGCATTGATTGCCTGAGCAGTGCTTGAGAACCAATCACAACCATCACTTCCTGGAGGCGGGATTTATGAATCCTGTAAGCAGGAAGCAATCTTCTGTTGGTGGCTGAGGACTATGGCAAGGATGCTGAAGCTCCGGAGAGCAGTGGAAAGACCCAGACCGAGCCTGCTAGATAATGCATAGCTTTTTTATTTTTTTATGCAATCCAGCCAGTGCTTTTTTTTGGGGTAGGGCTTATATTTCAAGCTTCCTCGAAAACTTTGAAAAATCAGAATACGACTTATTTTGGGGTAGGTCTTATTTTCAGGAAACAGGGTATACACCAGTTTTAGGGGCATTGGGGAAGTTTAGGTTCCATTTGTATTAATTCAGATCAAATCAAACCTTTTGCCCAAATTCGGAGAACCTGCCACACTGAACTTTTGAAAAGTTTGCTCATCACTACCAATAAGTGCAAACCCTTAGCTGATTGTCACTTTCTGCATGCCATTCATTTAAGAGAAAGCACAATTCTCCTAGCCTCCCCCTTTTTTGAAGTAGTTAGTATTTACACAGCCACAGCACTGTAGCCGCTTTTGGCCAAGATCAAATTCCAGCGCTCGGTTTCCCCCCCCCCCCAGGTGCTGTATGGAGTGGTCTCTGGTAGGTAAATTGATCACGTACTATGTATTTGCGATATTAAAAAGATTACATAAGGATTTGGTTAAAAGGAACAAAGATTGCTGTGACAGCTTCATTTTCAGAAGCTCAAAAGAGTTTTATTTCAACCTTAAAAATAATACTTCGCATATACGAGTTCCCCTTTAATAAAAATTCTTCATAACTGGTTGCCATTTGTATCACCATTTAGACCTTGGCATATTAAAAACGCATAGACAGCTGGTGTATGTTTGTTGATCTGACATGAGGAGACACTTGTTGTCACCTCAGGATAACTGGATTTGTGCGAGGTCTTGTTGCCAACAAGAAGCAATGCTTCATATTGAAGATACAGCTGTCATATACAGGTATACAAATGTATTTCCCACAACAAGTTAGAAGGAGATTTAAGTTCCCAAGTGATGATATACTCTTTAAGGGGCGCAGTAATTTGGAAAGTTTACAGAGTGTGAGACAAGAATGGATTTGAACAATAATCTCCCATTTAGTCACAGTATTGCCTGTTTGGATTGGAAAACTTGACATTTAAGGCACTTTATAACTTACTGTAACTTCAATGTATTACAATTTTGTTAATTGAGTTATTATAATACGCCAGTTATGTTCTGGATTGCTATATTTGTAGCAACAAAAAATGAGGCTGGCCATATAAAGAACTAATTTGAAATGATAAGCCCACGAAATCAATGATTTTTCATGGACAAGAAATAATTCATACCAAGAGTGTAGAGATATGGTGGAATGTCCTAACTCCTCAAAGGTTTGTGTCATCTCTACAGAACAAGCCACCATTTTTACAATTCATCCACGTAGATTCAAAAGTTTTTCATATGTTTTTGACTGCAGCAAACAAAAATGATTTACTGTGTTGGGCTCTGTTCAATCCATGATTAGTGTTTGTTCAACCTAAGCACCAGGAGATACTAATGGTGCATATGCTGAATCTAACCCTAAAGCTCTATGGACCCGACAGGTGCCAGAGGAGTGTTCCCTGGCATCCATTGAGCAGGTATATATTGGCATACCCTCTTTTACAGAACTTTAAGCTAAATTTACACAGGGAGTGAGTATCATTGGCATTGGTCAGAGTGCAGCCAACATGGAGGTGAAGTAGGCCGGGGAGTGTTCTTCCCTTGCCTGCCTCCATTCACAGTAAGATGAGAGTCGTTCAGAACTGAACGACTGCTGTTTACACTGAACAGCTAGTCATTCAGTTTTCTGTATGCAGCAACTGAATGACAGAACAACTCTTGCTAAGTCATTCAGTCTCTGCATGCATTTACACGGGATGACTATTGTTCAAGATCCCATGGGAGCATTACTCTGTTTTAAGACAGCTGTTATACAGCTACATTTTAATGTTGGTATAAGGTCTCACACATGCATATGTTCAGTTTATACGTGAGTAATATGCAGTAATAATATCCTATAGACTGTCATTGTACTGCTCACACGATGCGCATGAAATATGTGTGCAAAAAAAACGTGTCATGTCCTATAACTTGAGACGTATTAAGTACATATACACAGCAAGATAGGCTATGGGGATTGAATGTATGCAACAAGTATACATGTACATCTGTACTTGCTGCGTACTCCCACATGAAAGCAACAGTCGTAGTACACAGCACTTGCACATGTGTTAGAGACTCCAAGTGTTGACCCACTGTGCCAACCTACCAGTTTGGCTTGGCAGCTGACCCTCGGTGGTCAGAGAGGAAATCTCTCCTTTTGCTAGTCAGAAGATTAAAAGCGGATTGGGCGTTCTAACAAGGAGTGCCCCACAGTCTTCCTCTTGGACCTGCTATCCTGATAGGACACAGGACAGGGATGGGAACAGTACAAGTACAGGAAGGCAATAAACAAGTGCACACTGACAAGGGCAAAAGACAGGGGAACAGACAACAAGGTCAGAGACAGGATCCGAACAAAGACAGGGAGGCAGCTAACAAACAAATACACAGTAAGCGCAGACAAAGTAGTGGGAGACAAGAACTATGCTGGGTGTCTGAGACAAGCACACACCAACACTGAGGCAATGATGGAGGATTTCCAGCTCAATTAAGTAGGCAGGTAATTTCCCATGCCCTACAGCGGAGCTGAGAGCACTGAAGGATATAACCCCTGATGTGCTGGAAAGAAGTGTGCAGCTGTTCATGTAATAGAGAAAGCAGGACAATGCCTATGTCTGCCAGAAACAGCAGAGGAAAAGCAAGCCTGGGAAGCCGGCCTAATAACATGCTTGTGTGAGTGAGGCCTAATGGTCATAAGACCTAAACCTTGACTTAACCTAAATTAAATTATAACATATATACAACACCCCATAACATACATATGGTGATCTAAGTTGAATTCAGTAGAAGTTTGTGCCTTGCGTGTATTACATTAAATGCCCATAAATTGGCACATTTAAGATTTTTGAGAATCACAAGTTAGGTATTCCTGAATATAGTATAAAATGAAAAAGTAAAATCTGCTGATATGTGAATATTCTTTGTAGTTCCAGCTGCTTCATGGTATTGTCAGTACTGTCAATCTACATTATGCTCTGGCAAAATTCAGATAGTAGGTACAAGGCAGACAGCAGGGTTATGCCTGAAAGTAGATGACTGCTTTTCTGCAGTGTACAAGAAAATGTCAGCTTTCCTAAGGAGTCTGAAGGCTTTACAATCCCCCTCCTCCCATGTTCGTCCCTCCCAGCATGTGGTAGTAGAGTGGTTATAAAGTAGGACTCAGCTACACTAGGGTGTGAATTTAATCCCTGCTTCACCCTCTGAAGGCATGCTATGTTGTGGTCTTACCCACAATAAGAATATCTGTTTTGAGATTTGAAGACTGATAAAATTCTTTATTTTATTTACACTTGGTGCAGCTGAGACAGGGGCTGTGCAATTAATTAGGGCATTTCTACTGTGGTAAGAATAATAATAAAGGCTGACTACAAACAGATGACATCCAAGGAGAATTTTATTCTGTGCCATTTCATTTTTTTTTGCTTTTAAGTAATTGCATCTCTTAAAAAGAAATGTTCGAAAGTTAACATTGTTTTTTATCTCCATCTTGAAATTGAGATTTAAAGTGACTTCAATTTCCAGATCTCATTCATTGTGATATTTGTGTTGAGAGGACGCTTTCATCAGTGTAGTTCTAATTAATTAAAACGAAGTAAGAGAACACGGCTCGGATGTGTGTTTTATACTGATGAAATGCTGATGGTAAAAAAAAAATGTCATATGTTTGCATATTGAGACATTCAGCTGGGGGACTTAAAACGGGAAAACAAACAAACAAATTCATTATGTGTTTTGATTGCGCTGCTTAAAGACAGAAAGAATAGAATGCATAATTTATAGGAGTGTACAGCACATTAATGCAAAGAGATAATGTGCAATCTTCCTAACTGCATTCTCAATGTCATAGCATGTGTATCTAAGTATATTTGCATTAGGGATCTTCATATCCTTTGTTGTATGATTTCCAAACATTTAAGGGAGTGTCTTACTAAACGGATATAATCTCAGATCTAAAAGAAAACGTTTTAATAAAATAGTATCCAGAGAGAATTTGTATGTGAAGTATAATTATTAGTTTATTCTGCATTTAGAAAATAAAGGGGTAAGCCAGCCTTTAAAAATTGATGGCCAAGCCTGAGGATAGGCCAACAATATCTGATTGGTGGTGTCTGACACTCAGGACTCCTGCCAATCAGTTGATTGAATGGTCCAGGGCACTCCTAAGAGCCTCTTCAATGTTTAGTCAGAATTCCGTATTTTTGATATCAGCTGTTCTGAGTATTACAGGCTTATCCCATTGAAGTAAATGGGACATGTCTGTAGTACGCACAATGGCTACCATAAATACAGAGGAAGCTCATGTCCACAACATAGAAAGTGAAATATACCTTTGCACAACTCTTCAGTGACTTTCTATATAAGGACTTGCTTTACCCTTATTAGTTTTATACTTATTCTTTCTAAAGTCAGCATTTTTTCTTATTTTGGGTCGACATTGTGAAGGCATTCTAACCACTTCTAACCAAGACTTGTTATGGTCTCAAGTTCCAATATTTTCTAATTGCAACGGTCATCTCAGAACTAATTTATATTGTAACTATAGGGACTCCCTCTGTTACACCATGCATTTTTAAATTAACTATGTGTCCATTTTACAGCTTTTATTGCATTTTAATAGAGTCAATTTTAGATACTGAACAAAATTTATGGGTAGTTTTGAAGGTACTGAACACAATTTATGAAAAGTGTTGAAAACACATGTATAAGTATGGAAGAGCACTGGGGCCATTTAAAAAATACAACAGAATTTTGAGATAAAAAGCCAAAATTTTGACTTTTGTCTATCCTTTTTTGTTCACAATTTTTATGGTAATTGAAACAGGATTCTAAGCTATGATATGGCCTTTAAACCCCAACAGTCATGTTAAAATTGGGGAAATTCTCCAGAAAATGTCACTTTTTTATTGTAGATTTTGAATTTATATAAATATATTTGATGCAGAAATCAGTCACCTTAAGTTTTAACCCCTTAATGGCATAACTGATTTTAGCTTTAAGAGCCAGTAAATCGTATCCCCTATTATTTTCCACTGGTCATAACATTTTTATTTTTTCATCAATTTAGCTGTATGATACCTTGTTTTTGCGGGCTGAGTTTAGTTTTTATAGGAACCAATTTCGGGTTCATATAATGTATTGAGTAACCCTTATTTATTTATTTCACCATTGTTTATTGCAATTCATCTTTATAGCATTCACAGTGTGGTATAAATATTATGTTACTTTTACTCTACGAGTGATTATGATTGAGACAGCACTAAATTTATAGAAGTTTTATTATGTTTTACTACTGTAGCGAAATATAACTCCTTTATTACTAAAATTCTTTTTGTGTGGCACGACATTTTAGCACATTTTTATTTTTAACTCGCCATAGCTGTATGAGGCCTGTTTTTTCCATCTATTTTATTTTTATTGTAAATTCTGAGATGAAAACTGAACATGAGAGCTGTATTTGGTGAATAACAAGGCAAGAATTACAACAGTTATTAATTGGAACAGTTGGATATGAATAGGCATAGAGTCGGATAGGGTAAGAGTAGGGATGGGGGATGTACGAGTAAGAAAAATAAGTAGGTAGACCCAGGGGTATAGCTAAAGGCTTACAGGCCTGGATGCAGAAGATTATCTTGGGGCCCCCCAACTTCTCTTAACCCCTTAACGCAGAGGCATAACTTGAAGCTCCTGGGCCCTAATGCATAACCTGTAACAGGGCCCCCAACTATAATGCTTTAGTCATAGTACTAGGCTCCTTATATGGAGAAGAGAAGCCTTATGGGCCCCCTAAGGCTCCTGGACACGGGTGCAACCGCATCCTCTGCATCCCCTATAGTTACGCCAGTGGGTAAACTATTATGAATGTATGTGGTTGGAGTCAGTCTCCTCAGGTAGTATAAAGGTTGAAGTGTTTGAAATGTTGTATGTAGTAATTTTGTCATGTATCAGACCTGTTAATGGTGGGGCAATGTGTCATTTTTATTGGTACTCTTTTAAGGTATACACAATTTTAAATTACTTTTTATTCCTGTTTAGAGGATGTGAGATGATTAGAAAAAATGGCTATTTTGGATTTTTTTAAATTAAATTTTCCGTGCTTAAGAAATAATGCAATATTTTCTAATACAGGTTATTAAAGATGTGTCAATACCAATTATGTATAAAGGTTTTTTGTTCTTTTTATTTTTTCAAAATTTTAACTTTTTAATTCTTTTTTCTGTGTAAAAATGTTTGGATGCCACAGTTAGCAATGACTGCAGCATCTGCAGGGTTAGAGGAGTGTATAAGAGTGATTACATGAGCAACTCTTCATCAGTTCACTGCATTTCTGAGAAAAACCCCACATGTGATAATCAGAGACCAAATATGTTCTGTGATTGATGTGGGGTGATAACATAAAAAAAAAATCATGTAATTCCTCCCCTGTGATGGGAGATATACAGAAGAGTCACAGATCTTTTCTGCTGTTGACTGATCTCCCATCTTATCCTTCTTTCTTCTGCACCACTGACTAAAGAAGTTACAGCTGTAAATTCAGTATTCCTGACGCTACTTCAAGTAGCTGTAACTCTAATTCTGTAAGGGCTACAAATCTGCTTTTGGTGTCATTTTAAAGTCAAGCGTTTTAGTTTTACAATGACACCATAATGGTATTCCTGATAGAACTGCAGCTACAGCTAAGATATTTATATCCTTTTCCTACAGAACGAACTGAGCTTGTCCAAAACTACTGGAGAGGTAAAGCACAACTTCCATTTGCACTAATATATAGATTAGTATCTAATATGGTTGCAATAAAAACAAAGGATCAAATGCTTTATATTTAGAGTTGAGCGAACATGCTCTGCCGAGCTTGATGCTCGTTCGAGTATTAGCGCACGCGATGGTGCTTGTTACTCGAACGAGCATCAAATCGTGTTCGACCCCGCCCCAGCTTTTGGCTCCTCCCCGAGAGAGAGAGAGAGAGAGAGAGAGAGAGAACCAAGATAAGCTGTCAGTCTCCATAATCAAAGGAGAGGAGAGGCTGGCATGGCCCATCCCTTCAACTTCACAGCTTAATTCTGAGTCAGACTTTAAAGTGTGTTTATTCTAAACCGCTGCTGCATTTCAGAATAACACTTACGTTGGAGAAATAGGCATACCTGTCCTGTGTTCATACTGCCTGTTGTTCGAGCAACATGAACCCGGTGACAGATTAAGGAACATATTGAAAAAAAAAATACTTATACAATCTGTAACAAACTACCCAACCAATTAATTACCCCACTGCATACAAATAGTAGCCTGTTAACTGCACTTAATGTATTTCTTTCATATTAATAACAATTTATAGGATTTTCAAAGTTGCAAATATAGCAGTATCACTCATGCTGACTAAGATACATTGGCCACTCAGCCTTAATATATCAATATGTCAATGTACTTTTCAATCCCACATGCTTCACTTTCATCATGAGTTATTTTGAGCATTTTGTTATTGAATATGGAGCAGGGTAAAGTTATAGAGGAGAAGCTATATGATACACCGATGATGGGATCAAGTTCTTTCTTGTTATTATGTCTGCCATAGACATGAAAATTCTAAGAAAATGCATGAAGCACTTGGTAAAATGGTTCCCGTTCTCACTGCACTGCTGCAATGTCATTAATCACTCCTATTTAAAGGAACACTAAACCTAGTAATGAATGATAAAAGCAAACAGGCGTTAAATTTGACCAGTGTTTATCAGTTTACAGGAATTTCCTTATGCTCTTGAAACCAATAGTCTTAGACCTCTGTCGCACTAGCGTATTTCCGTCCGTGTTCTGTCCTTGTTAATTCACGGATAACACGTAGACCCATTACAGCCTACAGGGCTATGCACACCACTGTTTTTTATGGGGACTGAAGGTGCATGTGAAAAAACTCATTGTATGTCCTATTCTTGACTGTATGATGGACGAAAAATAGGACATGCAAATGCATGTCATTCTACGGGCCATCCATATGTCAGACAGTATGTAGACAGGTGTTTGTATGGTGTCCTGTGCTAGTTGTGCCCGAGCCTCTTGAGCGCAACTCAGACACTTGGAAAGTGTGCACCTAGATTTATAGAAATCTTGCAGCGATCACAGGGATTATTTTACTTCTGATCTCTTCCATTATTGGCAGATGAACTGCTGAAGGGTGGGGCTTAGACAGGAGGAGGGACTTGACAACTGGCTGCAGACATGGTAGAGCATGAAGCCGACTGGAGAGCAAAGAGGAGGGAAGACATCTGATTTCTAAAATGTAAAATAACTAAGTTACCTATCTTAGTTTTTTTTAATGTACTAATATTAAGTGTATATATAATTCCACTAATAAACCCTGAATATTTCATCTCCACATGTGGATTACTGACTCCAAGCTCTGATGAATACCATTTATGGCATATCGCAGACCAGGATTAGGGCGTGTTCTCAACTGAGACCCCTCTGTAAAGTAAGTTGATCACCTTCACTTCTACCTCTTTAGTTATATGGCCATATTCCCTGGAGCACTCGGTACTGTTCCCTTATTTTACGTTTGGTACTTCATGTTTCCGAGACCTACATCAGGATCTCATTGATGCTCTCCTTCTCTGGATGATTGTATGACCAGGGATTCTATGTGAATCAGATAATTGATAAGCAACTAGGGACTTCAGGTGTGACAGACTGCCCCTGATAGGATGGCCCCGTCACACCGGGTATGTCACCTTTGATTTACTTTGACATCATATTTCTTTACCTTCCCACCCCTGGAGCACTGCCATTGTTCATTATTTCATGTCTGAAGATTTCTTTATATATTTCTCAGTTTTAATTCTAAGATAAGAAAAAATAAGCTCATAAGTAAAGGGGAACATTCTGGCTTGTTTATTTTTTTGCTTTTTAGAATTTTCTATGTTTAGAGCTTTTAGAGTTCTTAAAAATTATTTAAGTATTTACAGCATTATTCTTACAATTTTCAATATATTTGTTACATTTCTGCCACTTTCATTGGGTACAAATGAATGTGGCAGAAATAATATATATATATTTTTTTATCTCTAAAGGAGTTATCCAGTTTTTAAAAATTGATGACCCATCTTCAGAATTATTGAAGGGGCCGAGGCACCAGCGCGAACACTGTGTCCTCTTTTACATTGAGTACAAACCTGTTTGTACTCAGAATGCTGTACTATTTGTAGTAGCTGTTATGAATATTGAAGTGTTGTCCCATTAAAGTCCCATTAACTACTCAGAACACTACTTATGAATAGTATGGCATTCTACATATAAATAGGATTCAATAAGCTGATCAATGGGGGTCTCATCAATCGGCTATTGAGGAGTTATCCTGAGGATAGGTCATTAATTTGTAAACCTGGATAACATTTTAAGAATACCATTCAAAAGGCCAACAGTTCATTTAGAGACTAAAATGCAGCAGAATGTTGGATAGTGTCAGCATTTCAAATTATCATATTAAACAGCAGCATTTCTACTGAGGTTCTCTTTATCTAATATAACATTTGCATAACAATCAGAAGAAATTCATTGTGAAAACTAGTGAAAAGATGCCATACAAACTAAACTAAACGTGGCCGTATGTTGAAATCAACTGAGTCTTCCCTAAAGGCAGATCGAACATTCTCGATTCTTTGTAACCATACAAGATCAGCCAAAGTCAGTAGTGCTCAGCCAAGCGGAGGAAGAACAGAAGGTTGGCATAAAGCAGAATTCTAAGAAAATGTACTCTAGAATTGTTATTTCATTGGGGATTTAAATATTTAGTAAAACAGACATGCCGGGAGAGCTCAACAATCCTTTTTAAAAACTTTTTAAAACGTGTCAGCTTTGCCTATAGCAGTAAGGCCGCCCGCACAGGAGTGGATTTGCATTGCGAAATCTGGAGCAGGCGTCCGCCTCCGCAATTCTGCAGCAAATCTAGCCCATAACATGCTACGGAAATATGCAATTTCATGTCAATGAGCGGAAATCGATTGCGATTTTCCAATCACGACAGAGAAATTGCAGCATGCTGCAATTTTGTGTTAGCTTCGCATAGACAGCTTCCATTGAAGTCAATGGAAGCCATCTGGCCCGCGGCCATTCCCCAATCATTATTGCAGAATGGTCGCGAGGTCTGCATCATCACCTAGTGACGGCGCGGTGTCATCCGTACTGCGCATGTGCACCGGCACGACAGCCGGCACATCCGCAGAACAGGAAAGAAGACACCGGACAGGTACACAGGGGTCACCTGCCAGGAACCGGGTCAAACTCCGCTGCGGGATCCTACATGCAGGCTCTGATCCGGCCGCGTGCAGGTCGCCTTAATCAGATTACTTTCTTTGTTTTAAATCTGTTTAGGGACTAACATAAACTGGAATCTTATTGGCTGTTGGAAGAAATATCTCATTCATTTCTTTTTTGTCAGGGTCTATGATCTACAATGAGGCCTTGGTATCACCATGTATTAGACAGTAAGCTAGAAAATGATTGCGAAGCCCTGATATAGAGCATTACACGTTCTGCAGTATTTTCCTTTTTTATAATTGCTAAATAGACTTTGATGATATTCTAATTTAGAAAATCATAGAAATACTGCTTTACCTACAAACCAACCAGCTGCAGCCATTCTGTAGAATATCCATTATCCAGACTAATTGTGACATTTTTAAGTAGCTTGGCTCAATTCTCCAAAATTCGCAACCACATTTGTAATGATATTTTTAGCATTACACACTATGAACATTTCCCTGCTGTGACAGAGCTTCCTATTTCTGTCCAGCTCCTCATGGTTCCCTATGTGCAATTGATGAGTACAGTTTACCAGTCATGCTTTGTAAAATGAGCGCAGTCTTTCCTTTACTTGTACTGGGGAGAAAATAGCTTCTTAGCTGGAAACTTGGAATATAGCAGATTGGAAAAACTGACCCTAGTTTGCATAGATAACAATTTTATTCCATCTTTTTTTTTACAAACAGTTAATAAATATGTAAAACTTTTCTTGCAAAGTTACTTTAGCTTTTATTATTTATTTATTATTCATAACAATATTTATTATGTTAAAATGATTATATTATATTAAATGCTGAGATACAGCAGTCATATTATCACACATGCAATATATATATATATATATATATACATATATATTTATATATATATCTATATATATGTATATATATATATATATATATATATATATATATATATATATATATATATATATATACATATATATAGATATATTGTATAAAAATGTCTGCTTTTAAACGTCTCCTCTCTTACAACCAGGGATGAATGGTTATTTCTGGCGGACACTTCAATTAACTAATGCAATACATTTCCTGGAAAATTAGTTAAAGGGGTTGTCCCGCGCCGAAACGGGGTTTTTTTTTTTTTCAATAGCCCCCCCGTTCGGCGCGAGACAAACCCGATGCAGGGGTTAAAAAAGAAAACCGGATAGTGCTTACCTGAATCCCCGCGCTCCGGTGACTTCTTACTTACCTGGTGAAGATGGCCGCCGGGATCTTCACCCTCGGTGGACCGCAGGTCTTCTGTGCGGTCCATTGCCGATTCCAGCCTCCTGATTGGCTGGAATCGGCACGTGACGGGGCGGAGCTACGAGGAGCCACTCTCCGGCACGAGCGGCCCCATTCAGAAAAGAAGAAGACCGGACTGCGCAAGCGCGTCTAATCGGGCGATTAGACGCTGAAAATTAGACGGCACCATGGAGACGAGGACGCTAGCAACGGAGCAGGTAAGTGAATAACTTCTGTATGGCTCATAATTAATGCACAATGTACATTACAAAGTGTATTAATATGGCCATACAGAAGTGTATACCCCCACTTGGTTTCGCGGGACAACCCCTTTAATCTCACACAACAGATTGCCGCACAGGTCCTGGGGTAAAAATTACACCTCTTAGAATACAGATTAGCAGAGAGCATTATGTTGAGATGCTGAATAACCAAGGTGTACTGGGAAGTTTGACTTTAGCAATTCATAGACTTGAGAAAGTCGAAACTTTGTTATACTAAAGCTTTAAAATGGGTGCTCAATAGGGAACCTAAAAGATATTTCAACTGAATGCTTATACATCAGTTTATAAACAGTTAATTATCTCAGCAGACAAAGTGATCTAGACGTTGTTTAAGCAGAAAGCATTTCCTATGACAGATTCGGTATTTAGCGAATAGGACTATAGAAGACTCGGTAATTATTAATAAGCGGTAACACATTTTGCACAGCACATTCTGTAGATAAAATAAGGCAAATTCTATTTTTATTCGGCAATTTTCTCACTAGAAAAGTATGCTTTGAAAGTTAATGAATTTACAACTGACATATGTATTGTGGGTTACTCAAAGGTTGCTGAGTTTCCAGCATTGGAAGGATTATTCATGTTCTTCGTGTTCTTTTCATTTGCTGGATGTGCAGTGTGTACTTCACTAACCACTAGTGATCTGGTCTCGGGCTAATTCCAAAGGTTAGCATACCCAGCAACTTTACGCTGTTACAGTATTGGATAGTTATGTACACAGCAATTCCCTAATTATTAATTACCGTATAAGAACTTCTCATATGGGGCATCAGACACTGGCTACTGTAGAGCAACAACTAGAGATATTAATTTACTGCAGTTTGCCCGCTCTGTGATGAGAATGCTTTCATTTGTAATAAAGCTATTCCAATAAAAATATTTGAAGGAATCCCCAAATCTGTCATCATGATATGCTATATGATTTTTTTTTCTATAACCTTTTTGGGGATCTCCTTGGATTTGTGTATCTTCATTAAAACATCTGCTTGTGAATATTTATTAGTGATTGGTTATGCTTTTGTTGAACTCTCTTAGTTTTTCGCAGCACTGTATATAATCT
Source organism: Eleutherodactylus coqui (assembly GCF_035609145.1). Lineage (NCBI taxonomy): Eukaryota > Metazoa > Chordata > Amphibia > Anura > Eleutherodactylidae > Eleutherodactylus > Eleutherodactylus coqui. Next base: position 154,026,309 of record NC_089843.1, on the reverse strand, counting down.
ATCTACCGCCTCACAACTTTCTCAATTTGCTACATTTGAGTGCTTCAAACTACTTTTCATATTAGACATAGATAACTCAAGTAAACACAAAATCTTGATTTTAAATGATGATTTTAGTTATTGAAGGAAAAAATGCCTTTTAACCCTACTTGGCCCTATGTGCTAAAGTAGATTCCCCTTTAGCTACTAAATAAACCAGATAAAATTAAATTGCCAATTTGGTTCAATTTCAGTAACCTCACCCAGGCATAATTACTGCCAGATCTATTGAATCTAAATATCACTTAAATAGAACCTGGCTGACAATGTGATTCACCCTAGAACGCAGCACATGATGCCATGTTCTGAAGAGATTCAACTATAGATGTGAAACAAAGCAACTGAGATCTACTAGTCTGGAAAGTTTACAAATTACAATGCCTTTGCTAAGGCCATGGGACCTCAGCTGAATCCAGTGAGAGACATTATCCCCAAATGAAGAAAACTTGGAAGAGTGGTGTAGCTTCACAGGAGTGCCTACCAAAATTTCACCAATAGTGCATCAACGACTCATCCATGAGGTCACAACAGAACACAACTGAACATCTAAAGAACTGCAGGCCTCACTTGCCTCAGTTATAGTAAATTTACATGATGCCACAATAAGAAAGTCACTGGGCAACAATGGCATCCTTGCACACGACTGTCGACTAAAATAAAACTCATTTTGCCAAAGAGCATCTACACGACCTCCAAGACTGATCTGATGAGTCAACGCTGGAATTCAACAATAAGTAATGTGATGGTCTAGGGCTGCTTTGCCTTTGCAGAACATGAATGACTTGTTATAACTGACAGAACCATGAATTCTGCTTTCTATCAGAAAATCCTTAAAGGGGTTTTCCCATTACTTTAAATTGCTTCACAACCACTCTGTACTACCTGGTTCCTGTTGACCAGGACATGTAACTGCTGCAGCCAATCACTGGCTACAGAAGATCACTGCTGTGGCCAGTGATTGACTACAGCAGTCACAGGTCCTGGTCAGAAGCAACCAAGAAGGAGAGAGTGGTTGTGAAGCAATTTTAAGTCATGGGAAAACCCCTTTAGGGGAATGTATGCCTGTCAATTTGTGAACTAACCCTCAACTGCAGATAGGTTATGTAGCAGGACAATGATCCAAAGCACTCAAAAAAAATCAATCTTTGATTAGCTCAAAAGGAACAAAATTAAGGTATTTGGTGTGGCCAAGTCAAACTACTGACTTGAATCACATTGAGATACTGCGGCAAGACTTTTAAATTGTAGTTCATGCTCGGAAATCCTCCAGTGTAGCTAAATTAATTAAATCTATGCTACAAAATTCCACAACCGCAATGTAAAAGACCTATAGCAAATGCTTGGTTACAGTTGTTACTTCGAAGGGTGGCCCAACCAGTTATTAGGTTTAAGGAGGGCAATTACTTTTTCACATGGGCACAATGGGTTTGGAATAAATCTTTATCTTCAGTAAATGGAATGACTATGTAAAAGCTGGCTTTTGTGTTTCCTTGTGTTCTCATTATTTTCTATCAAAATGAGTTTTATGCAATAAAATATATAAATTTGACAAATTAGAAAAAAATTGAACAAACTGGGTGAGGGTCAAATATTTTATCATAGCACAGTGATTTGCATGTCCGCTCGCTGAGTGATCTGTTATGTGACATCACATTCTCTGCTGAGCAATATTGACTGTGATTGGGGAAAGCTCTTTCAAAAATCTGACCTATAAACTCTTACACTCATTCATTCCTAAGACAAATTTGTTTTTAAAATTAAGCCACCCTTTAATTCAATACTCTCACAAGGATATTGTTTTAATTCCATCTTTAATATTCATGCAAACCTAATTATCTATAATATAGTCCAATAGCTATCTAAGTACAAAGATGACCTAAAAGGATGCATGTGCAAATTGTATTTATATGGAACTAGTAACTACTAGAGATGAGCGAGCACCAAAATGCTCGGGTGCTCGTTATTCGGGACGAACTTTTCGCGATGCTCGAGGGTTCGTTTCGAGTAACGAACCCCATTGAAGTCAATGGGCGACCCGAGCATTTTTGTATTTCGCCGATGCTCGCTAAGGTTTCCTTGTGTGAAAATCTGGGCAATTCAAGAAAGTGATGGGAACGACACAGCAACGGATAGGGCAGGCGAGGGGCTACATGTTGGGCTGCATCTCAAGTTCACAGGTCCCACTATTAAGCCACAATAGCGGCAAGAGTGGGCCCCCCCCTCCCAAAAACTTTTACTTCTGAAAAGCCCTCATTAGCATGGCATACCTTAGCTAAGCACCACACTACCTCCAACAAAGCACAATCACTGCCTGCATGACACTCCACTGACACTTCTCCTGTGTTACATGCTGCCCAACCGCCCCCCCTCCCCCCCACAGCACACACCAAAGTGTCCCTGCGCAGCCTTCAGCTGCCCTAATGCCTCACCACCCTCATGTCTATTTAGAAGTGCGTCTGCCATGAGGAGGAACCGCAGGCACAAACTGCAGAGGTTGGCACGGCTAGGCAGCGACCCTCTTTAAAAGGGGCGGGGCGATAGCCCACAATGCTGTACAGAAGCAATGAGAAATAGAATCCTGTGCCACCGCCATCAGGAGCTGCACACGTGGGCATAGCAATGGGGAACCTATGTGCCACACACTATTCATTCTGTCAAGGTGTCTGCACGCCCCAGTCAGACCGGGCTTTTTAATTCATAGACACAGGCAGGTACAACTCCCTATTGTGAAGTCCCTGTCGACCGACAGCATGGGTGGCTTCCTGGAACCCACCGGCGGTACATAAAAATATCCCATTGCATTGCCCAACACAGCTGAGGTAGTAATGTCGTGCTTAATGCAGGTGGGCTTCGGCCCACACTGCATGCCCCAGTCAGACTGGGGTTCTTTAGAAGTGGACACATGTAGTTACAACTCCCTGTGGACCCACAGCATGGGTGAGTGCCAGGAAGCCACCGGCGGTACATAAAAATATCCCATTGCATTGCCCAACACAGCTGAGGTAATAAATTCATGTTTACTGCAGGTGGGCTTCGGCCCACACTGCATGCCCCAGTCAGACTGGGGTTCTTTAGAAGTGGACACATGTAGTTACAACTCCCTAAGGACCCACAGCATGGGTGGCTCCCTGGAACCCACCGGCGGTACATAAATATATCCCATTGCATTGCCCATCACAGCTGAGGTAATAAAGTCATGTTTAATGCAGGTGGGCTTCGGCCCACACTGCATGCCCCAGTCAGACTGGGGTTCTTTAGAAGTGGACACATGTAGTTACAACTCCCTGTGGACCCACAGCATGGGTGGCTTCCTGGAACCCACCGGCGGTACATAAAAATATCCCATTGCATTGCCCAACACAGCTGAGGTAGTAATGTCGTGCTTAATGCAGGTGGGCTTCGGCCCACACTGCATGCCCCAGTCTGACTGGGGTTCTTTACAAGTGGAAACAGATGCATTTATAATTCCCTGTGGACCCACAGCAGGGGTGGGTGCCAGGAAGCCACCGGCGGTACATAGAAATATCCCATTGCATTGCCCAACACAGCTGAGGTAGTAATGTCGTGCTTAATGCAGGTGGGCTTCGGCCCACACTGCATGCCCCAGTCTGACTGGGGTTCTTTACAAGTGGACAGATGTAGGTTAAACTCCGTGTGCACCTACAGCATGGGTGGCTCCCTGGAACCCACCGGCGATACACAAAAATATCCCATTGCATTGCCCAACACAGCGGATGTAACGTCAGCTGTAATGCAGGTGGGCTAAAAATTCATTTGATTACACTGTAGGCGAGGGCCCACAAAAATTGCTGTATCAACAGTACTAATGTACATCCAAAAAATTGGCCATGGCCAACCAAGAGAGCGGGTGAAACCCATTAATCGCTTTGGTTAATGTGGCTTAAGTGGTAACTAGGCATGGAGGCAGCCCAGTTTAACGAAAAATTGGTTCAAGTTAAAGTTTCAACGCTTTTAAGAGCATTGAAACATATAAAAATTGTTTAGAAAAATTATATGAGTGAGCCTTGTGGCCCTAAGAAAAATTGCCCGTTCAGCGTGATTACGTGAGGTTTCAGGAGGAGGAGCAGGAGGAGGAGGAGGAATATTAGACACAGATTGATGAAGCAGAAATGTCCCCGTTTTGGATGGTGAAAGAGAACGTAGCTTCCATCCGCGGGTGCAGCCTACGTATTGCTTAGGTATCGCTGCTGTCCGCTGGTGGAGAAGAGAAGTCTGGGGAAATCCAGGCTTTGTTCATCTTGATGAGTGTAAGCCTGTCGGCACTGTCGGTTGACAGGTGGGTACGCTTATCCGTGATGATTCCCCCAGCCGCACTAAATACACTCTCTGACATGACGCTAGCCGCAGGACAAGCAAGCACCTCCAGGGCATACAGCGCGAGTTCAGGCCACGTGTCCAGCTTCGACACCCAGTAGTTGTAGGGGGCAGAGGCGTCACGGAGGACGGTCGTGCGATCGGCTATGTACTCCCTCACCATCCTTTTACAGTGCTCCCGCCGACTCAGCCTTGACTGGGGAGCGGTGACACAGTCTTGCTGGGGAGCCATAAAGCTGGCAAAGGCCTTGGAGAATGTTCCCCTGCCTGCGCTGTACATGCTGCCTGATCTCTGCGCCTCCCCTGCTACCTGGCCCTCGGAACTGCGCCTTCTGCCACTAGCGCTGTCGGATGGGAAGTTTACCATCAGTTTGTCCACCAGCGCCCTGTGGTATAGCATCATTCTCGAACCCCTTTCCTCTTCGGGAATGAGAGTGCAAAGGCTCTCCTTATACCGTGGATCGAGCAGTGTGTACACCCAGTAATCCGTAGTGGCCAGAATGCGTGTAACGCGAGGGTCACGAGAAAGGCAGCCTAACATGAAGTCAGCCATGTGTGCCAGGGTACCTGTACGCAACACATGGCTGTCCTCACTAGGAAGATCACTTTCAGGATCCTCCTCCTCCTCCTCTTCCTCCTCCTCAGGCCATACACGCTGAAAGGATGACAGCCCAGCAGCATGTGTACCCTCACCAGTGGGCCAAGCTGTCTCTTCTCCCTCCTCCTCATCCTCCTCATGCTCCTCCTCCTCCTCCTCAACGCGCTGAGATATAGACAGGCGGGTGCTCTGACTATCCAGCGACATACTGTCTTCCCCCGACTCTGTTTCCGAGCGCAAAGCGTCTGCCTTTATGCTTTGCAGGGAACTTCTCAAGAAGCATAGCAGAGGAATGGTGACGCTAATGATTGCAGCATCGCCGCTCACCACCTGGGTAGACTCCTCAAATTTTCCAAGGACCTGGCAGATGGCTGCCAACCAGGGCCACTCTTCTGTAAATAATTGAGGAGGCTGACTCCCACTGCGCCGCGCAAGTTGGAGTTGGTATTCCACTATAGCTCCACGCTGCTCATAGAGTCTGGCCAACATGTGGAGCGTAGAGTTCCACTGTGTGGGCACGTCGCACAGCAGTCGGTGCACTGGCAGATTAAACCTATGTTGCAGTGTCCGCAGGGTGGCAGCGTGCGTGTGGGATTTGCGGAAATGTGCGCAGAGCTGGCGCACCTTTCCGAGCAGGTATGACAAGTGGGGGTAGCGTTTCAGAAAGCGCTGAACCACCAAATTAAAGACATGGGCCAGGCATGGCACGTGCGTGAGGCTGCCGAGCTGCAGAGCCGCCACCAGGTTACGGCCGTTGTCACACACGACCATGCCCGGTTGGAGGCTCAGCGGCGCAAGCCAGCGGTCGGTCTGCTCTGTCAGACCCTGCAGCAGTTCGTGGGCCGTGTGCCTCTTCTCTCCTAAGCTGAGTAGTTTCAGCACGGCCTGCTGACGCTTGCCCACCGCTGTGCTGCCACGCCGCGCGACACCGACTGCTGGCGACGTGCTGCTGCTGACACATCTTGATTGCGAGACAGAGGTTGCGTTGGAGGAGAAGGAGGAAGGTGCTTTAGTGGAGGAAGCATACACCGCCGCAGATACCACCACCGAGCTGTGGCCCGCAATTCTGGGGGTGGGTAGGACGTGAGCGGTCCCAGGCTCTGACTCTGTCCCAGCCTCCACTAAATTCACCCAATGTGCCGTCAGGGAGATATAGTGGCCCTGCCCGCCTGTGCTTGTCCACGTGTCCGTTGTTAAGTGGACCTTGGCAGTAACCGCGTTGGTGAGGGCGCGTACAATGTTGCGGGAGACGTGGTCGTGCAGGGCTGGGACAGCACATCGGGAAAAGTAGTGGCGACTGGGAACCGAGTAGCGCGGGGCAGCCGCCGCCATCATGCTTTTGAAAGCCTCCGTTTCCACAAGCCTATACGGCAGCATCACTAGGCTGATCAATTTTGCAATGTGCACGTTTAACGCTTGAGTGTGCGGGTGCGTGGCGTCGTATTTGCGCTTGCGCTCAAACTGTGGCACTAGCGACGTCTGGACGCTGCGCTGAGAGACATTGCTGGATGGGGCCGAGGACAGCGGAGGTGAGGGTGTGGGTGCAGGCCAGGAGACGGTAGTGCCTGTGTCCTCAGAGGGGGGTTGGATCTCAGTGGCAGGTTGGGGCACAGGGGGAGAGGCAGTGGTGCAAACCGGAGGCGGTGAACGGGCATCGTCCCACCTTGTGGGGTGCTTGGCCATCATATGCCTGCGCATGCTGTTGGTGGTGCCTCCCCAGCTGATCTTGGCGCGACAAAGGTTGCACACCACTGTTCGTCGGTCGTCAGGTGTCTCTGTGAAAAACTGCCACACCGTACAGCACCTTGAGCTGTGCAGGGTGGCATGGCGCGAGGGGGCGCTTTGGGAAACAGTTGGTGGATTATTCGGTCTGGCCCTGCCTCTACCCCTGGCCACCGCACTGGCTCGGCCTGTGCCCACACCCTCACTTGGCCCTCCGCGTCCTCGGCCACGTCCACGTCCTCTAGGCCTACCCCTTCCCCTCAGCATGCTGTATTACCAGTGATTTGATTTCCCAGGCAGGAAATAAATTGGCGCAGGCCTGAAGGCCAAATATAATTTTTTCGCTTTTTTGCTAAGGGAAGGCCCCACTGCGTATATTCAATTAACAATACGTTTAATAACTGTGGTGTGGCCCTCAAAAAGTGTCACACAACTTTAGTGTAGCAGAGTTATTAACTCTAGCAGAGCAGGTATTTGCCAGTCAGGAAAGACAATGGCGCAAGCCTGCAGTAAACCGTAGCTGGTTGCGTCTGATTTTTGTACGTTGTCCACGCAGCACACACGTAAACGGAGACCTTAGGACTGACACAGGCAGGCCAAATATAATTTTTTGTCCTTTTTAGCAAAGGGAAGACCCCACTGCGTATATTCAATGAACAAGAAGTTTAATATCTGTGGTGTGGCCCTCAAAAAGTGTCACACAACTATAGTGTAGCAGAGTTATTAACTCTAGCAGAGCAGGTATTTGCCAGTCAGGAAAGACAATGGCGCAAGCCTGCAGTAAACCGTAGCTGGTTGCGTCTGATTTTTGTACGTTGTCCACGCAGCACACACGTACACGGAGACCTTAGGACTGACACAGGCAGGCCAAATATAATTTTTTGTCCTTTTTAGCAAAGGGAAGACCCCACTGCGTATATTCAATGAACAAGAAGTTTAATATCTGTGGTGTGGCCCTCAAAAAGTGTCACACAACTATAGTGTAGCAGAGTTATTAACTCTAGCAGAGCAGGTATTTGCCAGTCAGGAAAGACAATGGCGCAAGCCTGCAGTAAACCGTAGCTGGTTGCGTCTGATTTTTGTACGTTGTCCACGCAGCACACACGTACACAGAGACCTTAGGACTGACACAGGCAGGCCAAATATAATTTTTTGTCCTTTTTAGCAAAGGGAAGACCCCACTGCGTATATTCAATGAACAAGAAGTTTAATATCTGTGGTGTGGCCCTCAAAAAGTGTCACACAACTATAGTGTAGCAGAGTTATTAACTCTAGCAGAGCAGGTATTTGCCAGTCAGGAAAGACAATGGCGCAAGCCTGCAGTAAACCGTAGCTGGTTGCGTCTGATTTTTGTACGTTGTCCACGCAGCACACACGTACACGGAGACCTTAGGACTGACACAGGCAGGCCAAATATAATTTTTTGTCCTTTTTAGCAAAGGGAAGACCCCACTGCGTATATTCAATGAACAAGAAGTTTAATATCTGTGGTGTGGCCCTCAAAAAGTGTCACACAACTATAGTGTAGCAGAGTTATTAACTCTAGCAGAGCAGGTATTTGCCAGTCAAGAAAGACAATGGCGCAAGCCTGCAGTAAACCGTAGCTGGTTGCGTCTGATTTTTGTACATTGTCCACGCAGCACACACGTACACGGAGACCTTAGGACTGACACAGGCAGGCCAAATATAATTTTTTGTCCTTTTTAGCAAAGGGAAGACCCCACTGCGTATATTCAATGAACAATAACTGTGTTGTGGCCCTGCCTACACAATTCTGTCCCTGTAGTATCAATGGAGGGTGCAATGCTCTGCACAGACGATTTTTAGAAAAAAAAAAAATGCAACACTGCTAACAGCAGCCAGCACAGTACTGCACACGCTTACATTTGGCCCTAGAAAGGACCGTTGAGGTTTTTGAAGGCTACACTCACTCCTAACACTCTCCCTGCCTATGCACCACTTCTGTCCCTAATGCCGGGTGCAATGCTCTGCACTGCCGATTTTGAGAAAAAAAAAAAAAAACCCACTGCTAGCAGCAGCCTGCACACAGGTAGATGTGGCCCTGAGAAGGACCGTTGGGGTTCTTGAAGCCTACACTGACTCCTAACGCTCTCCCTACAGCAGCACCAGCACGATAGTACTTTCCCTCAGCTAACTCACAAGGCATGTGTGGCGAAATTCTGCAGCTGTATTGATTTCGGAATTATAGATGTTTGAGCTTTCCAAACTGTAGCAGATTACATCTTCTCATATATTAGTGTGATATGTTAAAATATAATTGTGTGTATTTTAAGGAAAAATAAGACAAAATAAATGACAATTGTAGCCTAATATAAGCTGATTTGTTGTGTATGTGACCACAGTTGTTGTGTCTATTGTAAAATCTATGCTTTAGGCCACTTTAGATTACTTGGCTTCTCTTAATGAGAACAATCAGATTTTTTTTCTACTGGCTAACATGGTACCAAACCTTTTGTTCATTAGGCCACTCTAACATGCACTTTTTACTGTGATTACCATGGCGTTTTGAACACCGCGGTCCAACGCTCCGATTGATTTCAATGGGCCTTTGCAGACCTGTATTAGAAAACAGAGTGATTTTTGAGCACTGTCTGTTGTGTTTTGGTGCGTTTTTACGCTTTTTAATGCATCTCATCACAATGATAGAGTGTATTAAAAAGCACTGTCAAACACAGATATAAATCGCGAGAAAACGCAGCACTCAAAATCGTGGTGTTTTGAAATGCTGCATGTGAGAGTGGTCTTAGGAGTTGTTCTTTTTCATCATGCCTTAATACTTGTTTTCCAAACATCCATTCATATGAATTTTTCTGGAGTGGTGAAATTTGGTAATACAAAAAGATACCTAGTTTTTTTTTTCAGATTAATTTAGTATAAGTTTCTATGGATTTTTCCAGGGCTGTCTACTGGCTTAGGCCCATCTGTATGTCACCATCCAAGTCCAACACCACACCCTACTACATGGACACCATATCAGACCTGCTGCTCTGCACATCTGGAGGCCAGATATTTTTCCTTACCGGTGCCTCACACTTGCTCCCCCAACGTAGAGCTAAACAACTGCTCATCCCTCCCAGCTGTACATGTCCCGGTGCTACAGAAAAAGAGGTTTGTCTACCTTAAAATGCATTGCATTGTTGGTTCAAACAATAAAAAGAGAAGCTGGATTTATCTTCTTGACTCCTGCTTTCTTTGTTGGAAGATTGCACCATTCTTCAGTTTTTCTCAGTCTTTCACTCTGTGTCTTTGCACTTCTACTTCCAGTATAAAATCTATCTGGAATAGGCAACTCCGCCATACTGATACGCCACCTGCTCTCACCCCTATCGCTTCATTATAGCCACACAAGCCATTAGGCACCACAACAGGTTTGCTTCATCCAATTTCTGCTTCTCCTCATTAGTCTCTATCATATCCTATCATAGACTCACACCCACCACATCCAAGTGTAATGAGTACTTAAAGGGGTATTCTGGGAACAGACTAACATTTTAAAATCCAATGTACATCATGACAATAAGTCATTTTTTAATAGGGTCACTGTACCGGGTCTAGCTACTTTCTTCATTTTCTATCTATGTCATGGAACTCTACATCCGAAAAAATATCCCCACTCCCTCTAATGTATTCTCTTCATTTGCTACTTCCTGCCCTGTCTGTAGCTTCCAACATCCTGTGAGCAGTGAATGTTGGGAGGATAGAAGCACTGCGCTGTATTGCTCATGTGCAGTTCAGAGTGCCGGAAGGTCCTTTCTGCTTCAGCAGGCTTTCCCTGGCTCTCTCAGTGAGAGGGAGGTTAGTGCTAGTAAGTTGTAGGTCCTGCTAGTTGTAGGCTGAGCTAAAGCGCTGGCTGGGAGACAGCTCCATGCATGCTGGAAGTTGGAAGAAACCGTCTGTTGTTGTGTTCACTGTAGAAATGATACATGTAAACAAAATGACAGATCGACAGCTGCATACGATGAAGAGGAGGTGCCAGAGTGGCAGATAAAATGTATAGGTTGTTGCTACCAAGCTGTAACTCCTAGATTTCAGTATTTTTAGAATTTTCATTTTGTGCACAGAAAACCCCTTTAAATGTGAGCAAGAGTTTAAGACTAGAGATGAGCGAACGTACTCGTCCGAGCTTGATACTCGTTCGAGTATTAGCGTGTTCGAGATGCTCGTTACTCGTGACGAGTACCACGCGATGTTCGGGTTACTTTCACTTTCATCTCTGAGACGTTAGAGCGCTTTTCTGGCCAATAGAAAGACAGGGAAGGCATTACAACTTCCCCCTGCGACGTTCAAGCCCTATACCACCCCCCTGCAGTGAGTGGCTGGCGAGATCAGGTGTCACCCGAGTATAAAAATCGGCCCCTCCCGCGGCTCGCCACAGATGCGTTCTGACATACTTTAGGGAAAGTGCTGTCTTGGTGGAGTTGCTATAGGGAGAGCGTTAGGAGTATTTTAGGCTTCAAGAACCCCAACGGTCCTTCTTAGGGCCACATCTAACCGTGTGCAGTACTGTGGAGGCTGCTTTTTGCAGTGTTGCACATTTTTTTTTTTTGGTATATCGGCCGTGCAGAGCATTGCGCCCTGCAGTAATACTCCAGGGCCAGAAGTGGTGGTGAGGCAGGGACAGAAGACATGTATTGTGAGGCAGGGACAGAACACATATATTGTGAGGCAGGGACAGAAGACATATTTATTGAATATAGGCAGTGGGCCTTTCCAAAAACATTTGGGGAAAAAAATCTATTTGGGCTGCCTGTGACTGTCCTCAGTGTTCTGGGTCTGTGCTGGGTGTAGTAGTCCTCCTAATTCATACGCAGCCAGCTAAGTGTTACAGCAGGCTTGCGCAAAATTATTTCCTGGCTCTGTGTTGGCTGTTAAATCACCGCTGTATTCTAGTCCACAGTGCAACACTCTGCAGTTATTTGACATACTCCAGGGCCAGTAGCGGTGACGCAGAGAGAGAAGAGATATATTTATTGAATATAGGCAGTGGGCCTTTCCAAAAACATTTGGGGAAAAAAATCTATTTGGGCTGCCTGTGACTGTCCTCAGTGTTCTGGGTCTGTGCTGGGTGTAGTAGTCCTCCTAATTCATACGCAGCCAGCTAAGTGTTACAGCAGGCTTGCGCAAAATTATTTCCTGGCTCTGTGTTGGCTGTTAAATCACCGCTGTATTCTAGTCCACAGTGCAACACTCTGCAGTTATTTGACATACTCCAGGGCCAGTAGCGGTGACGCAGAGAGAGAAGATATATATTTATTGAATATAGGCAGTGGGCCTTTGCAAAAACATTTGGGGAAAAAAATCTATTTGGGCTGCCTGTGACTGTCCTCAGTGTTCTGGGTCTGTGCTGGGTGTAGTAGTCCTCCTAATTCATACGCAGCCAGCTAAGTGTTTCAGCAGGCTTGCGCAAAATTATTTCCTGGCTCTGTGTTGGCTGTTAAATCACCGCTGTATTCCAGTCCACAGTGCAACACTCTGCAGTTATTTGACATACTCCAGGGCCAGTAGCGGTGACGCAGAGAGAGAAGAGATATATTTATTGAATATAGGCAGTGGGCCTTTGCAAAAACATTTGGGGAAAAAAATCTATTTGGGCTGCCTGTGACTGTCCTCAGTGTTCTGGGTCTGTGCTGGGTGTAGTAGTCCTCCTAATTCATACGCAGCCAGCTAAGTGTTTCAGCAGGCTTGCGCAAAATTATTTCCTGGCTCTGTGTTGGCTGTTAAATCACCGCTGTATTCCAGTCCACAGTGCAACACTCTGCAGTTATTTGACATACTCCAGGGCCAGTAGCGGTGACGCAGAGAGAGAAGAGATATATTTATTGAATATAGGCAGTGGGCCTTTGCAAAAACATTTGGGGAAAAAAATCTATTTGGGCTGCCTGTGACTGTCCTCAGTGTTCTGGATCTGTGCGGGGTGTAGTAGTCCTCCTAATTCATACGCAGCCAGCTAAGTGTTACAGCAGGCTTGCGCAAAATTATTTCCTGGCGTTCCGTAAGCGAAGTCAGCCTGCAACCACAGGCCAATAAGCGGCACATTTAATTACAGCGTTCTGTTTCTGCACTACTGCTAATACACCATGCTGAGAGGTAGGGGTAGGCCTATAGGACGTGGACGCGGGCGAGGACGCGGAGGCCCAAGTCAGGGTGTGGGCACAGGCCGAGCCAGTGCGGTGGCCAGGGGTAGAGGCAGGGCCAGACCGAATAATCCACCAACTGTTTCCCAAAGCGCCCCCTCGCGCCATGCCACCCTGCAGAGGTCAATGTGCTCAACGGTGTGGCAGTTTTTCACAGAGACGCCTGACGACCGACGAAGAGTGGTGTGTAACCTTTGTCGCGCCAAGATCAGCTGGGGAGCCACCACCACCAGCATGCGCAGGCATATGATGGCCAAGCACCCCACAAGGTGGGACGAAGGCCGCTCACTGCCTCCGGTTTGCACCACTGCCTCTCCCCCTGTGCCCCAACCTGCCACTGAGATCCAACCCCCCTCTGAGGACACAGACACTACCGTCTCCTGGCCTGCACCCACACCCTCACCTCCGCTGTCCTCGGCCCCATCCAGCAATGTCTCTCAGCGCAGCGTCCAGACGTCGCTAGCGCCACTGTTTGAGCGCAAGCGCAAGTACGCCGCCACGCACCCGCATGCTCAAGCGTTAAACGTGCACATTGCAAAATTGATCAGCCTGGAGATGCTGCCGTATAGGCTTGTGGAAACGGAGGCTTTCAAAAGCATGATGGCGGCGGCGGCCCCGGGCTACTCGCTTCCCAGTTGCCACTACTTTTCCCGATGTGCCGTCCCAGCCCTGCACGACCTCGTCTCCCGCAACATTGTACGCGCCCTCACCACGCGGTTACTGCCAAGGTCCACTTAACAACAGACACGTGGACAAGCACAGGCGGGCAGGGCCACTATATCTCCCTGACGGCACATTGGGTGAATTTAGTGGAGGCTGGGACAGAGTCAGAGCCTGGGACCGCTCACGTTCTACCCACCCCCCGAATTGCGTGCCCCAGCTCGGTGGTGGTATCTGCGGCGGTGTATGCTTCCTCCACTAAACCACCCTCCTCCTCCTCCTCCTCCTCCTCCTCCTACGCAACCTCTGTCTCGCAATCATGATGTGTAAGCAGTAGCACGTCGCCAGCAGTCGGTGTCGCGCGGCACGGCAGCACAGCGGTGGGCAAGCGTCAGCAGGCCGTGCTGAAACTACTCAGCTTAGGAGAGAAGAGGCACACGGCCCACGAACTGCTGCAGGGTCTGACAGAGCAGACCGACCGCTGGCTTGCGCCGCTGAGCCTCCAACCGGGCATGGTCGTGTGTGACAACGGCCATAATCTGCTGGAGACTCTGCAGCTCGGCAGCCTCACGCACGTGCCATGCCTGGCCCATGTCTTTAATTTGGTGGTTCAGCGCTTTCTGAAAAGCTACCCACACTTGTCATACCTGCTCGGAAAGGTGCGCCGAGTCAGCGCACATTTCCGCAACTCCAAGACGGACGCTGCCACCCTGCGGACCCTGCAACATCGGTTTCATCTGCCAGTGCACCGATTGCTGTGCGACGTGCCCACACAGTGGAACTCTACGCTCCACATGTTGGCCAGGCTCTATGAGCAGCGTAGAGCTATTGTGGAATACCAACTCCAACATGGGCGGCGTAGTTGGAATCAGCCTCCTCAATTCTTTACAGAAGAGTGGGCCTGGTTGGCAGACATCTGCCAGGTCCTTGGAAACTTTGAGGAGTCTACCCAGATGCTGAGCGGGGATGCTGCAATCATTAGCATCACCATTCCTCTGCTATGCCTCTTGAGAAGTTCCCTGCAAAGCATAAAGGCAGACGCTTTGCACTCGGAAACGGAGGCGGGGGAAGACAGTATGTCGCTGGATAGTCAGAGCACCCTCATGTCTATATCTCAGCACGTTGAGGAGGAGGAGGAAGGGGAGGAGCATGAGGAGGAGGGGGGAGAGACAGCTTGGCCCACTGCTGAGGGTACACATGCTGCTTGCCTGTCATCCTTTTAGCGTGTATGGCCAGAGGAGGAGGAGGAGGAGGAGGAGGGGGAGGAGCATGAGGAGGAGAGGGAAGAGACAGCTTGGCCCACTGCTGAGGGTACACATGCTGCTTGCCTGTCATCCTTTCAGCGTGTATGGCCAGAGGAGGAGGAGGAGGAGGATCCTGAAAGTGATCTTCCTAGTGAGGACAGCCATGTGTTGCGTACAGGTACCCTGGCACACATGGCTGACTTGATGTTAGGATGCCTTTCTCGTGACCCTAGCGTTACACGCATTCTGGCCACTACGGATTACTGGGTGTACACACTGCTCGACCCACGATATAAGGAGAACCTTTCCACTCTCTTTACTGAAGAGGAAAGGGGTTCGAGAATGATGCTATACCACAGGGCGCTGGTGGACAAACTGATGGTAAACTTCCCATCTGACAGCACTAGTGGCCAAAGGCGCAGTTCCGAGGGCCAGGTAGCAGGGGAGGCGCAGAGATCAGGCAGCATGTACAGCGCAGGCAGGGGACCATTATCCAAGGCCTTTGCCAGCTTTCTGGCTCCCCAGCAAGACTGTGTCACCGGTCCCCAGTCAAGGCTGAGTTGGCGGGAGCACTGTAAAAGGATGGTGAGGGAGTGCGTAGCCGATCGCACGACTGTCCTCGGTGACGCCTCTGCCCCCTACAACTACTGGGTGTCGAAGCTGGACACGTGGCCTGAACTCGCGCTGTATGCCCTGGAGGTGCTTGCTTGTCCTGCGGCTAGCGTCTTGTCAGAGAGTGTGCTTAGTGTGGCTGGGGGAATCATCACGGATAAGCGTACCCACCTGTCAACCGACAGTGCCGACAGGCTTACACTCATCAAGATGAACAAAGTCTGGATTTCCCCAGACTTCTCTTCTTCACCAGCGGACAGCAGCGATACCTAAGCAATACGTAGGCTGCACCCGCGGATGGAAGCATCGTTCTCTATCACCATCAAAAACGGGGACCTTTTTGCTTTATCAATCTGTGTATAATATTCCTCCTCCTCCTCCTGCTCCTCCTCCTGAAACCTCACATAATCACGCCGAACGGGCAATTTTTCTTAGGCCCACAAGGCTCAGTCATATAATTTTTGTAAACAATTTTTATACGTTTTAATGCTCATTAAAGCGTTGAAACTTTCACCTCAACCAATTTTTATTTTAACTGGGCTGCCTCCAGGCCTAGTTACCAATTAAGCCACATTAACCAAAGCGATTAATGGGTTGCACCTGCCCTCTTGGTTGGGCATGGGCAATTTTTCCGAGGTACATTAGTACTGTTGGTACACCAATTTTTGGGGGCCCTCGCCTACAGTGTAATCAAATTAATTTTTAGCCCACCTGCATTACAGCTGACGTTACATCAGCTGTGTTGGGCACTGCAATGGGATATATTTATGTACCGCCGGTGGGTTCCAGGGAGCCACCCATGCCGTGGGTCCACAGGGAGTTGTAACTACATGTGTCCATTTGTAAAGAACCCCAGTCTGACTGGGGCATGCAGTGTGGGCCGAAGCCCACCTGCATTAAGCACGACATTACCTCAGCTGTGTTGGGCACTGCAATGGGATATAGTTATGTACCGCCGGTGGCTTCCTGGCACCCACCCATGCTGTCGGTCCACACGGAGTTGTAACTGTATGTGTCCACTTGTAAAGAACCCCAGTCTGACTGGGGCATGCATTGTGGGCCGAAGCCCACCTGCATTAAGCACGACATTACCTCAGCTGTGTTGGGCACTGCAATGTGATATATTTATGTACCGCTGGTGGCTTCCTGGCACCCACCCATGCTGTCGGTCCACACGGATTTGTAACTGCATGTGTCCACTTCTAAAGAACCCCAGTCTGACTGGGGCATGCAGTGTGGGCCGAAGCCCACCTGCATTAAGCACGACATTACCTCAGCTGTGTTGGGCACTGCAATGGGATATATTTATGTACCGCTGGTGGCTTCCTGGCACCCACCCATGCTATCGGTCCACACGGAGTTGTAACTGCATGTGTCCACTTCTAAAGAACCCCAGTCTGACTGGGGCATGCAGTGTGGGCCGAAGCCCACCTGCATTAAGCACGACATTACCTCAACTGTGATGGGCAATGCAATGGGATATATTTATGTACCGCCGGTGGGTTCCAGGGAGCCACCCATGCTGTGGGTGCACACGGAATTCCCATTGCGGAGTTGTACCTGCCTGTGACTATTTATAAAAAACCGCGGTCTGACTGGGGCATGCAGACACCTTGGCAGAATGAATAGTGTGTGGCACATAGGTTCCCCATTGCTATGCCCACGTGTGCAGCTCCTGATGGCGGTGGCACAGGATTATATTTCTCATTGCTTCTGTACAGCATTGTGGGCTATCGCCCCGCCCCTTTTAAAGAGGGTCGCTGCCTAGCTGTACCAACCCTCTGCAGTGTGTGCCTGCGGTTCCTCTGGCAGACGCACTTATAAATAGACATGAGGCCAGCGTGTGGCATGAGTGCAGCTGAAGGCTGCGCAGGGACAATTTGGTGTGCACTGTGGACACTGGGTCGTGCGGGGGGGGGGGGGGGGGGGGGGCGGGGTGGTTGGTCAGCATGTAACCCAGGAGAAGTGGCAGCGGAGTGTCATGCAGGCAGTGATTGTGCTTTGTTGGAGGTAGTGTGGTGCTTAGCTAAGGTATGCATTGCTAATGAGGGCTTTTCAGAAGTAAAAATTGTTGGGAGGGGGGGGCCCACTCTTGCCTCTATTGTGGCTTAATAGTGGGACCTGGGAACTTGAGATGCAGCCCAACATGTAGCCCCTCGCCTGCCCTATCCGTTGCTGTGTCGTTCCCATCACTTTCTTGAATTGCCCAGATTTTCACAAATGAAAACCTTAGCGAGCATCGGCGATATACAAAAATGCTCGGGTCGCCCATTGACTTCAATGGGGTTCGTTACTCGAAACGAACCCTCGAGCATCGCGATAATTTCGTCCCGAGTAACGAGCACCCGAGTATTTTGGTGCTCGCTCATCTCTATTTAAGATGCAATATATTTATAATAGAGGGGTAGCATTGGAGGAAACTTAAATTACTGTAGTTCCCTGATGTTTCCTGAGAGACATAATTTATTGAAATATGGATGAAATTACTTGAATATTATACCCAAACAGGAAACTACAAGTTCTTTGTGTTGTGTGACTGCAGAGGGAACGGATACTGCAGCACTGGTACTAATCTAAGCAGGCAGCCTTTCTCTTTCTGCTGTGTGATAGCTCTGACCACATGAGTGTACTAGTAGGATAAGTGGAAAGTGTGATGAGAGCTTGCAGGCTTGAAGAAATAGTGACCTGGACCGGACTGCAGCTGCACTGTATCTGTAACATGTCAGAAAATAATTACAATTCCTGTTAGTAAATCGGAAGGAAGAAGAGGTCTGTAACACTAGCAGCTGAGATTTGAAGTAAAGGTTATACTATGGTAAAATACATAAGGATTTAAAAGCACTGTGAAGTTTTTTTCCACTGAAAATATGCTTTATAGACAAAAAATATCAGTAATAGAACTAGAGATGAGCGAGCACACTCAGTAAGGTCTGTTACTCGAGCGAGCATCGCTATTCTTGAGTAACTGCCTTCTCATCCGAGCATGCTCGGGGAAAGGGGGGGTTAGCGGGGGGGGAAAGAGAAAGAGATCTCTCTCACTCTCACCCCCGCTCCCCTCCGCTCTCCCCTGCCGCCCCCGATGCCCCCTGAATACGCTCAGACAAGAAGGCAGTTGCTCGAGAAGAGTGATGCTCGCTTGAGTAACTGACCTTACCGAGTGTGCTCGCTCATCTCTAAATAGAACGCTATCACCCTTATATTTGTAAACCAAAAACATTTGCTTTTCCTTGTGTGCATCCCTGAGGAAAAGGCACACATCACAAAGGTAGTATTATGCTTTCATGTTTTTATTATCAATATACTAGTAATTATTAGGAAATTATAGTACCAGTGTTTCTGGTGACTCAATGCACCACACAGCTCTGTTACATGCTGCATCCATCCTGATCCCCAGGCATCACACACACAGCTCTACTATGTCCATCCCGATCCCCACACATCACATACACAGCTCTACTACATCTATCCTGATCCTCACACACCACACACACAGCTCTACTACATCCATCCTGATCCATAGAATCATAGAATGGTAGAGCTGGAAGAGACCTCCAGGGTCATCGGGTTCAACCCCCTGCTCAGTGCAGGCTTTACTAAATCATCCCAGACAGATATTTGTCCAGCCTTTGTTCGAACACTTCCATTGAAGGAGAACTCACCAGCTCCCGTGGTAACCTGTTCCACTTATTGATCACCCTCACTGTCAGAAAGTTTTTTCTAATATCTAATTTGTGTCTCCTCCCTTTCAGTTTCATCCCATTGCTTCTAGTCTTTCCTTGTGCAAATGAGAATAGGGCTGATCCCTCTGCACTGTGACAGCCCTACAAATATTTGTAGACCGCTATTAAGTCTCCTCTCAGCCTTCTTTTTTGCAAGCTAAACATTCCCAGATCCTTTAACCGTTCTTTATAGGACATGATTTGCAGACCGCTCACCATCTTGGTAACTCTTCTCTGAACTTGCTCCAGTTTGTCTATGTCTTTTTTTAAAGTGGGGTGCCCAGAACTGGACACAGTATTCCAGATGAGGTCTGACTAAGGAAGAGTAGAGGGAGATAATGACCTCATGTGATCTAGACTCTATGCTTCTCTTAATACATCCCAGAATTGTGTTTGCCTTTTTGGCTGCTGCATCACATTGTTGACTCATGTTCAGTCTATGATCTATTAGTATACCCAAGTCTTTTTCACATGTGCTGCTGCTTAGCTCAATTCCTCCCATTCTGTATGTGCTTTTTTCATTTTTCTTGCCCAGATGTAGGACTTTGCATTTCTCCTTGTTAAATACAATTCTGTTAGTCGCTAGATCGCTAGGCATCACACACACAGCTCTACTACATCCATCCCGATCCTCGCACATCACATACACAGCTCTACTACATTCATCTCGATCCCGACACATCACACACACACAGCTCTACTACAGCCATCCTCACCCCCACACATCACACACACAGCTTTACTACTTCCATCCTGACCCCCACACATCCCACACACAGCTCCACTACATCCATCCTGATTCCCACAGATCACACACACAGCTCTAATATATCCATCCTGATCCCCAGACATAACACACACAGCTCTATTACATCCATCCTGATCCGCAGACATCACACACAGAGCTTTGCTACATCCATCCTGATTCCTAGACATCTCACACACAGCTCTACTACTTCTATTCTGATCCCCACACATCACACACACAGCTCTAGTCCATCTATCCTGATCCTCAGACATCCCACACACAGCTCTACTCCATCCATCCTGAGCCCCACACATCACACACACAGCTCTACTCTATCCATCCTGATTCCCAGACATCACACACAGCTCTGCCAGATCCACTTGCAACGGGTGACAAGCGGGAAGAGGCGTGCACTCTCTGAGAGGTTTCTACGATGTGGCTGTGGATCTGTGTCAGGGTTGCAATGAGTGCAGCACACTCTTTGTAATCTTGTGCACCGTTGAAGGTAAACAACAGGATCTGGATGACTATTTGCCTGAATTAAGAATGCTTGGTAGCAAAAATTAGACTAACACACGTATGTAGATAAATGACAGGCGCACCATTTACTTTCAGGCTTGTGGTTGTCTGCATTATTCTTACGCTCCAGAAATTGCATATACAACTTGCATATACACTATTTAACACTTTATACACGGATAAACAAACTTTGAGGAGACAGCATCTGAGCTAAGGAAGATCTATAAAGAGAGAACTGACAAGAAATACCCCTTATAAACCCCACTAACAGTTTTGCCATTCCTGAACCACTGTGCTCAATTTTTCTTTAGTACTCACAAACTTCTATGAAGATTCTATACTTCTTGTCTGAAGTTGCCGTCGGTAGAAAGCAGTGCTGGCTTGAATGGACATCAGGTTTGGAAAAACAACCAGTCTCTCTCAGCATCAGGGTACTTTATGGGCTGCTGCACACAGGATTTCTTGTAAGTTTACATAACGTGTCTCTAATTATGGCAGGTCAGAGGAGAAGGAAGACGCTGGGTCATGGCTATCCACTGGCTTCTTCCATGTTTATCTCGGGTACTCTCCCCACTGAGTGCCTTCTTCACTGTCTGACTCCATATTGCCTACCCTCTTTCACTTTTGTCTTCTAACACTGTTATCAATTTCTAAGTGGGCAATACAAAAAGAACCAGAACCCCCACCTTTTCTCCACTCAGGGGGCTTGTGACAGCTCTGCTAACTAACTGATTTACGGTGGTGCTTCAACAACCTTAACTCTTTAGTTTCCTGGCTCCCTCTTCTTATTAAATGAATTTTAGCCTAACTACACTTTGTTAAATGAACTGGTAGTTAGAACAGTTGCTCTTAACTTGCAGGTAAAGTACTTTTATCCTGTAGTGCCAGTCCAGGTCATTACACATCCTGATCCCCAGACATCACACACACAGGTCTACTACATCCATCATGATCCCCAAACATCACACACACAGCACTACTCCATCCTTTCTGATCCCCACACATCACACACATAGCTCTGATAAATACTGATCCCTTAAGCTCATCCAGCAGGGATCACAACCAGCACAGCAGACTCCTGTTTACACTGATCAGCCCCTGGTCCTGTGATCCCTGACTCCACCTACACAGGTGACTGACCACATGACAGTGACGTCATCACAGGTCCTGGTAGCTGCTGTCCTGTTCTGTAGGTGGCTCCTTGGGTTGATACTTATCCAGTATACAGTACTTTCCACCAAACTCCAGAATGGTCTCTCCCACAGAAGCGCTGGTCATGTGGGAGTGACGTCACCGTAGGTCCTTCAGCCCGCCAGATCTCTGAGGTGACAGTAGGTCAATGTTTCCTGTCAGGACCACTGAGTTGTGTCTGAGATAATAACGGCTTAGTTGTATTCTCATTTTGTTATTTTTGTCCTCCCCTTTCAAGAGCCCTAACTTTGTTCTTCTTCTGTCAGCCTATGTCACGAGATGAAGGACCTGTGATGACGTCATGTGATCAGGGGCTGAGCATGAGAAGCACTCACTCACTCATGGACAAGTGGTCATTAGCACTTTGATTTTCCCTTGGTTCATATTATCTAATGAATACAATTTTACAAGACTAAATTGATTTTCCGAATATTATGTAGTCTTTTTTAGACTACAATTCACCAGCACTTTCGATAATATGATTTTTAAAGCCTACTGAATAACCTTAGTGATCCTCAACATACTAAATATGCAATAGAAGCATATTACATGATGCAGTTGAAAATATGAGACTTAGGGCGCCTACCCACTTGCGTTGCCGATTTTTGCGTGTGAAAAACGCGGCGTTTTCGCAGCGTTTTTTGCGCGTTTTTTGCAGCCCTCCATTGACAATCATGGGTGCATTAAGAGAAAAATAAGGAGACATATGCAAGTGACAGTTCCTATGTGAAAAAACCCCACGAAACGGAAAAAAAACCCCAGATGGACAAGAACACATTCTATACTAATTGCTCTTGAGAAAAAACGCAAAACATCACAGGAAAAAAAATCGCCAGTTGGTAGGCACCCTTAAACATCAGTAATTATCTCTTCTTTTTTGTAATGGTCCCTAAGGTATGTTACGTCCACTTCCTATTCAGAGACTTCCTGGGAATTCTCAACAGAGAGAATATTCTCTTTATCTAAGCATCGCTGGGGTACTAATGTACTATGCAATAATTTCATCTACTGCTAAAATGAATTCATTAGGAATATTGATAATACGACTTTTCCTTTATGAATTCAGAATCTTCAGAGTTTTTCTCTATTTTATTCTTGCCGCAAGATATTTAGTCACATTGTCTCACTTATGCATAATCCAACAACCCAGGTGACAAATAGCCTTCTATATTTACCAAGCAGAGATATAGAGAGAGCATACTGTATTAGCAGCTGAATCTACAAACACCAACGTCAATCAAACTGGCTGGCAATACACCATATTTCTTGTCACTAAGAGGCTTACTGAAAAGAATCTGTGCCTAATTCTCTTAAACCTTGCAGGTCAAAAGGTTTTGAAATTATTTTTCACACCATTTCTTTGCTTTGTCAACAGGCCTTAGTACTTTTTAGCATATAAAAATCCTTGTTAATGGTGTACTCTAATAATAGTATTTTATACCAATAAAGCACAAGCAAAGGGGATCTGCCCTTTCAACAGCCTGAACTAAATTTTAGAATAGCTCAATTAAATAAACAGTGTAACATATTTTATCATTTGGACAGTGTTAGAAGTGGACCACCCTTGTTTATGATATCAACTGTTCCTTCTAAGATGATAGGATAAATTATGGTGCTTTTTAAGATTACATTAGCATCTGTAATGTTAGTGGTGTTTATTAATGTGGTAGTGACTGCCAAATACTTCATGACTTGAAGACGAGCGGTTACTTTAATTCTCATACACTCACAGGGATCCACACCAAGAATTTGCAGAAGCAGGGACTTATCTGCAGTTGTTTAAGGCTTTCCTGGAGATTTTTTTTCCATGACTAATAAGAGCAACTGAGTGAAAAAAAATATTCTACTCGTTTATTTATTTTTTGTTTTTTAACATAGCGCCAACATATTTCGCAATGCTTAGACTTTGTCAACACCAGCGGGGCTCACAATCTAAGGCTCTGCTCTTACCCCCATTAGAATTTCCATTTTCCTGATCCATCCCAGGAACAGAAATTAATGGAGTGCCAGATCTATAATATGACAAACATCAATGGCACCCAAGGGACCCCATTGACTATAATAGGCTCTGTCAGGTTTCCGTCATGGTGCCCATTGTTTTACTGGAAAAAGAAGCAGTACATGCAGTGCAATTTTTTCTAGCATTCATGATGTAATTTCCTCCAAAGAGAGGTGTGAACAGAACTTAATCTTTCTATTTGGCTTCCTATTCAAGCCTAAAATCACGATGGTTTGAAACATACAGTACCAATGAGTAGAGATAAGCAAGCGTACTCGCTAAGGCAAATTACTCGAGCGAGTATTGCCATTTTCGAGTACATGCACGCTTGTCTCAAAAGATTCGGGGGCCGGCGGGGGTGAGCGGTGAGTTGCAGGAGTGAGAATGGGGGAGCGGGGGGAGAGAGAGAGAGAGATCTCCCCCCTGTTCCTCCCCGCTCTCCCCTGCTGCCCCCCTGCGGCAGCCGAATCTTTTAAGACGAGCGGGCATGTACGCGAAAATGGCAATACTCGCTCGAGTAATTTGCCTTAGCGAGTACGCTCGCTTATCTCTACCAATGAGTAATGAATTGATTAGTGAATTTTTTAATGCTGAATATAATGCTGTGTATATATGAAATAGGTATACTCACCATGGTCTGGTGCAGCAGCATCTGAGAGGTGATGTCACCCGGCTAGAAGGACCGGTGCTGTCCCATAAGCCTGTCACAAGGTCTATGGGATGTCATCAGTGATGTCCCATTTGTGCTTTTTATTGGCTGCAGTGGTCACATAAGTAAAAAAGCCACGTGACTGCTGCAGTGTTTATAAACAAAATACTGAAGTGTGGCAAGAGGCGATGGGGGGGGGGGGGGGGGCATTGTGGTAGGTGGAGGAGAGAATTGTATTAATTTTTTTCTGTACTCTACATCCCCCTATTGCCACCAATGCCCCCACAGCTACCAATTATCTAAAAAAAAACAGTTTAAGTTAAAGGGATTCACACTATTATATAATAATGTTAGTCTTTTACAATTTTGTAATCAGCTTCACAATTTTGTAATCAATAATCACAAAAATTGAACTATCAGCTATCTATGGGTGTAGCTTTGTGTCCTGCGCCATCAGTTTTGCTGCCGAATCTTTCTTTGTATGACTTAGGGCTTTTACCCACTAGCGTTTTTTTTAATGCTGTGATTTCGCTGTGTTTTTTTCTGCAAATGTCGCAGAAGCACAAACTTTTGATTTTTGTGCAATGCGATTTTAACATTAGAAAGTCCCATTGACATTTGCAGAAAAAAAACGTTGCGATATTGCAGTGTTAAAAAAATCGCTAGTGGTTAAAAGCCCTTAAAGGGGCCAACTTGCCAATCAGTTGTGTCTGGCTCAGACAAAAAGTGATTGGTTGGACACAAATGTCATATGTGAACCCAGTCTTACCAGAAGTATGAAAAGAGCCTAACTTTTACACAGATCTACAAACAAGGGTCAATTTTGTAGAAATTAGAGATGAGCGAGCACCAAAATGCTCGGGTGCTCGTTACTCAGGACGAACTTTTCGCGATGCTCGAGGGTTCGTTTCGAGTAACGAACCCCATTGAAGTCAATGGGGGACCCGAGCATTTTTGTATATCGCCGATGCTCGCTAAGGTTTTCATTTGTGAAAATCTGGGCAATTCAAGAAAGTGATGGGAACGACACAGCAACAGATAGGGCAGGCGAGGGGCTACATGTTGGGCTGCATCTCAAGTTCCCAGGTCCCACTATTAAGCCACAATAGCGGCAAGAGTGGGCCCCCCCCCCCACTGTCAGCATAAAGATCGTTCTCCTCTGCCATAGCTGTAACAGCTGTGGCAGAGAAGAACGATGTTTGCCCATTGAATTCAATGGAGCCGGCAATACAGCAGGTTCCACTGAAAGCAATGGGCTGCCGGCGATCGCGGGATGAATTGTCGGGAAGGGCTTAAATATATAAGCCCTTCCCTGCAATTCATCCAGAAATGTGTTATAATAAAAATATATACCGGCGTATAAGGCGACGGGGCGTATAAGACGACCCCCCAACTGTCACCTTATATGCCGGCAATACAGCGGAGCACAGAATAAAAATCATTACTCACTTCCTCCGGTGTTCTGCGGCATTCTGCGGCGCTGCTGCAGGCTGTCGCTCCCTCCTGGTCCCCGGCAGAGCATTGCTTTCTGGACGCAGTGGTTGAAATCCCTGCCTCCAGAAACACACGTGCCTTCAGCCAATCACAGCCATTCAATGACATCATTGTCATTGGCTGTGATTGGCTGAAGGCACCTGTGTTTCTGGAGGCGGGGATTTAAAGCCCTTTGTACAGAAAGCAATGCTCTGCCGGGAACCAGGAGGGAGCAACAGCCTGCAGCAGCGGCGCAGAACGCCAGGAGAAGTGAGTAATGATTTTTATTCTTTGCTCCACTGTATTGCCGGCGTATAAGGTGACAGTTGGGGGGTCGTCTTATACGCCCCGTCGCCTTATACGCCGGTATATATTTTTATTGTAACACATTTCTGGATGAATTGCAGGGAAGGGCTTATATATTTAAGTCCTTCCCGACAATTCATCTCGCGATCGCCGGCAGCCCATTGCTTTCAGTGGAACCTGCTGTATTGCCGGCTCCATTGAATTCAATGGGCAAACATCGTTCTTCTCTGCCACAGCTGTTACAGCTGTGGCAGAGAAGAATGATTTGTCTTCTATATGTTCTCAATGGGGTCGGCGCTGCTGCCGCCGGCCCCATTGAGCGCATATAGAGAAGAGAACAGAAATCGCAGATCGCACATAGGTGCGATCTGCGATTTCTATGGCCTAAGAAGGACCGTTGGGGTTCTTGAAGCCTAAAATCACTCCTAACACTCTCCCTATAGCAGCTCCGGCATCAACAACACTTTCCCTGAACTATGTCAGAATGCATGTGTGGCGAGCCGCGGGAGGGGCAGATTTTAATACTCGGGTGACACCTAATCTCGCCAGCCACTCACTGCAGG
Organism: Eleutherodactylus coqui; assembly: GCF_035609145.1. Taxonomy (NCBI): domain Eukaryota; kingdom Metazoa; phylum Chordata; class Amphibia; order Anura; family Eleutherodactylidae; genus Eleutherodactylus; species Eleutherodactylus coqui. The sequence continues at coordinate 153,999,777 of NC_089843.1, read as the reverse complement.
GGGGTGGTATAGGGCTTGAACGTTGCAGGGGGAAGTTGTAATGCCTTCCCTGTCTTTCTATTGGCCAGAAAAGTGCGCAAATTTCTCAGGGAAGAAAATGAAAGTGACTCGAACATCGCGTGGTACTTGTTACGAGTAACGAGCATCTCGAACACCCTAATACTCGAACGAGTATCAAGCTCGGACGAGTATGCTCGCTCATCTCTAGTAGAAATCCAGCTAACCTAGTAGTATGGTTTTGGTGTGTCAAAATAGACCGGAGACTTCAGAGGAAACCCCCAAAATATTGATAAAGTATTTGATAAAGCGATGTGTATTGTATAAAATATATGTCATGTCTCAGGTAACTTTACATCTGCCCATTGAGTAAGAATAATTTTAGGCAATAATCAATATGTTCTTAGATGCACAATCTGTGTGTCTTTGGTAACAGGCAATGGTTCAACAAGCAACCACATTGGAAAGCACATTTTTCATTTCCACTCTGTGCCCTTTTGTAGGACATAGAGATAATGCTATAATAAATGTAATCACATAGCAATAACAAATATATATACCACACTGTACTATACAGAGCTGCTATTAAACAGCCAATCAGTGTAATGCATGTGTTTTAGTGTACCTGTGAAATATCCATCCTGATTGGTTGGCTCTTTCAGCCAAACAGACAAATTGCAGAATAGCAGTCTCTGTCATATTGCATGTTGAATATGGTTTTGCATTACAATAGCTAAAAAAAAACAATGCATGTTGAAAGTACTGTATCCTTAGGACATGGCAACTTGAGGGATCACTACATCATAAAGATATAAAATGCAAAAATACTCCCTTCTTAATCATAGTATCAGCAGGCACTTGAGGACCTAGCTGACCCTTCATAGAGTATCTTGGCCTTAGCCCCCACCAAAATCTCTTGATTGGAACCACCCACTTTGATAAGTGCATAATGTGGTTTGCAGCAAGTGTTTGTATTTGGAATTTACATCATGCATGCTTTTAAGCCTGCCAAGTTTTAGATTAAGTGACACAGGTGGAAGAACACTGAGCTGTGATCATTGCCGCACTACTCAAGAGGACAGGAAAAAATAAGGAAGCCGCAAATAGTTGCAATTCTAGATTTATTTTTATAAACATTTCACTTTCACACATGGAACATGATCTTAATGGTCTGACCTTAATACTCAGTAATACTTAAAGTCATCTTTAATATAGTGGTTCTCTAAGTTGGTTTTAAAAGTGCATGTACCCATTCAAACCAAAAATCACTGAAGGTTTGAAATACTGATGAGGTAACTAGGGGATACTTTAATACTGGAAACATATTTGACCAAAATAAACACTGATATAATAGTGGAACTGAGATGTTAATAAGGGAGTCCACGCTAACATACTGGACAAGGTTAAGCCTCTACATATGTCTGTCCATACCCCATTTTTCCCCCCTAAACTAATACAAATTTGGAGGAAACCTGATCACAAAATTGACCTCATAGTTGTCTATCGAGTCAGCTTTATGTCTGCTCATCAGTTTTGCCACAAATGTTTCTCTACCTGACTTATAGATGAAACATTTCTCATCAATTGTATCTTGCTCAGGCAAAAAAAACCCAACCTATTGGACACAACTATGGAGTGCTCACATGTTATAATGTAAGCTTTATTATCATTTTGCTACACAGAGCTGTTGACAGCGGATCCAAAGAGAAAGCATGCAGGGAGTTTATGCCCACTTCAGATGATCGAATGAGCTAGTGACGTCACCGCTAATTCATTTGCACTCATAGTACAGCCTGTTTAGATAGGCAGATCATTATTAGGAATTGTTCACTTCTTGTTCAGTATTTCACATTCCTATGTGTTTAAATGCAACATAAGTGAACGAGCTAACAATGATCTTTAGTCGTGCTAAAACTGAATGATGAATGAAAAGTGAACAATTCTCATTCGTCATTAGCTAGTGTTTAACTCTTTCCAATCCACTGTCTGATGTCTTAAGACATTATGATTTAAGGCTGTACAGCTCCGATGTTGGAAGACGTCCGTCGGGGTTCTCTTACTGTATATTGCCAGCCTCTCTGCTGTCAGAGTCTATCCAACGTGTCACCTCATGCAGTACTGGCTTTAGCCAGCATATAGCGCCGTTGTATAGCGGCAGACAAAGAGTAAGCCCCCCTAGGAAAACCAGGATGCAAATTGGATTGGAAAGGGTTAAATCGAACAAATCATCATTCCCTTTTCTGCTGTTTCCATATATAGAATAAACAATCACTAATAACAACTTCTCTTTTCACTTAGATTTGTGCTAATGACAGATAATCTGACTTCCATTTCCTCCATTTTGGGACACATAAGGGGGTTACGACCTCTTTTACAGTACTGTTTTGGCAGGATGCATTGGTTTGGGGGTAGATCTGGATCTAGACCATGGAAAAACCTTTCAACAAATGTATTTATTTTCTTACCCGTTTCTTTAATTTACCCCCAGTACTGCATTTATACTTTATTCACACATATATACACGGATAGGGATAGAAAATGCAATGTGCTATGTCTGTGCAAATGGTGCAGCACACAGATGGCTGTTCGTATGCTGTGCATTGAATGATGTGACCTCTTGCGCACAACTCACAATATAGCCATGTGAATCTGGCCATAGTCTCTGAACGTATCCTCACTAATTCATGAGTAAATTCTAATTGGTTTTCAAAATACTCTTTTTAATTATGTATAATACAGATGAAACCCAATCAATCTATGCAGGGTTACTCATGGAAGTTTCAGGCCCCTGATAAAATAACATTCTGGGTCCCTCCCTTTCAGCAGAATGGGCACACGCAGAAACTTGGCTTTTATTCCAGCAGCCAAATTGGTGAACCAAAATGGCATACAGTTCCAAATTATAGAGCATGATCACTTTGCCACCTGATAGTACACTGATGTCGCATCTAAGATTACTTTGATATTTGATTCATAATTAGCATTTCTAGTTGTTAACATAAAACTAATATTGAATGTCCCTAGTGATCTTGGATGGTTTACAGGGTTTATGCTCAATATACAAATACCAGACATACAAGTAAAACTACTGACCGTTGGATAACTCTGATTATCTAGTGGCAATGGCACCTGTTAAGGAGTGGGGTATATTTGGCAGCAAGTGAATAGCCAGTTTTTGATGTTGATGTGTTGGGAGCAGGAAAAAGGACAAGCACAACAATCTGAGGGACTTTGACAAGAGCCAAATTGTAACGGGTAGATGACTGAATCTTGACCATTCAAGTCTTTAAAGTCTATCTTGGTTCAAGGAACATGAAATATATTCCTCACTTCCTTGAATGATCTAACCATGGTTCTATTACCTCCTATATTTGTTATTGTCGTAGTATAAAGTAGCATTAAAGAGTACTAGACATACAAACAGAGCCGTTTCCTTTTTGCCAGGAAATCACATGCTTTGTGTATTGTTTCATAACAGTCTGAACCTAAAATCCTCCAAGGCATTCAGTAAGGCTTCATTCACACAGGCGTTTTTGTACAGCGTTTAGCGCTGCGCTTTCAGTGCTGCGCTAAACGCTGTACAATGAACCCATTCATTTCAATGGGGCTGCTCACACACAGCTGAAAACGCAGCGTCTTCAACGCTGCGCTTTAACAGCGTTGCATGTTCTATCTTTGGGCATTTTCAGCCCTGCTTCGCCCATTAAAATAAATGGGCAGAGGTTTCAGCACTGCTGAAAATGTGGCAAAACTTGGTGCCGCGTTTTTGGCAGCGTTAACGGCACACCAATTTTCGGGGGGAGGGCTTGCAATATAAGCCCTACCCCGAAAATCAGTTCTAGCTACAATAGATAGAAAAAAAAAAAGCAATACTCACCTAGCCGCTGCTGTCCAGGTCGCGGCCGCTGGTCTCTGCCACTGCTCTGGGCCTCCCCTGCACTGACAAATCTATTGCCGAAGTCCAGGTTTGAGAACCCCGCCTCCAGCAATAGATTGCTGTGATTGGTTCTCGGCACTGGCTCGATGCCCAATCACAGCTCTTCATTGACTGTCCCAGCCAATCAGAGCCGGCAAGCTGAAAAACGCTGCGTTTCTGCAAACTCCCTGTGTGAGACAGGCCTTAGTTATAGGGGATGTAGTTAGTTCAAATATCCAAGGTACAAAACTCCATCTCTGGTAGAAAAGTAAAAATGTTACTAAAAATAAAAGCCTAATATATTTCTGTTGCTGTAAAATGCGTTTGCCTTATATTTTTTACCTATACTATATTTTTTTTCATTGTAACATTTTTAAATATGTCTATGGAGAGAAAAATGGCCTTTCTTATAGGTAGCATTTATATATTGACATTATTTACTATCTTTTGGTGGCCTGGCAGCTCAATATATGTTGAAAGAAAGGGATTTTGGCAAGTCTGCCTGTATTCCAGCCATCTCATTTTGTGAAAATGGTCCCAGAGCATAAGGAATAACCACTGCTCAATTAAGTGCTCATTATTAAACAAATAACCCGCAATTTGGAAGAGCATAAGCATTTAGTAGTTATTTCCCATAAATAATTGTTAAAAAGAGGCATCAGTAGATGAGACTGGAATGTTATATCGGTAAGCTATCTAATAAAGTGAATCATTAGCAATTAATTATTTTTGTATTTTATTGATTATGGGTTGAATCAGTAGAAAAAAGTTTAAAAGAAATGTTTTCTAAAAAGTATATATAAATTGAATCATCCAATATATCCCGAGGAAGCCAGCAGCACTGAACAGACATCCAATTTTGTACCTATCTGTGTGTCATTGTAAGAAATTACTTCTCAGTCCATGTGATGATCTATGTGCTGCAGCATGATTATCCACAGTCAACACATCATTAGTGTTGGATTAAAGATGGGTATGAAAAAGGATCTAGTCATTTACACACACAGGATTTCAGCATTGTAAGCTCATGTGTGGATGGCTGATCTTGGTGTTTGGGTCTTAGACAGTGTTGTTCTTTCTCTCAAGTCTTAAATGAACTTTAACTGCCTTCTTTTGTATGCCAACTTCAACAGCAAAACATTTCCAAAGCAATGTAATTAAACATTCCAACAGTTGGAAAGACAGCAGATAATGTCTCGTTCATATGTCAAGTCATCTTCTATTAAGGATTGGATTACCAGAAGTATGCCACCTTTTCACTGCTGAGCACAGACGAAAAGAACTACCCAGACAAGATGGTAGCAGGAAAGTACAGTGATATGTATTCTCAGTGAAAGAAAGGGAAAGTTTAAAAGATTGTTAATATAAGATGGGACTTTGATTTTTTAACATGCCAGTGTCAAGAAGAGTAGATGTCAAGAAGATGCTTTTTTGGCGTATGATGATACTTAGCAATTACATTTTAAATGAGTTTGATCAACTTTTCCTTACTTAATTATTAGAGACGGTTATATATGTATACACTCTTTGCAACAAAAAAAAATTAAAGGGGTTGTCTTGTGCCGAAACGTTTATTTTTTTTTTCTCAATAGCCCCCCCGTTCGGCGCGAGACAAACCCGATGCATGTGTTGAAAAAAAAAACCGCGCTCCGGTGACTTCTTACCTACCTTGCGAAGATGGCCGCCGGGATCTTCACCCTCGGTGGACCGCAGGTCTTCTGTGCGGTCCATTGCCGATTCCAGCCTCCTGATTGGCTGGAATCGGCACACGTGACGGGGCGGAGCTACGAGGAGCAGCTCTCCAGCACAAGCAGCCCCATTCAACACGGAGAAGACCGGACTGCGCAAGCGCGTCTAATCGGGCGATTAGACGCTGAAAATTAGACGGCACCATGGAGACGGGGACGCCAGCAACGGAACAGGTAAGTGAATAACTTCTGTATGGCTCATAATTAATGCACAATGCACATTACAAAGTGCATTAATATGGCCATACAGAAGTGTATACCCCAACTTTGTTTCGCGGGACAACCCCTTTAAGCACCTGGGAGGATTTGTCATTTAGCAGCAAAAATCGGCATGCAGTTACATTTCAGGCAGATATGTAATAGATTAGAGTTGTGGCGTGATTAGATGAACTAGACATGTCTCTTTGAAGCAATCAAAGATTTTGGTCAGTAAACAGAGTTTGAGAGGGATTATTGGAATGCAAGAAGCTGATTAGTCATGTTGGGCCATTCTGTAGACTGTTAGGTGTTTGGACCAGTGGATACATGAGTACACACACACAAGGCGACTGAGCTCAGGATGCCCTTCACAGACCATCAATAGAGAGGATCGTCTGATCATGCGACAAGCACAAGCAACTCCAACTATTTTGTTGTCCGCCATCTGGAGACAGCTGTCACCCCCATTACAGGTCCATGTGCCTCTTGAAACCATCTCCAGGTGTTTGGCTTCAGAACATTTGGTCTCACGGTTGCCATTAAGTGTACTGCCTTAAATTTTCTTACCTTTTCAATGGAGCTCTGATAAATTTGCCCCTCCTGTTTGGCAGAGGGTTGCTAGGTTGTCAGCTGGACAAGGATGCCTCTCAAATCCCCACGTTGGGTGCCAAAATTGTTATCGCTAACATCTGCAAAACCCGGCTATAGCTTGATTGTGTTGAATTTGTTATTAAAAGAATGGCAGCTGCTAGAAAATCATGGACATGTGACACTCAGTTTAGGCTTAGTGTACCGTGATAATCTAAACTTTATTTCAACATGCAGCAATCTTTAAATTCTCAAATCAAAGGGTGTGCCTGTCTTCCTGAGTAAATAAACAAGCGTGGAAGGTTCTAGAAGTTTCTTTACAAAAATATGTTGTTTACACAACATTAACTCTACTATATCATCTTATTTGTCTTTTAAAAAGTACATGCTATGACATCAATGGCTTCCTATCACAGTACTTCGTCTGGTTATGCTATCTAGATTATAAAACCGAAATAGCTATACAAGCCTACGCCTTATAACCAAAAATCTCTGTAATATTTCAATATATGTTTTCTTAAGGGCTCATTCAGACAAAGCCACGTGTCTATTAGAACTATTGGTTCCCTATGGTGTGTTCACATGTCTGTGTTTTACAGGCATGCAAACGCACGCACATGCAAAACATAGGACATGCATGTACTATAGGTCCATGCTGTGCATCAATATTTCCCACAGGGAGTCCCCTTGTCACTGAACACTGTGACAGCACTGCCACAGTGTTCAGTGACAAGAGGACTCCACGCAGGGAGTAAAAAATCCCCTGCCACAGCTGTGACAGCTGTTACAGCTGTGGCAGAGGATCGCAAAGCTCTCCCATTGAAAGCAATAGGATGCCGGCACCCCAGCACTGATTTTCAGGGAAGGGCTTTAAATATAAGCCCTTCCCTGAAAATCATTCCTAGCTGTAGTAAAAAATAAAAAAATATATATACTCACCTGTCCGCTGCTGCTAGGGCTCAGGCGCATCTAGCTGCTTGGTCCCAGCACTGCAATGAATTCAATGAATGTCCGAGCGTTGCCTGTGATTGGCAAAGCACTGTAACCAATCATAGGAAGCACTCAGCTGTCATTCAATGGATGGCTGAGTGCTGCCTGTGATTGGCTGAGTGCTGAACCAACCAGACGCAGCCCTTTCAGCAGGCTGGCATTTTAAATCCCCGTCTGCTGAAAGAACTTTATTACAGTGCTGGGGACCAAGCAGTTGCCCACAAGCATCTTTTTAACGCTACAACATCGCTGCGTTTTCTTCAATTGGACTTTCTAATGTTAAAATCGCATCGTGCGATTTTAACATTAGAAAGTCCCATTGAAAAAAACGCAGCAATATCGTAGCGTTAAAAAAATGCTAGTGGGTAAAAGCCCTTAATGGGATATTTTAAAGGAATGCAAAATGGCTTCTACGAAAGATGTATACAAATTATGGGAATTAAGTTAACGCGTTCGGAAAAAATCAAGAGAAAATCAATTTGGTTAATGTGTATAGGTACCTTTACATGGGCTGATAGTTACCTGAATAATTGCTCAAACAAGTGACTATTAACCTGTGTGTACACAGCCCAAAAATGGCACTGAGCTAGAATTTGCTCAGTTATCGCTAGTGATTCTATTTCAGCTCTCTGAAATGGAATAACTACTGAGTGGCTTCTCGTTCAGTGTAAATACCGGTAGGAGTAGCTCAATCTTTAAACGGCTCCTGTTTACTGAAAGAGATCTCTGGCCTGCTTCATCTCCATTATCTGACAGACTATTGCTCCTGTAGTAAAGCACAGGAGCGATAGCCGCTGGGATAGTCATATCATATAAAGGTACCATAAAGTAAACTACTGATATCATAGTGACTATAGTGATTATAAGGTGTACGGGTACTAAGACTCCCACTAAAAGAAACACAGAAGCGTTTAGCTGAGATAAGTGAGCAGTGTACAAACTCTTAAGGCTAGTTTACACGCAAAGACTATCTTTCAAATAATTGAAAGAGTGACAGTTCTAGCAATTATTTTGCATAAAGTACTAATAGACACTAATGCCCATTAACACTTTATCAGCTTCATTTGCATGTCAATAAGCCTCCAGTAGCTGTTTGCAAATCCCAGCATGTGGTCTGGACTTTGCACTCAGCTGCATTGTCTGCACATGGGCTGCCATGGGCTGTCAGCTGAATACAATGTAATCAGCTGTTCCCGTGGAGAACACAGCATGCAGTCTATGCTATCTCCAGCTGAACTATGCATTTTATGCTGACCTAAAAATCATTGTTCAGCCAAAGAGTGAAAGTATTTACATGCGATGATTATCGCTCAAAAGCCATCGTTTGAAGAAATTTTGAGTAATAATCATTGCATGTAAATGGGACTTAAAGTTTGAAGAGCAAAATGGGTCCAATCATCCAATGCTTATCTGAGCAATTCAACCCCTTTGTGATTGGTGAGGGTCTCAGCACTCAGGCATCCACTGAAAAAAACTTCTAACATGTCACCGGGACACCAAACATTTTCTTAACGTTTAGCTACATTTTAAATTAAACTGTAGGGGTCACATTAAATAATAAAAATAAATTATTTAAAATACTAAAGTAAGAAGGTAATGATGAAGCATTAAAAACATTCTAGAGAAGGAAAAGTGTAAAATACATATGAAGACAGCGAAGGCTGAAATACCGAAAATTATTACCAAAGGGTGGATCCACACTGCGTTGGGAATTCTGCTTTCCTGCTCCGTTCGGGGAGCAGGAAAGAAGAATCCCTGTGGCTGAGCAGTTCCGTCTCTGGACAGAAGAAAAAGAGCTGTATGCAGAGCTTTTGTCCAGTATTTTCATCCGGATCTGCGACAGAACCTCTGGACGGAGGTTCCAATGTAGAAGTGGAACCGGCTAAAGAAAGTCAAAATAACCAAAGAATATTTTAATATTTAGCGCTTTCCAATGCACTGTCTGACCTCTGAAGACATTATGATTTAAGGCTGTACGGCTCCGATGTTGGAAGACATCCGTCGGGGTTCTCTTACTGTATATTGCCAGCCTCTCTGCTGTCGGAGCCTATCCAACGTGTCACCGCATGCAGTACTGGCTTTAGCCAGCATATAGCGCCACTGTATAATGGCAGAAAAAGAGTAAGCCCCGTAGGAAAACCAGGATACAAATTGGATTGGAAGGGGTTAATAATTAGAGATGAGCGAGCGTACTCGGAAAAACACTACTCGCTCGAGTAATTTGCTTTATCCGAGTATCGCTGTGCTCGTCCCTGAAGATTCGGGTGCCGCTGCGGCTGACAGGTGAGTCGCAGCGGGGAGCGGGGCAGAGCGGGCGGGAGAGAGGGAGAGAAAGATCTCCCCTCCGTTCCTCCCCGCTCTCCCTTGCAGCTCCCCGCTCCGTGCCGACACCCGAATCTTCAGGGACGAGCACAGCGATACTCGGATAAAGCAAATTACTCGAGCGAGTAGTGCTTTTCCGAGTACGCTCGCTCATCTCTATTAATAATATGAAACTTAAAACTGAAAGTATTATCTTTTAAAAAATAATCTGGGTGTAATAGTAAAGAAGAATGAAGAAAAGGCCCTTCTATCAAATACCTTCTCAAGTGTATTTTCCCAGGAAAATCGAAAGACAGAAGACCTGATAAGGAATAGCATAAATTCTATATTAAAGGTCCCCTGCGTTCCCCCCAAAAAGTGCAGTGTTAACTTGAAAACACAAATGGTGAAATTACCTGGTGCAGATGGCAGTTGTATATGTGAGAAACCCCTTATCTATATATATAAAATTGAATGTATGCGTGTGTGTCTGTCTGTCTGTCTGTGTGTGTGTGTGTCTGTCTGTCTGTTTGTCCTTTATGCGCTACTACACCATTCATCCAATCGCCATGAAACTTTGGGAAGTTGTTGAGTACACTCCTGGGAAGATTATAGGCATAGTAAAACTATACTACGATAAATGGCGCGCGTGCGAGCGTCGTCGACAGTTAAGACCCCCCCCCCGCGTAGATCGTTCGATTTCCATCACTGCCACCAATTCTCTCACTTCGCGATGTCATAGAAACGTGAAATTTGGCACGAGCATTGATTATGTCATAAATAGGAAAAGTTAATAGGTCTCAACTCGATTATTCAATTCTAAGCGCCAAAGAATTAGCGTCCAAATTTTACGTACGGAATCTAATTTTCTCGCTTCCCAATGTCATGGAAACTTGAAATTTGGCACAAGCATTGATTATGTCATAAATAGGAAAAGTTAATGGGTCCCAACTCGATTATTCAATTCTATGCACCAAAGAATTAGCGTCCAAAGTTTACGTACGGAATGTAATTTTCTCCCTTCTCAATATCATAGAAACATGAAATTTGGCACGAGCATTGATTATGTCATAAATAGGAAAAGCTAATGGGTCCCACCTCGATTATTCAATTCTATGCGCAAAAGAATTGGCGTCCAAATTTTACGTACGGAATCTAATTTTCTCGCTTCCCAATGTCATAGAAACATGAAATTTGGCATGAGCATTGATTATGTCATAAATAGGAAAAGCTAATGGGTCCCAACTCGATTATTCAATTCTATGCGCCAAAGAATTAGTGTCCAAATTTTACGTACAGAATGTAATTTTCTCACATAGAAACTTGAAATTTGGCACGGGCATTGATTATGCCATAAATAGGAAAAGCTAATGGGTCCCAACTCGATTATTCAATTCTAAGCGCAAAACAATTAGCGTCCAAATTTTACGTACGGAATCTAATTCTCTCACTTCCTGATATATATAAATGAATGTATGTCGGTCTGTCTGTCTGTCCTTTATGCATTACTGCACCATTCATCCAATGGCCATGAGACTTTGGGAAGTTGTTGAGTACACTCCTGGGAAGATTACTGGCATAGTACAACTATCCTACGATAGGTGCCGCGCGTGCGAGCATCGTCGACAGTTATGCCCCCCAGACAAAGATCGTTTGATTTCCATCTCAAGCACGAAAGCAAAAGGCATTACGAGCAACGGGATGAGTGTTCAACCAGAAAATGATGCATCTGCCGAACGTTTCGCAAGACAATTGCTGGATATTGAGAATGCTGAGGTAAAATGAAAGCTGTGCTGTGATTGGTTGCTATTTCTTATACTGCTGAGGTAACATGAAAGCTGCGCTGTGATTGGTGGCTACTTCTTATACTACTGAGGTTGCATGAAAGCTGTGCTGCGATTCGTTGTTATATATTATACCACTGAGGTAACATGAAAGCTGCGCTGTGATTGGTTGCTATATATAATACCGCAGAGGTAACATGAAAGCTGCGGTGTGATTGGTTGCTATTTTTTATATTGCTGAGGCAGAATAAAAGTTGCGCTGTGATTGGTTGTTATTTCTCTTACTGCTGAGGTAACATGAAAGCTGCGCTGTGATTGGTTGTTATATATTATACCACTGAGGTAACATGAAAGCTGCGCTGTGATTGGTTGTTATCTAGATATATAAAAACGAATGAATGTATGTCTGTCTGTCTTCGCAGCAACGCGCGACGGGTAAGCTAGTTTAATATATATGGACATAGCATGGTCTGCTACGAGGGTCTTTCCCATAGCAAAAGGCTTTGCCAATATTCAAACAGGGGTCAAACAGTAAGCCAAAAACTATAGGCCAGTAAGTTTAACCTATATTGTTGGTAAAATGTCTGAAGATGTTCTAAGAAATGCTGTTCTGGGATATCCCAATGAAAATAACCTTATAACACAGCATCAGCATGGGTTTATGTGGGATCGGTCCTTTCAAACTAACGATCAGCTCCTATGAGGAGGAAAGTTCCAGGCTGTGGATGTTGTGTCTGGACATTTCAAAGACACAGGGTGGTTTCACATCTGTGTTGGAACCTCCAGTCGGAGGTTCTGTCGCAGATCTGGCATGCAGCGTATTTTCTTCCAGCTGAAGGCTGGGCAGCTGGGCAGAAAGCAAACAGGTCCCATTATAACCAATGCTGTCCGTTCGGCATTGTTTGATTTTGTGCAGTAGTTTATCTTAGATGCCGGGACGGTGAACAGTGATGGCTGAGAGCATTCTGAAGGAAAATAACATGAAGGTATCATTACACATGTGTTTTGGATAATGTTTCCTGATGCATTGTCTCTTGATTGGTATGGGGTCCTATATAGGAGTTTGTCTATGTTTTATCTGTGAGCTTGACAAAGACTACCTGATGTAGTCGAAACGTTGCTACTTTTAATGGCTTTGAAGCAATAAAGACATCCTAACAGATGTCATTTTTTATGTCACCTGAAGTTTGCTGTCCTCCTTGTCTTTTAGGGCGAGCACCCACGTTTTCGCCGCGTTTCCCGCGATTTTTCCGCACATTTTTCGCGGCGTTTTCGCGGCTTTTCCATTAATTTCCATGGAGAAAAATAAGGACACATATGCAACTGACAGTTCCTATGTTAAAAACGCAAACGCAACGCAAAAAAAACGCCAGTGGACAGGAACACATGTTATCTCTATGCCTGTGCAGGAAAAACGCAAAACGCAAAACGCAGGTAAAAAAACGCCAGTGGGTGCTCGCCCTTACTGTGGATGTTTTGAGGGCCTGGGTCCTGCCTGTGCATGGACGTGCAAACTAAACCATTTCCTTGGGAAACTGAATGTGATGCGAGGAGTGCTGTTGTGGAACAATTGTATACTGGACGGATGGATGTGTCTGTCGGTTATCACAGCCCTAACTGTGCTGAACACTTTTTCTGATAGTACACTGGCAATGGGACAGGAAAACTCCTCTAAATCATGGTGTGCCAGCTCTGGTCTCTCGTCCAGCTTAAACATGCAGAAGTCAATCCAATACCATGTCTGAGTATATTCACATGGGAGATGACATATAGTCTTGGACTGTCATGAATAAGTGCTGCCTGTGACTGTCAGTCGTTTCCTTTGCTTTTGCTGCAGGCTGCGATGGAAAAACTATGCAACACCTCTATTTGACTTCCCCTGCCACCCTTGGTGGTGCTGCTGTAGAAGCTTCCTGCTTGTTTGCCATAAGCTTTAGAGCTACGTTCCACTGTGAATACATCCCCAGGGCCATGGCGAAATCTGTGCTCAAACTAACAGTTTATCCTGATAGTGCCACATTTTGAAGTCTCTCTCCACTGCTGAAATGCAATTTGTTATTTTGGACTTGTAGCGGAGATCAAGAAGGGTAGCCACCCAGTAATGATTTGATGTGGGCTATACGAGAGGCCTACTGCAAGCACTGCAGCATAAAAGTACTCATGCCTCAAAGTTCCTAATGGTGATGGATGGCCCTCATTTCTCGGGGTCAGGCGTAGGATTGTCCTCCAGCTGGTTCTGTCATCCATGTAGAGTAGTTGGGGTTAGTGATGCATTGAAGGAATATTGCATAGCCCCTGGTCCTATATTAACCTCCTCCTCTATATTTCTCCTATGGGTGGAGAAATGTGTTTGAATAGATGCCCCCCTTTCTTGCCCAAAAGCCACCCTGCCTACAGTGTTGAATAATAGTGGACTGACCAGACAACTGGGGGATTGGTATTCCCTCCTCCTACTCCTCCTGTGACAACAACACGTCATCGTCCCTGAGGCCTTGTAATGTTTGTTGAAGCAAGCAGACAACAGGGATGGTCATACTCATCAGTGTATCATCATGACTGAGCATTTTGCTCACTTCCTCAAAATAGGCTAAAACGGCACACATGTCTTTGATCTGCAGCCATTCCACAAGCATCATGTGCCTGACCTCCATACAGCATCTGCTAATGGCATACAGCATGTTGTACTCCATATTCACTCTCTGCTGCTGACTTAGCCTCTGCAACATATGCAACGTGGAATTACACTATGTAGGCATCACAGATGAGATGGTTGGGAGGTAGCCTGAGCTGTCGCTGCACCTCTGCCAGATGTAGGCGCTGGGTGTGAACCTCGAAAGTGTGATCGCAGTTTCCTGGCCTTTTCCTGCACTGAATGTAAACCTTAGTAAATGTTTAGGAAGCACTGCACTACCAGGTTCATCACATGCACCAGGCAAAGTACATGCGTGAGATTGCTGAGCAAAGGGCTGCCAGCAGGTTGTCCCCATTGTCAAACACAACCATGCCTGGCTTCAGATTCTTCATGGTCAGCCAAATGTCAGCCTGGGTCTGCAGAGCTGTCAACAGCTCTTTGGCCATGTGGCTGTGCTTCCCTAGACATTAGAGTTTTAGGAAAGCATTTAGGCATTTACCACGTGCACCACTGTATGCGGGTCGGATTTTGTCTTATAGGGGTCTTATAGGGGTATCTATGCTGATGTGCTAAAGGGTGTTAAAAGGTGGTATGAAGAGGTGGAGAAAGGGGAGGGAAGGTTGAGGAGGGGACAGCCAAGGTTGGATGTCCAACAACTCTTGGGGGTACCATGAAACATGGACCACCACTTTCGGCTTCATGCTCAATTTGCAGGACATAGACCCAGTGTGCTGTCAAGAATATGTAATGCCCCTGGCCATTCTTGCTGGACCATTTGTCCATGGTTAGGTGCACCCTGCCACTGACAGCATTCCTTAACGCTAGAGATACAGTATCACTCACATGGCAGTCTCGTCTATCCAAAGGATATCGTTCCAGAAGTCTTGTGGTTTGTTCAGATACAACTTTGTAAACTCTAGCTGTGCTGCCATGTTCTTGTTAGAAAGAAGAGGCTTTCTCCTAGCAACCCTTTCAAACAATCCATACTTGTTCAGTCTTCTTCTTACTTAATGTAGTTTCTTGGGTTTTTTAATCCTATAGTACTTGGCTTGAATAGTGACATTTTTGTGAGGCTATATGTGAGTGAAGAATTCCATGGGACAAGCTCTCCATATTGTCCTCAGATTCTTTGTTCACTCTTTAGACTTGTAACTTCATGAAATTGTATTGTACAGCATCAAAACAAGAAATTACAATGCTGTTTTGACATTTTAGTGTGCATTAAAGGAAATCTTTATTTTTACTTCTACTAGGTCATGGTTCATTAAAAATGGGTATTTTAAATATGTCATATTTCTGAATGTGAATTGCTGCATGTTAACCCATGGTATAATTGTACAGTATATAGTCTTTATAAAAATCATACTGCATGTTGGTTAGTTGCAGAATTGTATCGTATAAATCCAGTCAAAGATTTCACAAACTACTTCAAGGATGGACCTGATGAATGTTTATGTACTGCGATGCTTGTGATAATCTCTATTGATGCAATAGAGCATTTCAAAGTCATTTCCAGTTTCATATTAAAAGAAAAAAGGTAAAGATAGAAAGTGGAAAATATTTTGTTGTCATGAAATACGGTAGTCAGATCCTTCAGCCAAAGTCTGGTAACCTAATCTGTGAAGTTCTAAATAGGAATCATTATAAGTGATAATTCTAGCGTGGTCACAGCTCTTGCTTTAGGTTATTTAGGTCAACAGAAGTGATATCTTATTTGTACATGATGCAATACCTTATTCAATATGAAGTATTCTAAATCAGCAATTAGATACATTGCTATAAATTTTTTTATAAAAATCCCTGTTGAAATGTGCACTTATTGAGCTGAATATCTTTAGGGTGGATAGTTGCATCTGATATTTGCAAGTTTTGCTCAGATTTAAATTAGTCAAAAAAAAATGTGATGGGTGTAGCTGGTGCAGCTGACCAAAATCTAAAGTTCAGTACAATACAAAATATGAGCTCAGTTTCTCCCTTTTATTTTAAACCAGCATAAGAAGACGCGTTTCGGGGCAATGCCCCTTCCTCAGTTATAGCTAGGAATACACCTTCTGTTAGCTGTTGGTATGTGCATGGTGTACCAGGCACAGAGGCAGAGATCGATGAGGGTCCCACTGCTAAGACCCCTGCCAATCTTCAGAATGGGACTCCCGAGTTTTACTCTGCCTATCCCTGCAAGAGTGTATGAATTCAAAAAAAAAAAGAAAAAACTTCTGTGCTACTAAGTTTGCTTAGTGAGTTAGTAATATAAAATATAACTTACTCAAGCAGAGGAGACTTGGGTGCCACCAAGACCTCCCAGTATCCATGTCCGTAGATCAAAATTCACTATCGGGAAATATAGATGGCTTTCAGTAATTTATTCCATAATATGATTTAGTATAAATCTTGACAATATAATAAACAAAGTAAACAAAAAGAAAAAAGAGGGGCGCAGGGTAGCCAGGCACTTATTGGTAAGTGAAAGAAACCTGAGAGGCATTTTTTACTTCATTTACAAATTTGTACAAATGGATATGAAACCAACTGAATAACTGCTTGAAAAAAAGGTGATTTAAATCCTTTGAAAGGCTTTGCCTGGCTATCCCCCTTCCCACTAAGGGGAGTTGTGGCTGACCCTATTGGGTGCACTGTGGGTAGGACTCTTATGGAGGCACTGTGACTGGCTCTCTTATGGGCTTTTGTATCTGGCATTATTATGCACATAATGTGGACTATGTTGGAAAAGCCACAATTATCGTTGCAATTTAAGTTAATACTAAGAGAACAAAGGAAGGCTTAGGGCTGACACCCACTTGCATTTTTTTAACGCTGCGATATTGCTGCATTTTTTCACCCGATTGTCAATGGGACTTTCTAATGTTAAAAACGCATCACAAGTTGATGCTTTGCAGTTTTTGTGTGATGAGTTTTTAACATTAGAAAGTCCCATTGACAATCGCGAGAAGCAAACGCAGTGATATCGCGTGAAAAAAACGCACAAGAAAAATGCAAGTGTGCAGGAGCCCTTAAAGGGAATCTACCACCAGCTTTTTACTGCCCTATCTGAGGGCAGTGTAAACTAGTGACAAAGACCCTGATTGCTTTCTTTAGGGCATTAGTGTTCTTCTTAACATTGGTATTTTGGTGCTGTAGCATGAACACAGCATGTAACCCACTTTATAGTGTGCTCATACTAAGCAGTCCTACCCCATAGATGACTGGTAGCTTTCTACCTAGGCTGCTCTCATATAGGGCAATACAGAGGCATAACTTGAAGCTCTTGGGTCCCAATGCAAAACCTGTAACAGGGCCTCCAACTATAATGCTTTATTCAAAGTACTGGGCTCCCTATATGGAGAAGAGAGGCCTTATGGGCCCCCTAAGGCTCCTGGGCCAGGGAGCAACTGCATCTCCTATAGTTATGCTAGTGGGGCAATATAAATCTGGTGCAATGAATGGATGAGCTCATCACTTTCATTTCATGGGTTCTGTAATATTTGACTAACAAAAGTTAATGGCAAAAACACTACAATAAAGTTGACTGTATTATTTTGTATAGTTGTGGCCACATACTTTATCACTTTAATACTCTTTTCATTTCACAATACTTTTTCTTACAAGTACATATTGCACATAGCAAAATAATTTGTTAGAGTGCAACATGGAGTTTTCCTAAAACTTCTAAGTAACTGGATTAAAATGTTCACATTCTGTGCTGACTCCTATTTGTACATTGCTTGACAATATTTTCATACATCAGTGTACTTCCTGTGCTTAAAAAGAAACACCTTTAATGCATTTTATGTGTTCATATCCCACATGGTATATGTACATAGAATCCCAAACATCTCAGGTTCTGTTTTGTCAATGTTACTTGATGCCTGTTCATAGTGGATTAGCTTATAATTTATGTTTAATGGCCATTTAAAGACAGGTGCCGGTTCTAGACACACCAAGGGCCAAGGATACTTTATACTTGTGATTATTACAGTGTTGTAAATTCTATCCATACATAAACAGTGCAGCTTTTAGCCTACGAGAAACGAAAGAACGCAAACTTTATTTCAGAAGCTACTTTTTTGATAGATGCTAAATATGTTAATGTACATATTATCATATATATATTCTGAGGTCGTCATGTAATATATTGCAGCACATGTCAGTTTGTCATAGGAGCCTGGACAGTTTAACAGTACAGTCATAATTTATTGGTGCACTCCAGTCATCTGAGCAATCAGGAAGCCATAGCTCAGAAAATATTGACACCTCTGCGTCTGTATGTTGTCTTCTACATGGTCTTTTCAGTGCAACTTCTTGGCTTTAAACATATTTAGATACTTTCATTGTTTGGATTTTGTTTTCTTTTTTTTTTACATAGTATCTCATTACAATGAACTAGTAACAGGGGTAGGTAGGGTAAGTATAGGCAATCAATTTTACCCTGTTTAACCACTTTAATCAACTGTAGATACTCCACTAACCCAAGAGTTATGACAGGGACAGTATGGGGAAGATCAGCATATTAATATTAGTACATCTATACAGCCAATAAGGCTAATTAGAATGTAACATCATATACCATATCAACGAAAGCTATAATAGTAATAGTCTTTATATTTTACAGCACTTTACAAGTCATAGGGAACATAGATAAAATACAGTAAGCTATAACATACATTATTAAACTAAAAGACAATGTGAAAAATAAGAGTGGAGCCCTGCTCACAAGAACTTAAAAACTGTGAGCGAGTACGAGAATTGCAAGAGGTACAAGTGCCTTTTCTGTACAATGACCTAGCCATCTTTTAAAATAATAGGGTATTATACACAAAGATGTATGAACTAGTCACCAGTCAGTATCTGTGTATATGCAGATATGAAGTGCATTAGGGTGTATGGAGTGAGGGGGGTGCGGTGGGATGAATGGGGGCAGGCTTCTAGTGTAGAATATAGAAGCAGGTAAATGGAGATGAATTAGATTAGGGAATATGGAAGGCCTCTCTAAAAGGATGTGTTTTTAGGACATGCTTAAAACTGTGGGTGCTGGGAATTATTTGGGTTAGCGCATTCCAGAGAACTGGTGCAGCTTGGGAAAAATATTGGAGCCAGGAGTGGGAAGATCGGATTAAAGGGGGGCTTAGGGCCTTTTACACTTAAGGATTATCATTCAGTTAATGATTACAAAGCTGAATGATATTCATTGTAAACATGGCCAGTGATTGAACTCAAACAAATAAGTTTGCTGATCCTTCACATTAATTTTATGCTAGCATAAAAAAACAATCAACCTATTAATGTCGCCCAATTTGAAACCAATGGGCTGCTCTACACCCCAAAGGTACACCACACCGGCACTGACACCTTGGGCTCCCCCAACAGTCAAAGCCACACTGCATGTTATAGATAAATTTGAGATATTAGCTGATATTTTAGCTAGAATATGTGAGCCCACAACTTACGGCAAGGGTCCGCGCTCCTTGTGGGTACCTACACTAGTAGTTAAAATCACAGAAAGGGGATTATCAAATTAGATAATAATCAGAAAAAATTACAGAATGTGGCCACATACTTACTGATACATTGATACAAGCGGCCAGGCATATAACTACATATCCCTCAAACATGAGGAAGCCAGACAAAGAGGGCTGTGAGTGGTTGTCTCATCAGTGTCCTCACATGTGTTTGTTTTTGGCTCCTCCGTATATCAGTCTGGCTTCCTCATGTGTGAGGGATATGGGTTTTATACACTTGCCCTCTTGTAACAATGTATCAGTGAGTATGTGACAGCTTCCTGTGATTTGTTTTCTTATTTTGTTGTTGAGTCAATTGCTGAGAATGAACTACAGGAGGTGCAGGAGAGAAGGGAATCAAAGTTATGAGGGGACTGGCAAATTGTTTCTTGTTGTCAATTTGTCTTTGACGTACGTGGCCAGGTCTTAACCCTTTCTAATCCACTGTCTGACCTGCGAAGACATTATGATTTAAGGCCATACAGCTCTGATGTTGGTAGACATCCGTCGGGGTTCTCTTCCTGCATATTGTCAGCCTCTCTGCTGTCGGAGCCTTTCCAACATGTCACCTCATGCAGTATCGGCTTTAGCCAGCATATAGCGCCGTTCTATAACGGCAGAAAAAGAGTAAGGCCCCTAGGAAAACCAGGATACAAATTGGATTGGAAGGTGTTAAACACTGAGGTCCCATCGTAGGTAGCTTCATTTTAGGGCTAAAGAGGGTCTGAAAAGGGTCAAAGACTCATTTTGGATTATTGGATAGTGAGGAGATGAGGGAGGTGAAGTAGGCTTGTTTGACTGGTGAAGAGCAGAATTGTAAGTTCTGAGAATGAATTTGTAGTGGAGGAAATAATTATTGAAAAATATCCACAAGGTTTACTGAGTTAAATACAACCAATGCAGAATTGTTATTTTTGATCTCTACACCTCCCAAAAGTAATTTAAAAAAAGAGATCAAAAAGTCACATTCACCTGAAAATGGTATCAATAAAAATGTAAAAAAAAAGTTAAAAAATAAACAGCTATGTCTCTCTTAATATGGGGATGCAAAAAAATGTCTGTGAAAAATGTTTTTATTGCGCAAAAGTAGTAAAACAATGAAAAAAGCAAGCACTCACACAACATTGTAGGTGGAAAAGTAGAAAACTTGTGGTACTCTGAATATAACGATGAAAAAATTATTTTATTGAGAAAATATAGTTAATACCAATATAAATTTGGTATCACTGTATTCATACCGGCCTGCAGAATAAAGTAAATATGTAATTTCTACTGTGGGATGGATGCAATGAATATAAAACGAGTACAACAATGATGGAATTTCCGTTTCTCCCTTTCCCTTCCTCTCAAATAATTAACAAGTCCTAATGCCTATGTTATAAATTGACATACCAGTAAAACCTCACATAACTACTTCTTATACCCCTAGACAAATACCCTAAAGGGTGTAGTTTCTAAACTGAAATCACTTAGTGCTCCATTGTTTTGGGCATTTCAGGTTCTTGCAAATGCAACATGGCTTCCCAAAATGATTCCAACAAAATCTGAATTCCAAAGGCTTGATTACGCTCCCTCCTTTCTGAGCCTTGCCATGTGCTCGAACAGACACTTACTTCCACAATCCTCAGCACATTGTATTTTATTTTAAAGACAAATTTTGGTCCATACGTTTTTGTTTAAAAAAAAATTCTAAATTTACTGAAAAATTTGAAAACTTGCTTTTTCAAACTTTGAATTTTTCTGAGACAGAATGTTGAATTTTTTAAGAAAATAAATATTCATACCACACAAAAAAGTCAATAACATTTAACATTATTACTAAATGCCAACTGGCAATCAGCAAATAATAATTGTTCAAAATGGTAAAATTTAGCCGGTTCAGTATTTACCTTAATGCAGAATGATGTGTGTTGAGTAGAATCAGTAAGGGATACAGATGGATAGAGATGGCACAATTAACTAACAGGTTGAAGATTCACAACAAATGATTGCCATTTTAGAACAGGGCACTCAAAGAAAGAATTTTGGAAAAGAGGTAGAGAGAAGTGTAGTATTATCAAAGCCGATATTATAGCCAAATCTGCAGCATGCTTTGTCATGGAAAAGCACAGGATTTTCACCAGAGATTTCATTTATTACAATCTGTGGGGAAAATCTGTACCAAAATCCTCAATAAGGTCGTGGGCAAATTTCATTGTGGATTTACATACAGAAAACTTTTTCAAACATATGCAAACATATTCTTATAGGAGTGGAGTGTCCGCTGTTGAAGACCACCAAAATTAGTGACATTCATTTTTCCTCTTTCTAAAAAAACAGGAAAGTCATAATTAGAGCTGAGCGAACGTACTCGTCCGAGCTTGATACTCGTTCGAGTATTAGCGTGTTCGAGATGCTCGTTACTCGAGACGAGTACCACACGATGTTCGAGTTACTTTCACTTTCATCTCTGAGACGTTAGCGCGCTTTTCTGGCCAATAGAAAGACAGGGAAGGCATTACAACTTCCCCCTGCGACGTTCAAGCCCTATACCACCCCCTGCAGTGAGTGGCTGGCGAGATCAGGTGTCACTCGAGTATATAAATCGGCCCCTCCCGCGGCTCGCCACAGATGCATTCTGACAGAGATCAAGGACAGTGCTGCTGGTGCCGGAGCTGCTATAGGGAGAGCGTTAGGAGTGATTTTAGGCTTCAAAAACCCCAACGGTCCTTCTTAGGGCCACATCTAACCGTGTGCAGTAGTGTGGAGGCTGCTTTTTGCAGTGTTGCACTTTTTTTTTTTTTGTATATCGGCCGTGCAGAGCATTGCGTCCTGCAGTAATTTTACATTGTCCAGGGCCAGTAGTGGTGAGGCAGAGACAGAAGACATATTTAGTGTATATAGGCAGTGGGCCTTTCCAAAAACATTTTGGAAAAAAAATCTATTTGGGCTGCCTGTGACCGTCCTCAGTGTACTGGGTCTCTGCTGGGGGTAGTTGTCCTAATTCATACGCAGCCAGCTAAGTGTTACAGCAGGCTTGCGCAAAATTCTTTCCTGCCTCTGCTGTGCGTTCCGTAAGCGAAGTCAGCCTCCAACCACAGGCCAATAAGCGGCACATTTAATTACAGCGTTCTGTTTCTGCACTACTGGTAATACACCATGCTGAGGGGTAGGAGTAGGCCTAGAGGATGTGGACGCGGGCGAGGACGCGGAGGCCCAAGTCAGGGTGTGGGCACAGGTCGAGCTCCTGATCCAGGTGTATCACAGCCGACTGCTGCGGGATTAGGAGAGAGGCACGTTTCTGGCGTCCCCACATTCATCGCCCAATTAATGGGTCCATGCGGGAGACCTTTATTAGAAAATGAGCAGTGTGAGCAGGTCCTGTCGTGGATGGCAGAAAGTGCATCCAGCAATCTATCGACCACCCAGAGTTCTGCGCCGTCCACTGCTGCAACTCTGAATCCTCTGGCTGCTGCTCCTCCTTCCTCCCAGCCTCCTCACTCCATTACAATGACACATTCTGAGGAGCAGGCAGACTCCCAGGAACTGTTCCCGGGCCCCTGCCCAGAACGGCCGGCAATGGTTCCTCTCCCACCGGAGGAGTTTGTCGTGACCGATGCCCAACCTTTGGAAAGTTCCCGGGGTCCGGGGGATGAGGCTGGGGACTTCTGGCAACTGTCTCAAGAGCTTTCAGTGGGTGAGGAGGACGATGACGATGAGACACAGTTGTCTATCACTCAGGTAGTAGTAATTGGAGAAAGTCCGAGGGAGGAGCGCACAGAGGATTCGGAGGAAGAGCAGCAGGACGATGAGGTGACTGACCCCACCTGGTTTGCTACACCTACTGAGGACAGGTCTTCAGATGGGGAGGCAAGTGCAGCAGCAGGGCAGGTTGGAAGAGGCAGTGCGGTGGCCAGGGGTAGAGGCAGGGCCAGACCGAATAATCCACCAACTGTTTCCCAAAGCGCCCCCTTGCGCCATGCCACCCTGCAGAGGCCGAGGTGCTCAAAGGTCTGGCAGTTTTTCACTGAGAGTGCAGACGACCGACGAAGAGTGGTGTGCAACCAGTGTCGTGCCAAGATCAGCCGGGGAGCCACCACCACCAGCCTCACCACCACCAGCATGCGCAGACATATGATGGCCAAGCACCCCACAAGGTGGGACGAAGGCCGTTCACCGCCTCCGGTTTGAACCGCTGCCTCTCCCCTTGTGCCCCAACCTGCCACTGAGATCCAACCCCCCTCTCAGGACACAGGCACTACCGTCTCCTGGCCTGCACCCACACCCTCACCTCCGCTGTGCTCGGCCCCATCCACCAATGTCTCTCAGCGCACCGTCCAGCCGTCGCTAGCGCAAGTGTTGGAGTGCAAGCGCAAGTACGCCGCCACGCACCCGCACGCTCAAGCGTTAAACGGGCACATAGCCAAATTTATCAGCCTGGAGATGCTGCCGTATAGGGTTGTGGAAATGGAGGCTTTCAAAGGTATGATGGCGGCGGCGGCCCCGCGCTACTCAGTTCCCAGTCGCCACTACTTTTCCCGATGTGCCCTCCCAGTCCTGCACGACCACGTCTCCTGCAACATTGTACGCGCCCTCACCAACGCGGTTACTACCAAGGTCCACTTAACAACGGACACGTGGACAAGCACAGGTGGGCAGGGCCACTATATCTCCCTGACGGCACATTGGGTGAATTTAGTGGAGGCTGGGACCGAGTCAGAGTCTGGGACCGCTCACGTCATACCCACCCCCAGAATTGCGGGCCCCAGCTCGGTGGTGGTATCTGCGGCGGTGTATGCTTCCTCCACTAAACCACCCTCCTCCTCCTCCTCCTACGCAACCTCTGTCTCACAATCAAGATGTGTCAGCAGCACGTCGGCAGCAGTCGGTGTCGCGCGGCGTGGCAGCACAGCGGTGGGCAAGGGTCAGCAGGCCGTGCTGAAACTACTCAGCTTAGGAGAGAAGAGGCACACGGCCCACGAACTGCTGCAGGGTCTGACAGAGCAGACCGACCGCTGGCTTGCGCCGCTGAGCCTCCAACCGGGCATGGTCGTGTGTGACAACGGCCGTAACCTGGTGGCGGCTCTGCAGCTCGGCAGCCTCACGCACGTGCCATGCCTGGCCCACGTCTTTAATTTGGTGGTTCAGCGCTTTCTGAAAAGCTACCCACGCTTGTCAGACCTCCTCGGAAAGGTGCGCCGCTTCTGCGCACATTTCCGCAAGTCCCACACGGACGCTGCCACCCTGCGCACCCTGCAACATCGGTTTAATCTGCCAGTGCACCGACAGCTGTGCGACGTGCCCACACGGTGGAACTCTACGCTCCACATGTTAACCAGGCTCTATGAGCAGCGTAGAGCTATAGTGGAATACCAACTCCAACATGGGCGGCGCAGTGGGAGTCAGCCTCCTCAATTCTTTTCAGAAGAGTGGGCCTGGTTGGCAGACATCTGCCAGGTCCTTGGAAACTTTGAGGAGTCTACCCAGATGGTGAGCGGCGATGCTGCAATCATTAGCATCACCATTCCTCTGCTATGCCTCTTGAGAAGTTCCCTGCAAAGCATAAAGGCAGACGCTTTGCGCTCGGAAACAGAGGCGGGGGAAGACAGTATGTCGCTGGATAGTCAGAGCACCCTCCTGTCTATATCTCAGCGCGTTGAGGAGGAGGAGGAGCATGAGGAGGATGAGGAGGAGGGGGAAGAGACAGCTTGGCCCACTGCTGAGGGTACCCATGCTGCTTGCCTGTCATCCTTTCAGTGTGTATGGCCTGAGGAGGAGGAGGAGGATCCTGAAAGTGATCTTCCTAGTGCGGACAGCCATGTGTTGCGTACAGGTACCCTGGCACACATGGCTGACTTCATGTTAGGATGCCTTTCTCGTGACCCTCGCGTTACAGGCATTCTGGCCACTACGGATTACTGGGTGTACACATTGCTCGACCCACGGTATAAGGAGAACCTTTCCACTCTCATACCCGAAGAGGAAAGGGGTTCGAGAGTGTTGCTATACCACAGGACCCTGGCGGACAAGCTGATGGTAAAATTCCCATCCGACAGCGCTAGTGGCCGAAGGCGCAGTTCCGAGGGCCAGGTAGCAGGGGAGGCGCAGAGATCAGGCAGCATGTACAGCACAGGCAGGGGAACACTCTCTAAGGCCTTTGACAGCTTTCTGGCTCCCCAGCAAGACTGTGTCACCGCTCCACAGTCAAGGCTGAGTCGGCGGGAGCACTGTAAAAGGATGGTGAGGGAGTTCGTAGCCGATTGCACGACCGTCCTCCGTGACGCCTCTGCCCCCTACAACTACTGGGTGTCGAAGCTGGACACGTGGCCTGAACTCGCGCTGTATGCCCTGGAGGTGCTTGCTTGTCCTGCGGCTAGCGTCTTGTCAGAGAGGGTGTTTAGTGCGGCTGGGGGAATCATCACGGATAAGCGTACCCGCCTGTCAGCTGACAGGCTTACACTCATCAAGATGAACAAAGCCTGGATTTCCCCAGACTTCTCTTCTCCACCAGCGGACAGCAGCGATACCTGAAAAATACGTAGGCTGCACCCGCGGATGGAAGCATTGTTCTCTATCACCATCAAAAACGTGGACCTTTTAGCTTCATCAATCTGTGTATAATATTTATCCTCCTCCTCCTGCTCCTCCTCCTGAAACCTGACGTAATCACGCCGAACGGGCAATTTTTCTTAGGCCCACAAGGCTCAGTCATATAATTTTTGTAAACAATTTTTATACGTTTCAATGCTCATTAAAGCGTTGAAGCTTTCACCTCAACCAATTTTTATTTTAACTGGGCTGCCTCCAGGCCTAGTTACCAATTAAGCCACATTAACCAAAGCGATTAATGGGTTTCACCTGCCCTCTTGGTTGGGCATGGGCAATTTTTCTGACGTACATTAGTACTGTTGGTACACCAATTTTTTGGGGCCCTCGCCTACAGTGTAATCCAATTAATTTTTTGCCCACCTGCATTAAAGCTGACGTTACATCAGCTGTGCTGGGCACTGCAATGGGATATATTTATGTACCGCCGGTTGGTTCCAGGGAGCCACCCATGCTGTGGGTCCACAGGGAGTTGTAACTGCATGTGTCTACTTCTAAAGAACCCCAGTCTGACTGGGGCATGCAGTGTGGGCCGAAGCCCACCTGCATTAAACATGACATTACCTCAGCTGTGATGGGCAATGCAATGGGATATATTTATGTACCGCCGGTGGCTTCCTGGCACCCACCCATGCTGTGGGTCCACAGGGAGTTGTACCTGCCTGCGTCTATGAATTAAAAACCCCGGTCAGGTTGGGGCATGCAGTGTGGGACGAAGCCCACCTGCATTTAATCTGACGTTAGCTCTGCTGTCCAGGGCACTGCAATGGGATACATTTATGTACAGCCGGTGGGTTCCAGGGAGCCACCCATGCTGTGGGTGCACACGGAATTCCCATTGCGGAGTTGTACCTGCCTGTGACTATTTATAAAAAACCGCGGTCTGACTGGGGCATGCAGACACCTTGACAGAATGAATAGTGTGTGGCACATAGGTTCCCCATTGCTATGCCCACGTGTGCAGCTCCTGATGGCGGTGGCACAGGATTATATTTCTCATTGCTTCTGTACAGCATTGTGGGCTATCGCCCCGCCCCTTTTAAAGAGGGTCGCTGCCTAGCCGTGCCAACCCTCTGCAGTGTGTGCCTGCGGTTCCTCCTCATGGCAAACGCACTTATAAATAGACATGAGGGTGGTGTGGCATGAGTGCAGCTGAAGGCTGCTGCGGGACACTTTGGTGTGCGCTGTGGACACTGCGTCGTGCGGGGGGGGGGGGGGGGTTGGGCATCATGTAAACCAGAAGAAGTGGCAGTGGAGTGTCATGCAGGCAGTGATTGTGCTTTGTTGGAGGTAGTGTGGTGCTTAGCTAAGGTATGCATTGCTAATGAGGGCTTTTCAGAAGTAAAAGTTGTTGGGGCGGCCACTCTTGCCGCTATTGTGGCTTAATAGTGGGACCTGTGAACTTGAGATGCAGCCCAACATGTAGCCTCTCGCCTGCCCTATCCGTTGCTGTGTCGTTCCCATCACTTTCTTGAATTGCCCAGATTTTCACAAATGAAAACCTTAGCGAGCATCGTCGATATACAAAAATGCTCGGGTCGCCCATTGACTTCAATGGGGTTCGTTATTCGAAACGAACCCTCGAGCATCGCGATAATTTCGTCCCGAGTAACGAGCACCCGAGCATTTTGGTGCTCGCTCATCTCTAGTCATAATTATTTCTTGCTATCTAAATCTGGGGTGCATCTTAGAGTTAGGTGTCCAAAAAATACAGTACATGTTCATTTAATGTCACGCCATACCTCTTGAAATATATAGTGGGTTAAGAGACAATTAAGGAAGGATATTTATCAGAGATGTTGGAGAAAATTTACAGATCCCACTATGCCATATTCCTGGTATAATTGCATCAATTACTAGTTTTTGTTGTGGCAACCAAAATCATAAGAGTCTACCCAAAATTTTATCAGCACAATTCTTGCTTGACACTTTCTAAGCTTGATGTATGAAACTTTTCTGCCACTTTTCAAGAAAATTGCTAGTTGTTATCATTATAAAAGTGCATTAAAAAATCAATATTGCAGCACCATGAGCCAAGATTGCGGTTGGATCAATGCATTTCTGAATTTTTACTTCACTGTTTAATCAAACTCAGTCATAAACTCCTTAGGTCCAAGCAGACTCAGAAGTTGTCACAGTTCTTCTTCATAATGAAATTTAAATATCCCTTACTTCCAATGGATGAATTTATGAGTTTGAATTTTCAATATCCAATGTGGTTAGATCATTCTCACTTTGGGAACATTTTGCATAGATGCCGGACCAATGAGCTTTCAACATGTACTAGTGACAATGTATTGTAATATGTTTATATGACCTGCATCATCAAATTTACGGTTTTATATTCAGATTCTGCTTTACCCATGTATTAGTATACAATCTAGCATGTGGTAAGTATTGTACATGTTTTATACTAAAGCATTCCAAGATGCCAGTACACATAGTCATTCCGTGAATGGAAGCTTTACTCTTGGATATTGTAACAAAAACCCAGACAGGTCTGTAATGCAAATTATTCCACAATAGGGTTGGACTAACCAATTGGACATTGAAGACGTTGTAGAAGACCCATAAGTGGGGTGTGTTCAACTATTATTCTAACCATTCACATTTTTGTAATATGATTACTATTAAAATATGTGCCATTCTGCAAATCTACTAGATGGTCAACTGCTGAAGATGTCAGATTTGCCAAACGTCCACTGACGTCACATACACAACCCATAAGCCTTAGCAGCTTGGTGTATATGTATATGTCAACAGTAACATCACTAGCAGTGAACTGCACATTGACTTGAAAGAACATCAGCACATGCACAGTTCACTGCTAGTGATGTAGCTGCGAATGTACACATACACACCAAGTCGCAAAGACTCATGGGTTCCATATGTGCCATCAGCAAAAGTGTTGCAAATTTGACATTTAACCATAAAGTGGATCAGCAGAACAGGACATAGTTGTATTAGTAAACATATTACAATAATGTTGATGGTAAGAGTAATAGTTGAATACATTTCAGTTATGGGTCTTAGAAAACCCCTTTATAACAGTGTTCAAGAGCTAATGGGTGAGGAAGACCAAAGTCCCTTAACCATTTACTCTTTAAAGGGTATGTCTGCTTTAATTAGAAAAGGTCCCTGAAAATATGATAAACATGATAATTACAGAAAGTCCCATTGTTGGGAAACAGTGTTTAACTGTAATCTACAGAGGAACTTCACAGGAAGCAGTTTACTCTTCTGCGGCATGGCCCAAGGTGAAAAGAAGCATTAAATGGTATTAAATGAAATATATATATGTTGCCTTTGTACTACACAAACTTACTGGACCCTGCAAACAGAGAGAGGCTCTTCGTAGAAGCTCTCTGCTCTGGCTAATTGAGTGAGGCCTTAAATTAGGATCTCTTCTTTCATGACTCAACATGCCTTATTAGGGTATTTGAAAATAAACTACTGTATCTAAATGAGACAGCAATTCTACAGTTAACCCCTAATTGATAGTGTTTCACTCCTGAATGACTAGATGCTTTTCAGCGATTTTATACATGTGGTGACTTATTAGCCCTCATTTTTTCCCTGGGGCTACCAAAATTATCTTTGCTGTGTTTTTATTTTTGTGGCATACAAGGCTGGTTTTTTTGTGTAAATTCTCTTTTTATTGAAAAGTATTTGCTTGTAACTAGAGATGAGCGAACCTACTCGGCCACGCCCCTTTTTCGCCCGAGCACCGCGATTTTCGAGTACTTCCGTACTCGGGCGAAAAGATTCGGGGGGCGCCGTGGGTGAGTGGGGGGTTGCAGTGGGGAGTGGGGGGGAGAGGGAGAGAGAGAGGGCTCCCCCCTGTTCCCCGCTGCTACCCCCCGCTCCGCCACGCCTCCCCCGCCCCCCAGCGCCCCCCAGCGCCCCCCGAATCTTTTCACCCGAGTACGGAAGTACTCGAAAATCGCGGTGCTCGATCGAATAATTACTCGAAATGAGTATATTCGCTCATCTCTACTCGTAACATTATAGTTTCGTGCAAGAAACAATTTTTGCATTCTTTAAATACAACATATCTAAAACAATCGCTAAAAGTGTATTTAAATCGGAAACAGGAAGGGGTTAGGAGAGGGAGGGGGGATAGAGAAGGATAGGGGAAGGGGGAAGTTAGGTCAAAGGGGAGGAGGTTCAGATAGGTTAACCTCCTGTGTGGAGGTGACACTCTGACATTCAATTACATATCAATTCAGTGGTTAGAAGTTTACAACATTACACATCAATTCAACAGCAAGAAAGAAAGCAACCACATTAGTACAATTTGGACCATGGGTCCCATGTATTTCCAAATCTTTCATGTTTTCTGTTTGCCCAACTCGAAAGCTCTTCAAACCTGTGGATCTCGTTTACTTTCACGATCCATTGGTCGAAAGTAGATGCCAAGGGTTGCAGCAGAGGTAACTGAGGATTTTGCACTGAGTTTAGATGTGTAATGAGGTTGGCCTTTGAGGGCATGTAGGTTGCAGACGATTTTGACAGAATCACACACTTGAGAGGGACTAAAAGGTCTGTTGATAATATAACTGAAAGTTTCCTCTATCTAGTCCCAAAAGGGGCGTAGGATCGGGCAGTGCCACCAAATGTGCACTAGTGAACCTATGTGTCTATTACAATGCCAGCACAGATTGGAGTCAGAAAGCATACATGCATGAAGCCATTCTGGAGACTTATACAATCTGGTTAATGGTTTGTAGTGGTTTTCTTGTAGCCTAACACACTTTGAATGGCCATATGAACTACTTAAAATAAATTTGACATCTTTGTCTGACAGCTAGATACTAAGTTCTTTTTCCCATGAGTTTTCCCATGCTGGCCTAGAGATAAGTTGAGAAGAGATAAATTTTCATTTAAGGAGAGAAATTTTCCTACTGGTGCGGCATTTGACATAATAATTCATTATAGTTCAGTTAGGGGTCGGGTTGACAAAAATATTTCATTAAATTTTGAAAAGAGTTTGGATAGATAGAGTAGTCGTAAGGGTTGCAGAAGAGGGCATGTTTGCAGAATCAAATTTTCAGTTAGTTGTGTGCTCCTAATCGAGCATTGGGTCCAAATGTTTAATATTAAAAGATCCTTAAAAAATTGCCAGATATGTTTTGTGTGTATGTCGAGATTTATCTCCATTATGGAAGAATCAGGCTCAGAGGAGTTGTTGGGGACGTGTATGGGGCTGACTCCCTTTGGAGAGATTCCCAGATCTCGCATGCACATCTCAGTATAGGGTTGAAAGAGGCCTTCGCATAGATTTTAGGTGTCGGGATTCCAGAGATCTCTTAAAAAATTTGCTCCGTAAGAAGCCTGAGCTAAAGCGCCTACGATCTGATTCTGAGATGGACTCACCATCTGCAGCCAAATATTAAGTTGAATTGTCTTATAGTAGTGATACAGAGCTGCCTTTTAAGACCTTTTTTTTACATATTTTCTTCCCTTTTTTGTTTTATTAGTGGTGTCGCTGCAAATTTAGTAGAGTTCTCAGCTCATCTCCAAAGTGGAGATCTTACTTGGTTGCTTTTGAGTTTTACATTGGTTTCTCTCTGTGTACTGGATTAAAATATACCACAGTGCTCCATAATGTAGAAGACTCAGGGAAAAAACAAGGAAAAACTAGCAGAATAATTGCTCCACTCAACATGTGTTAGAGCTTATTACAGTAGCTGCTGCCTCCTCCACACAAACAAAGTAATAAAGTTTCCCAGCCTATTCTTCCTGGTTTCATCACTTAAGCAGCACCAAGCATACTCCGCTTTTGCTATTTTTGGACTCCCACTGTACTGGGACATAGGGAGTGGCTGGCCAGAGAAGAGACAAAAGACATGGACTGCATATCAAAGTGGCTTTTGGGCATGCCCCTCAAGCTCTTCTTCATTTATGATAAGCTCTGGGGTCAACCTCGTACATTGGTTAAAGGGGTTGTCCCGCGCCGAAACGTTTTTTTTTTTTTCAATAGCCCCCCCGTTCGGCGCGAGACAAACCCGATGCATGTGTTGAAAAAAAAAAACGGATAGTACTTACCCAAATCCCCGCGCTCCAGTGACTTCTTACTTACCTTGTGAAGATGGCCGCCGGGATCTTCACCCTCGGCGGACCGCAGGTCTTCTGTGCGGTCCATTGCCGATTCCAGCCTCCTGATTGGCTGGAATCGGCACACGTGACGGGGCAGAGCTACAAGGAGCAGCTCTCCAGCACGAGCAGCCCCATTCAACACGGAGAAGACCGGACTGCGCAAGCGCGTCTAATCGGGCGATTAGACGCTGACAATTAGACGGCACCATGGAGATGGGGACGCTAGCAACGGAACAGGTAAGTGAATAACTTCTGTATGGCTCATAATTAATGCACAATGTACATTACAAAGTGCATTAATATGGCCATACAGAAGTGTATACCCCAACTTTGTTTCGCGGGACAACCCCTTTAATGGTATAGAAAAACAATCTGCAACAGTATTCTGCAAAAAAGAAGACAGAAGAGGTATAAACCACTCTTTTCTTTGGAATCCCTGGTGGCTGTCTCTCGTTTTTTTTTTTTGCAGCAGCAGCAGCATGAGATGATGCATTGTTTTGAATACAAATACATTTATTTCAGGAGGCATTATTCCAATTAGAGATGAGCGAACGTACTCGTTTAGGACGATTACTCCCTCGAGCATCGCTTTTTTCGAGTAACTGCTTAATCGGGCGAAAAGATTCGGGGGGGCGCCGGGGGTGAGCGGGGGGGGGGGGGGGGGGGAGAGAGAGAGAGCTCCCCTGTTCCCCACTGCTACCCCTCGCTCCACCCAGCCACCCCCCACCCCCCGCCACCCCACGAATCTTTTCGCCCGAGTAGGCAGTTACCTGAAAAAAGCGATGCTCGATCGAGTAACTGTCCTAAACGAGTACTTTCGCTCATCTCTAATTCTAATCTATATACCATGAAAGAAAGTATTTAGTTAGGAACACCAAATACCATTCAGAGTTCATTTTGACACCCTAGGGACCCTAAAGGACCTACCATCTCACTTCCTATTATTCAGCCCAAACCATCACTCCACCACCTCCTTGCTACTGTCTCAGTCCTGTAGGAACAGGGCGGCTGTTCAGCAGCATCCAAAACTCTATTCATCAGGATCGTTTAGTGTTGCATGGCAATAAAAAGGGTACATTCCCACAGGACAGAAATGCTGCAGAATTTCCGCATCCAAAACAGAGTCAAGATCTGCACCATCGGTGTGTATTTTGACTTGAAACCAGCTGTGCTTCAGAAGATACAGTGTTGCTCCTCACCTCCGAAGTTTTCTCTGTATTAGCACATCCCAGCACTCAGTACCCAGTGACCTGTAGTGAGTGGAGCACAATGCCACAGGTGAGGTGATGGCACTTCCGCATCACCTGACCATCCAGCTTCTCACCCCCTTTCAAACTCTGGTTACTGGACAAAATCTCTTTGATTACGTCATAGAGGCGTCTAGTGGTCAACAAGCTCTACACAAGCGGAAAAAGAGGTTCATTACAGAAGTAGCCTCAGAGAGCCTTTTTATAGGCCAAGGGGGGAAGAACTTTTAGGTCCTCAGGTGCCAAGACCATTCATCTAATCACACTACAATTTTACTTTTACATATGTGCCTCAGATGCATCTGCATGCCAGTTTTGCAGCAAAATGAAAACTCTTTCTGGGTGTTTGATTTTTTTTTGACAGAGTGTATTTAACGTACATAATAATTTGGAAAGCAGTGTAGATTGAATACTGCAAAAAAAGTCCAAAGATATAAACAAGTTTGTATAATTCCTTTGCCTAGCTGACTGTTTAATTTGACATAAATCTCTCGCGAGAATACTTCTGTTTCTAACAGCATTCTCTGCTCTCCCTTCAATTCTCTCAGTCCGAAGGCTCTTTCACATGAGTGTAGTTATTTTCGGTCGGCTGTGTCAGGGCAACAACACGACCGAAAAGCACGTAAACGGGCACACAAATCTGAATTTTGTGCACCCATTCAGATGGCCCAGGTCTGGCGCATGTAGGCTGAGCCCAAATTTAGGTCTGCTAAACTGCCTCCCCTTTCCACCCCTCGCTGGCTCTCAGCAAGGGAAGAGGGCGGGGCGGGAGCTAGTGTGCTAATCTACCGCCCCCCCCCTCTGCCCCTTGTTGGCTGCAAGTAATGGGAGGGGGCGAGAGCTTAGCAACTAGCTCCCGCCCCGTCCCGCCCCCTCCCATTGCAAACAGCCCGCAAAGGGTGGAGAGAAGGGGGTGGGAGTTTAGCAGACACCCTACTAAACTCCCTCCCACCTCTCTTCTCTGCAGCTATCATAGGCTCCCATATGAGTCTATGGAGCCGCTGCCATATTCCGTCCAGGATGGTAGTTCCTGAACTATCTTTTCTGGCAAACGTGAAAGTGCCTGGCCGAAATGCGCTCCTATGTGCTGTCTTGGCTGGCCGGATGCTTTTACGCGGCGTGAATTCGCCCATCTGAACTGATGCATTGTAAACCAATGCATCAGATGGGCAGCGTATAACAGTCGGGCGTGAAAGCGCGGCCAATATATGCTCGTGTGAATGAAGCCTGAGGGCTCAGTCACACGGGCGCTGATCCACCCGTGTTCCTGGACGCGTGCGGACGACTCTCTGCATGACTGGCTCAATTGCCAGCCATGTGTTCTATTTTCCGGCCGGTGCGGAGAGTCGTCTGCTCCTGCAGTGCGGCCGCCTTATCGTCCAGAAACACGGGCTGATTGGCGCCCGTGTGACTGAGCCTTGAGGCTGTATTTACACAGGTGATTTTGGGGTGCGTATTTTGTGCATTGCGATATGCACAAAACTCACATGGAAATGGAACCCATTATCTGCAATGGGTGTGTTTATATGTCTGATTTTTCTCTCACACTGATACTGCGAGACAGAAAAATTGCAGCATGTCTTATTTTTTAAGTGATATGACCAATGATTTTCTATGGGAAAAAAAAAATAATTGCAGATGTGATTTTTAATTTTTTCCCCATTGAAATAATGTGAAAAACATCTATGAAAATCTCATGAGCAGCAAGAGAAAATCGCAGGGTTAGGGCTGCTTCACCCTAGGATGATATCGGGCCATGACTCACGACCTGATGCGTTGCGAGAGTACAAACCACATTCTTTTGAATAGGTCCTTTACATGAGTGATCTTTTCATGGCTTGTCCTATCTTTGGACGTTCCCTCGGAACTCATTGGAACTCATTGGCCATTGTTTTCAATGGGTCAGGAAAATACATCGCACAGCGTGCGATGGAATGTTTCCCATTGAAAACAATAGGAAACACTCGCTGATTACAACCTCACCGAAATAATGGGAGTTGTTTTTTTTTTACAGGTACATCGCACGTGCGTGATATTGGGCCCAGTGTCACGGCCTGATATTGCGCTCAGCCATATGTAAGTAGTCTTAGTGCAACTTTTCTCTTAACTTCGGGTAATTGTTAGCATATGTAAAATAAGATCCAAGTCAAAGGTGTCTATCTAGAGCTCTTAGTGTCTGAATGCCCAGATAACTATCATTCTGCCAGTTTCACAGCCTCTGCAATAGAATTCAATGCTTACAAACTGCAATCACATTTCAACATTGACTTTAAGAGTAGATCTTTACATTTTTCGATGTAAATTAAACCACAAGACTGAGTGAGGCAGATACAATGCATACAATGGCAGGCTCCCAACAAGTATGTGGCTATGTGAAGTGCCCAGTTACAGGGTGGTCTGGGGTGAGCTGAACAATGCTATTTATAAAATTTGCTGTGCTGAGTATATCGAATCAGTGTCATTATATTGTGAATGGAATGTTGTGTTACTGAACAAACAGAATTGGACACACATATTTTATAGGTCTAAAAGATGGAATATTTACATTCATAAAATAGATAGTTCCTCGAAATGGAACAAATGCTGTAAGGCTCGGATAATGCAGTAGAAGAGACCTGGGTCATGAATACATCATATATGTATCCCTACAGGTAAGATCACTGCATATAGTATAATACAATTGATATTTTTGTCTAATTAAATATAGGTGGTAATATGCCATGTTTCCCCACAGGCCATATACTGTAGCAGATTCATGAATGCAGAACATACTATAACAATCTTCACAATAAGTTAAACCACATACAATACTGGATCCTCAAATTAAATCTGAAAATGAAAAAT
Source organism: Eleutherodactylus coqui (assembly GCF_035609145.1). Lineage (NCBI taxonomy): Eukaryota > Metazoa > Chordata > Amphibia > Anura > Eleutherodactylidae > Eleutherodactylus > Eleutherodactylus coqui. Next base: position 153,963,356 of record NC_089843.1, on the reverse strand, counting down.
AATAGAAATCTTCAGAAGTCCATGTTAAAGTCTTCAAGGTTATATTAACCTCCTTTTCCAGCTTAGCCCAAGATGCCTATGATAATTAAAGCTGGTAAATGAATGTAAACCTAACGAGATGGCTCTGACCATTGCCTCAGAATTAATAAACATGTTCCTCCAACGCAGGTACTGACAGACAGAGGGGTCAAGGTGCCTTATTAAACGGTAAGGATTTACTGGTCCTACATAATTACCGTATTTTTCGCTCTATAAGACGCACCAGATGATAAGACGCACCCCCGTTTTAGAGGAGGAAAATAGGGAAAAAATATTTTCAACTCACCCAGGGACAGAGCAGGAAATAGTACCGGCGACGGAGCAGAAGGAGCAGCAGAGCTCTGAAATACCAGAGCTCCACGACAGCGGCGCTTGTGCACGGCCCGAGGAAGGTAAGCAGCTGATTGGTGGAGGCGGGGGGAGCAGCAGCAGTTCCCGTCGGTGCTCACCACCAATGCAATGCACAATGAATAGAACCCATTGATTTCAATGGGTTCGATCACAAGCGCGTATTTTGCATGTGCAATTTTGCAGCATGTTCTATAGAGCATATGGAACTCATTACACTAATTGGTCATTTCAATGGTTGGGACAGTGGTTTTTTTTTTGTTTTTTTTAAATTTGCGCTCACATAAATTACAGTAAAAAAATGCAGAGGCATGCACAAAATTACAGCGCCTGATGTGCAAATACACACCGCAAATCCACAGGTATATGTGCATATGCTTGTGTGAATCCAGCCTTGCAGTAGCAGCAAAGTGTATGAGGTTTTTACAAAACTTGATCCACATGCTGCAGAAAAAATCAGCACAAAACATGTATGAAAAATTGATATGTGGTGCAGAAGTTAAATCTACAGCCTGTCAATTTTAGCACCGGATATGCAACGAAATCCATCTCTTCTAAATGAGGGGGTGAATTCTACACCAAAATTTGCATTAAAAAACATATTCAAAGTCCACACCGAATGATGCGTGTTTTTTGCAGACTTTCAGCCAAATTGAATTGGGTAATTCCGACGAAATTTTTGGTGAAAATCATGGCAAAACCAAATTTGAAAAAATGCCTGCTATAAATATCAGAAAGCAGCCAATGAGAAGCCAGGGCAGTTTGATGATGTCACCAAATGTGTCGTCCACCTTGCATATGGGCAGCAGTTTCATTGGATACTTGCATCACATGACCTAGCCATATATAACATAGGCAAAGTGTAACCGGAGGCCATTTCACATCTGAGCACAGAGCAGAGAAGCTGCATCATGATTTTATGTCTATGTAAAACGTGGTCTATTGTTAGGGGCAGATATTCTACAGAGGATATACTGCTGCTGGTGTGAAAGCTTGTATACCAGCAGAGACCTTAAATGGGGTTCTGTTAGAGAGAGCGGAGAAAGAAGCAGCATCACGTTTCTGTGCCTATACAAAACAGTCTGTAAGTTGGGAAAGTAAATTTCTACAGCTTTCACCATATATGGCAGCAAAACAGATAGACAAAATACACTTTGGCGTGGGGAATATTACAGTTCACCATTTAAGGCCTCAGACATCGTTCAAAGTCACCAGTTTGGTCACTACAAATTATTTGCGAGCCTTATGCCACTCTCACATATGGCGCTCGGCAAAACACCGCAATTTAGATTGCGGTTCTTTGCCATGATTTTACTTCCGTTTTCGGTAGAAAGTTCATGTAGCCGGCAGCGGGTTGTAGCGCACCCTATCATTGTGATGGGTGATGAGTTGCACTAAACACGGAAAAATAGAGCAGACAGCGCATCCAGCCCCGCGATCGAGTACCTGTCTGCGAGGCCCCACTGAAATCAATAGGAGCGTTATACTGCAGAGTTTTGAACGCTGCAGTAATCACAGTTAAAAAGAGATGTGTGAGATTGGCCTTACTCAGCTAGCAGTGGGGTGAGAATTCAGTTACGCTGAGCCAAACAGGGATAGTGCATTAAAATACAAGCTATACTGTATGGCCTTCTGTTCTCACCTATCATGCCACCCAGGGATTGTGGCTTATTTAGTTGATGGGGGTTTTTTTGTTAATATAAAATAAAAAGAGACTGAAACATGGAAACAAACAGATACATACAGTGCATGTCAGCAGCATCAGATATTGTTGAAAGTTGCCAGTCCAGTCACCACGAATTAGTAGCAGGCCTCACGCAGCTAGCAGTGGGGTGAGTGAAATTCACTTACGCTGTGCCAAAGAGAGACAGTTGACACAAATATAGAAGCTATACTGTTCACAAATAACTTTACGCAGTTGGCGGTGATTTTTTGCAAACTGCAAAGTTACATAAAACTACACCAAAAAGTAAATAAAAGAACTAACTTAAGGAAGAAAAAACAAAAAAGGAAACCTAAAGAAAGCAATTGTTAGAGAATGTATCAGTTGGCACTTCAAGTGGCTCCCACTGAAGTAACAGGTCCACGTTTATCAGGAGGTGAGGCAAGCCCACTGCGATTCTTTAGAAGTGGTTCTGCCCACGCGTTATATCCACAGGACACAGAACAGGTCATAGAGGGGATGACACAGTATTCCTCAAGTACACCTTTCTCTTTTCCTCCCAGTCAAAGGCACACAGCAGTCAGTCTGCACCAGTCAGCCATGAGCATGCCCACTCTACTTGACCCTGTGCTAAAACACCTGCACCATCTGAAGCAGTCCACATAGATTAGTCATAGAAGCTGTTTGATCTTTCAGCATCATGGAGGTCAATGCTGCAGTCGAAACAACTGGATGGCATTAACCAAGACATTGAATGTACTGATGCCCAGCCATTTTTTTCTTACAAAGAGGAAGATGAGGGTGGGTTCGTGAAGGCGGTCAGTCCCCCCACAGGCAATGTGTACTCAGAAGGATGTGGAATTGGATTTATGAACTCCTGGTGCTCACTGTGACAGAATGTCCACTCAGGAGGAGAAGAATTATGAAGAGCAGGTGGAAGAGGATGAGATTCTTGACCCAACATGAACAGACAGGGAAAGTCGTGATAACAGCTTGCAGGGAGAGGAGGAAGAGGCAGATATTGGGGGGCAACATTATGCTATGACAGAGAGTAGAGCATCACAGACAAACATAAGAGTTCTAACGTCACCCTTAGTCGCAGCAGTACCACCATCAGACCCATAACTAGGTCTACTCATAGGACTTCTGCAGCCTGGGTATTCTTTGAAACTACACATGATGACAGAAAAGTGATCACCTGTAAGACCTGCAGTTAGCATTTAAAACATGGCAAGAATGTAAACAACCTCAACACAATGTGTATGAATAGTCACATGAACTGCCACCACCTGCTGCTTTAGAGAGTCCACCTGGCCCAAATGCTTCCCTTCAGGCTAGTGGACACCTTCCGTAATTTGATGCTCCATATTAACTCACAGCACTAAATGCCAAGCCACCATTTCTTTGCCCAAAAAGTCATTTCAGCCCTGCACTGCCATGTGAGTTATAACATGTCCCTGGATGCACCTGACCGTGGTCAGGAAGCATGGCCAGGGGCGTTATATATCTTTAATAGCACACTGGGTCAATGTCCTGCCCTGCAGGTAGGGCATGAAGCCAAAAGTGGGGGTGCACGTTTTATGGTACCTCCAAGACATTTCTATTTGTCCCATCCTCACCTCCCTCCTCATTCTGTACCTCCACTTCATCATCCTATCTTTTAACACCCTCCACAGATATCCATATGTGACTAAATCCAGCTGCCAATCAGTGTGCACATGGTAAATGCCAAAATGCTGTCCTAAAACCCATATGTCTAGGAGGACACAGTCATATGGTTGAAGAACTGTTGACGGCTCTGCAGGCCCATGCGGACATGTGGTAGATCCCGCATCTGAAGCCAGGCAAGGTTGTGTGTGACAATGGGGCTAACCTGTTGGCAGCGATCTCACACACGTAGTTTTCCTGGCCCATGGAACGAAACTAATTTGCTAGTTTGCTTTCAGTGCTGGAAAAGACCAGGAAGCTGTGCTTGTGTTTATAGAGTTCACACCCAGCTGCCTCTCGATGGGCAGAGACAGTCTGGGCTACTACCAAACCATCTCATGTGGTGATGTGCCATTAGGATTTCATGTTGCATACATTGCAGACTCTAAGTCAGCAGCAGAGAATGATCATGGAGTACCAGATGGTGTGTGCCGTTAACAGGCACTGCATGGAGGTTGGTCACCTGACGCCTGTGGAGTGGCCTCAGATCAAAGATGTTTGTGTGTTAGCTTGCTATGAGGAAGTGACCAAAATCATCAGTTGTGATGGCACACTGATCAGTATGACCATCCCTGCTGGCACAGATGCTACAGGGTCTCAGGGAGAATGAGATGTTGTTGTCATAAGATAAAGAGGAGTAGGAAGGGATATCATTGCCAGTCTGCCATTACTTAACAGTGGAAGGTGGGTGGCTTTGGGCAAAAAAGAGGGTCACTTCTCTAACACGTTTCTCACGGGGAAAGAATAGAGAATGAAGAGCAGAAAAAGGAAGAAGAAGAGGGGAAAAATATATAGGTCCAGAGGCAAGGGATGGGGCTACGCAATGTTCCTTTCATCCATCATTTACTCCAACTATTCTGTGCTGATGGTGGAACCAGCCAGAGGTCACTCAAAAGGCTCATTTACATGCAAAGACAATCTTTCAAACAATTGAAAGGTTGACAGTTTTAGCTATCATTTTGCATAAAGTACTAATGCACACTAATGCCCATTAGCACTTTATCAGCTTTATTTGCGTGTAAACGAGCCTCTTGGAGCAGCTTGTAGACCTCAGCAGTTGGTCTGAGCTCTGCAATCAGCTCCTTTGTTCTTGCATCGGTTTTCATGGGCTGGCATGAATACAATATAATCAGCCACTCCCATGAAGAACACAACGTATGGTCTATGTTACCTACTCTCTGGCTGAACAATGGATTTTTAAGCTCAACTTAAAATCATCATTCAGCCCAAAAATAAACGATGGGAGCATTTACACGCAATGATCACTCATATGCCATCATCGTATGTAAATGGTGCTTTAGGCCTGACTCAGAGGAATATGGGCCATCACTCTTCGGCACTTTTATGCTACAGTGCCTGCAGAAGGACCGTCGCATAGCCCACAGCAAAACAACAGATCATAACTAGGTGGGCCAATCCTAAATTCCTGCTACAAGGCCAAAATTACTAATCTCATTCTGGCAGTGGAGAAGGACTTCAAAAAAGCAGCAGTATCAGGACAGACTGTTAATCAGCCTGAAAGAGCATTTCCCCATGGCATCGTGTTGCATCCGCAATGGATTGTAGTTCTGCAGTTCATGGCTGACTAGCAGGAAGCTGCTGCAGCACTACCACTAGTTGCAGGGGAAGTCTAATAGACGTGTTGCATAGTTTTTTCAGCCCATTGCAGCCTCCAGAAAAAACATGTTAACAGTTATAGGCAGCACTTTTTCATGATGGTCCAAGAGTATGTCTCCTCCAAAAAGGGATGTAATTAGACATGGCGCTACCCCTTCAGCTTTTAGGTATCTAAGCTGGTTAAGTAGCTGGAGCTTGCACAACATGCTTTAGAGATGCTTTCCTGCACTGCCTCCAGTGTGCTCTCAGAAAAGGGGTTCCGCACATTTGGGGATGTGATAACTAAGAGACTGCATCCGCTTGTCCACAGATAATGTGGATCCAATGACATTTATAAAAATGAATCAAGCATGAGATTCATTCGACTTCTACACCCCCGATGGTAGATTCCACTGATTTAGCACACTGGTAATTTTTACTCAGATATGTCTGAGCGTAGATTTATATCAAAGACCCACATTGTGTCTTCAAGGTTCTGTTGCAGGTGGTGCTGTTTTTCTCCTCCTGCTTCCTCTATGTTTCCTCTTCCTACATCTCCCCAAATGAAAAATATGTCAATATGGAGCTACAGATCTCATGTTTCTACAAGGAGCATACTCTGCCTTCAAGGTGCTGTTGCTGGTGGTGGTGGAACTGCTGCTAATCTCCCTGTCCTGCTTCCGCCATGTTTCTTCCACCTTCTCGCAAATCAAAATTTTTCCAAAGCACAAAAAACAGTTGTAGCTCTACAGCTTCTCCCCGGAGAAGGTCTGTGCTTGGCTGTTCTGTTCACCTAAATTTGTCCTCTGTCAGCTTTGCAACATGGCTTTTAAAGCAAGCACCACATCTGCTGTCAGCCTTCACATACTTTTTGGTATTTCAATTTGTGATGTAGGAAACTCTATGTGGGTCTTCTTTTGTTTTCAGTCGCACCCCTGTGCTATGATTGACTCACTACACCACTGTACACTATTTACACCAATTTTTTGGTAACAGTGAGCACAGTGCTCCCCAGATGTGTGGCTGTATTATCATGGGATTTGGGGGGCTTTTGCTGCAAATTTGGGGGACTTTCTGGAGGGAAAATTAGTGAAAACCGAGTTGGATTCGACTGTCCTGATTCACAATGATTTTTGTGTAATTGCTCATTACTAGAGATGAGCGAGTGTACTCGCTAAGGCAAACTACTCAAGCGAGTACTGCCTTATGCGAGTACCTGCCCGCTCGTCTCAAAAGATTCAGGTGCCGGCGGGGAGCAGCGGAGGAGAGCGGGGAGTAACGGGGGGGAGATCTCTCTCTCACTCTCTCCCCCCCCCCCCCCGCTCCCCCTTGCTCACTCTCGCAACTCACCGCTCCCCCCCGCCGGCACCCGAATCTTTTGAGACGAGCGAGCAGGTACTTGCATAAGGCACTACTCGCTTGAGTAGTTTGCCTTAGCGAGTACGCTCACTCATCTCTACTCATTACTAATTGTGTTATATGAATATGAAATTTAAATGAGAAGTAGTACTACACGCTAAAAGTGTTGAAAATTACCTTCTGACACCCAAATAATGCTCTAAAAATTAAAAAATGTACAAATTAGCTACTGCTATACAAAATATGCACTAAAATTACCACTTGTCTGTCCATCCGTATGTGCTGTGTGACTTACATGCAGAGCCTGACAGCATCTGTGATGTCAGTTACTGGCTGTTAGCTCTGCCTTCTGATCCCATGGCCTCAGTTTCTATGGATACAGCAGTACTCAGTCTGGCAGTCTGTAGCTTGTTGTAAAACAGCTGCATACCTGTGTGGAGACTCCAATAAATGACACCTAACAAATGTCCACATACATAGCTGGCGGTGCATATTGACCAACAACATTGAAGCATAGTCCTTCACCACTATCTTCATTCTCTTGAATGTGATATCATGTCACCTTAAATGCTAATGATGCCAACTTCAGTTGAGCCTTCATCTTATCGTGAACCATTGTCCAGTGTTGAAACAAACCCTTGCTGTCTTGCAAACATGTCACCAAAAAGGGTTCAACACTGGCGTGAAGCAAATGCAGCTTACATAACACAGCGACAAGCCACGATGTCACCTCAGCCACCAGCTGAAGTTTGTAAATCTCATGCAGCAGATAAGCGAAAGCTATGAGCAAACATGTCTTCTCAGAGAGACGGTGAAGTTCGTAAATCACATGCAGCTTATAAGTGAAAGCAATGAGCCAACATGTCTCCTCAGTGAGCTCTTAAAGCTCGTAAATCACATGCAGCTCATGCAAAAGCAACAAGCCAACATGTCCCCTCAGTGAACTGCTAAAGTTCGTAAATCCCATGCAGGTCATGTGAAAGCAACAAGCCAACATGTCTCCTCAGCGAGCCACTGAAGTTCATAAATCACATGCAGCTTATATGCGAAAACAACGAGCCAACATGTCTCCTCAGCAAGCTGTGTTGCGCCACCAGAAACACTGGTACTATAATTTCTTAATAATTACTAGTTATCTATATATATATATAAAGGTGAGCACCCTCACTCACTGACTCACTGACTGACTTGCCACTAATTCTCTAACTTCCTGGTGTTGTACAAACATGAAATTTGGCAGGAGCAATCTTTAGGTCCTAAATAGGAAAAGTAAAGTGCTCACAACACGATTATTCAATGCTAAGTGCAAAAGTATTGGCACCCCTATGTAATGTACCTAATCTAATTCTCTAACTTCACAGTGTCGTACAAATATGAAATTTGGCACAATCATTCTTTAGGTCCTAAAAAGGAAAACTTAAGGGGTCACAATTCAATTATTCAATGTTAATTGCAAAAATAAGTGACCGCCTATGTAATGTAACTAATAATGCACATCTGGACATCACAGACATGAAATTTGCCACATCTGTTCCTTACATCCTAAATAAGAAAAGTAAAGGGGTCGCAACTTCAATCAATTCTAGGCGTGAAAAAATCTGCAAAACATGAGATAGTTCTTTTCTCAGAAACCTTAAAGCCTAGGGAAATGATTTGCATACTGAGAAGAATTTCCCTCACTGTATATACTGAGGACAATCTAACGCTTCTCTATGTGCATATACTAATAAGAATATAAGTCACCATTGTGTGCATTTACTGAGCAGAAGAAATTGGCCATGGACTGCAGGGATGGAGCATGCCTTTAAGGCTAAAAAGGGCGTGCAACCTCTAATTGCGGGTGAATTTGAATAAAAATAGGTGTTACCTTTAAGGGTAAATAGTGCAGAGAGTGGGAGGGGTGGCACATTCTGCAGAGGGACATCAGTACATGCAGCCTGAGGAGAATCTAACGCTCCTCTTTGTGTATACATATTTTATTTCTCGGTTCCTCTAAAGTAACTATGACTTCATAAAATTTTACATGCAAACACCACAAATGCCTGTATTAAATTAACTCGGGCGAAGCCAGGTATATTAGCTAGTGTACTATAAATTGCAAAGTATAAACTAGGGAGCACAAATTATGTACTCAAAGTTAGGTAGTGCCACACAAATTATGTACTAAAATTAGGCTTTGGCAAACAAGTTACTATGAATTATTTACTGCTGTACAAATTAAGCACTGAATATTATATACTACAAATTGTGTGTTACAAATTACATGCTAAAAACCATGGAGTTGATCACAGAAAATGATGGGGGTGATGGTGTGAACAGATTGCTGAGGTGATCATAGGGAGATGTTGACAGATTAACAGCACCATAAACTGTGGTCTGTTCACAAAGTCCCTCCCCCCCCTTCATTGCCCCGCCATTTCTATAATCAGTTAATTATTTCAGTTTGTTCACATGGTGCTGTCAAATCCCACTTTTCTATGATTACCTTAAAATGGGCAAATATGACTTTTTTCAGTGAATTCTCAACATTTAGCTGCAGCTTCACAGTAATAGCAGCAATAAACTCTGATTTGACCGCACCTTCCCTATTTGGGATATTAATTCTCTTAGATGTTGTATTACTGTACTCCCGTGGGTTTATGTGGAAACGAGGTCAAGAATGGGACCTGGTAGAAACTGCAAGCTAATGGCCATGGTGATAACAAGTTGGATATGTAGCTATGACAACAAGTAATAGGGGACCACAACAGCTGCATCTTCATGGCTAAGTAGTGCTGCACCTCTTAACTACAACTATATTGGAAACCAAAGCAAAGAACAGATGCCATTCTCCCATAACAACCAATCCAATCACTGCTTTCATTTTCTGAAGGGTCTTCTAAAAATAAGAGCATGAATGTGATTGGTTGCTTGGAGCAACCCAATCGGAGATGTTTACTGACTCTGGAGTCCCCAATCTATGCATTATAGCCAGGAATTCTATAGGTAGTAATGGCAAAGAAAGTAATAAAATACCTCAAAGATGCTTAATTAATTGATAGGTTAGAGGGGTTGTTAAAGTTTAGTAAGCAGACAGGTAAGGCCTCTTTCACATGGGTGACAGCGATATCGCCACGAGAAAATCACAGTGATATAGCAGCTGTGTTCAGTGCGATATCGCTGCATTTTCTCGCAGCGACATTAAGATTTTGTGGTGTTCTTTTGCTGGGATTTTCTGGAAGGGAGGCAGGGGTGAGGGCTTGAAATATAAGCCCTACCTCAAAAATATGCCATGGATGCATTAAAAAAAACGATACATTACCTAACAGGCGCTGTCCACTCCGCCTAGTCTTCCTGGTGCCTGATGTGAATGGTAAATGGTGTCCTCCCAAAAATAAATTATTTACTATAACTGTATCCAGGACTGTGACTGTAACAAGAGGGCATCCTCTAGGTCTAGAGGAAAAAAGGTTTCTACACCAACACAGAAGGGGGTTATTTACTGTAAGAGCATTGAGCCTATGGAACTCTTTGTCTGAGGGCTTATTCACCAGGAGCGTATATCGGCCGCCACTTTGACTGTCGTCCGATATACGTTACCATCTTAGCTGTCCTCCCCCTTACCGGCTTAGCTCTCTCCTCCCCTCCGTCTTTTTGCAATGAGAGGGGGCGAGGCGGGGGCGGAGCTTAGCTCTGCCACATCCCGCTCCCTGTCATTCCACCAGCCAGAGGGGAGGAGAGAGGCAGAGAGCTGGTAAGGGGGAGGACAGCTCAGATGGTAGCGTATATCAGCCGGCCATGAAAACGGCGTCTGATATACGCTCCTGTGAATAAGCCCTGAAGATGTGATGATGGCGAACTCAATAAAAGTGTTTAAGAGGGGCCTGGACGCCTTTCTTGAGTGCAACAATATGACATGTTATAGTCATTGATTACTTCAGAAGGGTTGTAGATCCAGGAATTAGTCTGATTGCCAGATTGGAGTTGGGAAGGAATTTTTCTCCCTTCTACCTCATCGGGATTTTTTATCTTCCTCTGGATCAACATTGGGAGGTAAATAGACTGAACTGGATGGACATATGTTATTTTTCGGCCTTACTTACTATGAACAATATATGATGTTTATCTAAGCATTGTATGGTACTGCTACTTAGGCACTGTACAGTACATTATTTTGCAGTATATGGTGATATCTGCAATGTATAGCATCATTATATAGGCAACTGTATAGAAGTGTTATTTTACCTAGGTATGGTACCTGGTATCATCAAAAATGATTACAGGAAGTACAGCCATATTGGTTGTCCATTTTGATTTAGCTCCTTAGCAGCTGTCATTTTGTCAGTGCATTCCATCAATAATAAAAAGTTTTACCCCCATCTACTGTGAAATGTAACCAAATGTGACAGCAAACGGCTACAACTACACATCTGTTAAAATGGCTGCAGCAACAATCTAAAAAACATCAATATCTCCTAAAGTAAAACAAAATTACCAACCGCGTTTAAACAACTTGTTTTTGGAACTTGTGCTATCTATTTGTTCTTACTGTACATGAAGAGTATTTCCTGAAAAATATGAGTATATGGGCAGTCATTATAATACGGTCATTTTCTTCACAACCACTACAATCGATGAAAGAATTTCTTGAGCAAAATTCCTTTTCCAAGTATTTGACCAACTATTTCAGGAAATCAGTAGTGGCTCAGATTAAACAGAATGATTTCATCACGAGCAACGAGCTTTTGAACTAATTCCACCAGGTCATGTCTATTTCTAGCAAATTTGTTGCTAAAATTGTCCTTTAACTCTACAAGAGGCTTCAGCCTTTCCCTGAATGGCAGCACTTGGTTAGAAATAGATTGCGAGCCAGTGGTGCCAGGCACCCCTTGTTGTGGAGCCTTGGTTTGCAAAAGCAGACAGCTGGGAGAGTTCAGAGTTTTGAAGGTTATGATCACAGCATTTTCATAAGTGCTTTATTTCAGTTCTCTTTTGGCTGCAGTTGAGACAGGTGCGGTTTGGTTCTGATTTCACTGGTCTTAATTTCTTATCTGACCTGCTAGTCAATCAAGGGCATGAGAGGGAAAGAGTGTGTTAAAGGGAGAGCTAGAGCAGGAGAGCAATGCTAAGCATCTGACTTTTCTCATCCAGGAGCTTGCAGACCTGCCTGTCATTCAGTGCTTCTCCGTATACAAGAGGCTGCCTTGTGCAAAATGGATTTTTGAGTGTTAACCAACATGTACTTCTTTTCCAAAGGGTCTCCTGTTGGATTTCATTTGCAGAGCACAGAGGGCAATATCTAGGGTAATTCCAGGGCTTAGTATCTGTGATCTTTTGTCAACTCAACTTGTGAGGGAAATTAAAGTTGGTATGAGCACCCATACGCTGAGCTAGTGCAGCGCAATTCCAGGCCAATGAGTTCCTGGGCATGAGTAAGACAAGAAGTTATGAAAGAAGAAAATGAAAAGCCATAAAGTGACAGAAATGTGTTAATTAAAGTGACTATTGGAGGTTAGAGCATAAAGCTTACTTTTTAACTATGGCCTACAAAGGGAGATCTATAAGATTATCTGAATGATGAGCAGACTTACGATCCAAGCTAGAACAGCATATATCCTGCTTAAAAAATATGCAGGAAGTTGGCTTGCAGGTTTCTGTCTCATCTTTAAGGTAGTTACCTTTTATCCTTCTTCGTCTGAACAATATTGATGTTACGGCGATGATGTTCTGGGGTGCAGAAGACAAGCAGAGTAAATGCATAACTGCAAACAATAATGTGTCAGGAAATATCTATCTCTTGTGTGTGTGTATATATATATATATATATATATATATATATATATATATACAGCACTGTGCAAAAGTGTTAGGCAGGTGTGGCAGAAACATGCTAAAAAGTAAGTTGCTTTCAAAAATAGGAGGCATCTGATTGACTCCAAATTCTGTAGCAGGACAATAACCCCAAACTTCCAGCCGGCGTAATTAACAACTATGTCCAGAATAAAGAAGAACAAGGACTCCTGGAAGTAATGATATGGCCCCACAGAAACCTGATCTCAACATCATCGAGTCTGTCTGAGATTCCATAAAGAGACAGATGGATTTGAGCAAACCTACATCCACAGAGGATCTATGGTTAGTTCTCCAAGGTGTTTGGAACAACCACCCTGCCAGGTTCCTTCAAAAACTGTGTGCAAGTGTAGCTAAAGAATTGATGCTGTTTTGAAAGTGAAGGCAAATATTGATTTGATTTACATTTCTCTGTTATTTACTTTACATTTTGTTTATTTTCCACACGTGCCTAAAACTTCTGCACAGTACTTTATGTTTGTGTATATATATCGTTCCCTACTTATGGACAGCTTCCTTTCCAGGAGGCTGTTCTTAAGTGTATCCTTCTCCATGGAAGACCCGCAGGGGCTATTTCTTACAGCCGACACCCACCTGCAGCAGCTCCGATAAGCTGCACCCTTCATTGGAGCTGTCAACCCTTTAAATGCCATTGTCAATCCTGACAGCGGCATTTAAATGCCCCAACCAATGTTCGGGTTTCCCCCCACCCCCCCGTGATAAGATTGCGAGTTGCCATGCTGTTGCTTCTAAAAGGCCCCTGGGCTACCATTGCAGACTGCCTATTAAGCCGTGCCTCTGACATGGCTTGATAGAATGCCTGTCAGATCACGGACAACTTTGTTTGCAAGTAGCGAAGTTCGTAACTCGAATGTTCGCAAGTAGGAGACTATTTGTGTATATAAATATATACATACATACATATATATATATATATATATACAGATATATATCTGTGTGTGTATGTATATATATATATATATATATATATATATATATATATATATATATATGTGTGTGTGTTAGAGCACAATGAGTGCTTTCCTTTTATGTAAACATATATAGGATGTGCTACTTCCAACGATGTGTGGGAATGTAAAGGATTTACCATACAGGAAGTTATTGGTGTGTGTTTCAGTTGAGGTCAGCAATTAGAAAACAAATTCACATAGGGTCAAAACTACAGAGTTAATTTACTTATAAGAATGCAGATAAAATATACATATGAATGATATGTTGTATAATTGCTTATTCCTAACCGTTTGATTAGTAGTATGAATGAGGAGTTCTCAATTTGGCATTCTGATCATGGTGACCTTGTATTTAAGACGTCTAATCGTCTTTATTAATTGCATCCCATGTTACTGAGACTTAATGACATACTCTTGTTAGCGAGAATGCCGGAATGGAACAAATACACACTGCTTAGTAAAGTTGTCTTCTTAACTAGTGCTCTTGCTGACACTTTCTTTCATCGGATATGAATTGTAACAATTGCTTCTGTTGAAAGGCATCAAAGGCCAACTTGTAGTTAGCAAAGTTGTTTTGGAAACAGTGATAAGACACAAATGGCCACTGAAAGTGAAAGCATAAAAATTACAAACGTAGTAACACCTGGTATTGGAGCATCTCGTTAGTTGGATCAGCTTACATTTATTCTATTCCTATTACTAATGGAAAAGGCCATATGTGCTTTCATAGTCTGCAATGAACCTCTCGATGTACTTTAGGAATAATAAGGAATATACTGGGGCAGATTTTTTAATAATGGCGTAATAAAAGAAAGCTAGAGGAGCTAGGGCGAAAATATACCAAATATATCACTGAGGTTCATGCTGCTTGATGGACTGGGCATATCTTGGCACATGTTAGACTCTCTTCTCTTCTTTACACCACCCCATGGGGTGGTATATTTTAGGCCTGTATTTTGCACCATAAAACCGATGCACGTCAGTCAGGCCCATATTCTAATTACATGACCTAATGTGTTGAGCATGTCACAAATGACTATTCCTTTTGGTGCAAAGCTATAATAAATACAGCGAATGCAAAATGCACCAAAAATCTGATGCAAGTCAGAAATGAAGTACAATCACACTAATAAATTTGCCCTACTGTGATGTTTAACCCCCTCAAGACCAGAGATTTTTCATTTTTCTCAATTTTTATATTTTTATGCCTGCCTTTTGAGATACATAACTATTAGGGCGAGCACCCACTGGCGTTTTTTTACCTGCGTTTTGCGTTTTTCCTGCACAGGCATAGAGATAACATGTGTTCCTGTCCACTGGCGTTTTTTTTGCGTTGCGTTTGCGTTTTTAACATAGGAACTGTCAGTTGCATATGTGTCCTTATTTTTCTCCATGGAAATTAATGGCAAAGCCGCGAAAACGCCGCGAAAAACGCCGCGGAAAACGCCGCGGAAAACCGCGGGACACGCGGCGAAAACGCTGCGTTTTTTCCCCGCGGGAAACGCAAACGCCAGTGGGTGCTCGCCCTTAGAGATGAGCGAGCATACTCGGTAAGGACAATTACTTGATCGAGCATTGTCCTTAGCGAGTATCTCCCCGCTCGGGAGGAAAGGTTCAGGTGCCGGCGCGGGTGAGAGTTGAGTTGCGGCAGTGAGCAGGGGGGAGCGGGGGGAGAGGGAGAGAGAGATCTCCCCTTCGTTCCCGCTCTCCCCCACTGCTCCCCGCCCACCACCGGCGGCAGGATTTTTTCTTCCGAGCGGGCAGGTACTCGCTAAGGGCAATGCTCAATTGAGTAATTGCCCTTAGCGAGTATGCTCACTCATCTCTAATAACTATCCCTATATCACTATATGAGGGCTTGTTTTTTTTTCAGGATGAGTTATATTTTTTAATTGTGCTATTAATGTACTACATAATGTCTTAAAAAACGTTTAAAAAAATTCTAAGTGGGGAACAAATGAAAAAAAATGCAATTGGGACACTTTTTTGAGGGTAAGGAGAGTAAATTCTAAGACAAGTATGGTTACAGTGTATACCAAATTTTATGTAGTTTTTTTATGTTTCACTACCATTAAAAAAAATAAAAATTTTTAACAAAATTGCTTTCTATTGCATATTTTAGGACCCATAACATTTTTTTATTTTGTCATTGATTCGGGTGTGTGAGGGCTCATTTTTGGCAACATGAGCTGTAGCTTCTATTAGTACCAGTCACGTCTGCTTCAAATGTGCTGTAATTGTAAAACAAAAAAATCTCACTTGGCGGTGTTCACACCACACTACCAGCAACCCCTGAAGTATGAGGAAAAAACAAATCAAGGAGGGAAACTTTCCTAAGGGAAACTAGAGGGTAACAACCGCTGCCTACTAGTGGATGGCCTGTCCTCATAAAGACGCATTCAGCCCTCATGACTGTGCCACTCACTAACCCTGATAAATGACAAAGGAGAACTACCATACAAACAACACCTTCTAAGAATACATTTCAGCAGCAAATCTCTGTACTTATCTGCATCTTATTGGTCACTTTCTATTGAATTTTCTGTAAACTGGGATAACAAAATAATGCAATTTTGGGATTCTGTACTTTTTTTTAGAGCCCTGTGTGCTGCAGAGCGTTAAGACAGCAGAAATGAAGTCCTAAGTACAGATGAGCGAGCACCAAAATGCTCGGGTGCTTGTTACTTGAGCCGAGCTTTTTGTAACGAACCCCATTGAAGTCAATGGGAGACTCGAGCACTTTTCAAGGTGCCCTATGCTCTGCATTGTTTTCAATGGAGTTGTGGCTGCTGCCGGCGGCTCCATTGAAAACAATGGTCTGCCGGCACCCCTGAATTGTTTTTCAGGGAAAAGCTTTACATATAAGCCCTTCCCTGAAAAACAATAATTTTAGCGTAAAAAAAATAAAATAAAAAAAAAACAACTTACCCTCCGCCACTGCAGTGTCCCCCGCGGGGATGAAGAACACATCTGCCGCATGTGGCAGATATTTCCTTCATCCCCGCTAGTAAAAAGAATTCCCTGCTGCTACATCTTCCACATCTGTGACAGATGCAGCAGAGGAATTCTTCAATTCCCTACCGCAGCTGTCATGTATGAGGATCCTGCTGCTGGCCCCCCTGTTATTGGATTTCAGGGAATGGCTTTAAATATAAGCCCTTCCCTAAAAAACCAGGAAAAATAGTGTGAAAAATAAAAAGAAATAGATACTCACCTCCCTTCAGCTGCCAGGGCTCAGCCGTGTCTTCTCCGTGCTGTCCCCGACTCTGTAGTGCTGATCCATCAGCAGGTGACATCACCACAGGAGTCAATCATGAATGCTTGCACCAGGGGTCTTTACCTTACCTTACTTTTTTAAAATATTGTAATTTTTTTAATAGTTTAGACTTTTACAAACACAGTAATATCAAATACGTGGGTTTTTTAAGTGTTTTAATACTTTTATGGGAAAAAAGGGGAAGTCTTTTAATATTTTTTTTACTGTTTAAAAATCTCTATTAAAGGAATTTGTATATTCCTATTTTGTCCCCACAGGGCACTTGAAATTGCAATAATTTAAATGTGTGTACTGTATACTGTAATACTTTAGTATTGCAGTATATAGTGATGTTTAATGGTCTTTATGCTTCATAGGCATCCATACATGGTAGCCCTGGGACACTTCAGTAGGCTCTAGGCTACCATGCTAGCCTATTAGCACCACATGATCACCTTAAGCAGGTACTGATAAGGCGTTAGAGAGAGCCCCCCTGTTTCCACTGATTGTTTAGACGTGAGAAAGCGAGAGTGTTCCCCGTACACCATCTGCTTCTTTGTGCTACTTGGAATGATCTTTCCACCAAACTACGATTAATAATAATATATGGAGAAAAGTTCAAATATACAGGGTTAATTTACACATTATTCCTATATTGCTTTTGAAACTAACGGCACCTCCAGTCCATCCTCATGATAAGTAATCAATATCAGATCAGCAGGAGTTTACCATTCAAGGTGCCCGCCAATCTACTTCTTGAAATAGCCATGGTGCTCTGGTGAGCACCGAAGTCCTTTCACTGTATGCCAAGCACAATCCCATATACTTAATAGGAGCTGTGTCTGGTACGGAAGTTCAATCACATTCACTTGCTCTTAGATCACATGACAAATGAACATGACATCACTGGCCTGAGAAGAGGTTGAGCCCGCTCACCCAAGTGAGGTGGCCTCTTAAAACAGCTAATACCGTAGACCACTATTGCTCTAATATTCATGACCTATCCTTGGGATAGGTCACTGATATCATAGCATCAGAAAACTCCTTTAAATTGTTAATTTAGAAGATGCAGTACATTAGTATCAGCAGATTGGTAAATGCTCCATACGGACTTGTGTATGGTTTTCTTATATTACATTCAAAATATAACTAAAAAGGAATTAATAGTTATTTGCAGTATTTTATTGATGAGTATTTTAGTTCCACACAGTCTTATGTTCCCGACAATAATCACATAATGGACTAGGATAAAACTTGCCTTCTGGATTGGCATTTTAAAGAGATTCTGTCACCATTACATTTTTTTTAACGCATCAGTGTCTGCCAATACACCATTTTATGGGGGTCACTAATGGGCTTGATTCTGATTTGTGTGCTTTTTTGCAGCGTTGCATTGAAAGCCTAGCATAGGAGTCCCGTGTCGGATTTAGCAAGAGCTCGGTTGTCTAATGACAGCTGGTCTCCCGTTTTAACAGCAGGGATTGGGGCCAGCTCTAATCCCTGACATTTAACCCCTTAGATGCCACATTCAATACTGGATTTGGTGTCTAAGTGGTTTACAGAGTGTATGGCTTAATCTATACTCCATGCGATCCCACAGAGTGATTGCAGGGTGCCTATAGGTTGCTACGACAACCTGAGGCCTAATAATAGGCTTTAGTTCGGCTATCTATGGTAGCCTATTAAGGTCTAATAGGCTGCTAAAACACTGCAATGCTGAAGTATTTTAGTATATTATAGAAATGATCGTTCCTAGTGATATTTAGCCTAGTAAGACAAATAAGAAGTATAAAATGTTTTAAAAAAGGCAAAACTCAACCACCCCTTCTCCTCTGTTATGTAAACCCACCCAAAACTATATAAGATTTAGAATCATTGCATTCGTAATGACCCAAATGAGAAAGTTATGTAAACCATATTGTGTACGCTGTGAATAAAAATTAGAAAATATGGCAAAAATTGCTAATTTTGCATAGCTTGCTTCAAAAAACAAAATAAAGTATGATCAATAAATTATGAACCAAGAAAAACTACAGCTTGCCCCACAAAAACAAGGCCTCATATACCTCCATCAATGGAAAAACAAAATGTCCTTTAACCCCTTGAGTGGCACGCCCGGAAATTTTCCGGGACGAGCTCCACTGCCGATAGTGATATAGCCTGGAAGATTTCCGGGCTATGTATCACTACGGGAGCTGCAGAGCACAATGCCACAAGCTGTGACAGTGTGCTCTGCCTGCACAGTCCCACAGAGAACAAAGCAAGGGCTTTGAAAAACCAGCAGAAGATATTGCCGATATGCCGGCAATCTCCTGCTTCTAAGTCTCCTACTTTGTTTACGGGTTGCCATAGAGACCATCGGCTTGTCAGAAGCAAGCCGATAGTCTCTGTGGCAGGGAGAGCTGGTGCTTGGCTGTCAGAGGACAGCTAGGTACCAGCTGTTACAGCAGAGATCAGAGAAAACCTCCGATCTCTGCTGTTTTAACCCTTTACATGCTGCAGTCTATGTGACTGCAGCATGTAAAGGGCTGTCACTGCAGCATGTAAAGGGCTGTCACCATCGGACCCCCGGAATGTGATCAGGGGGTCCTGATGGGTCCCTGTGGAAGTCCCCTAAAGGGACAAAAAAAAAAAAAAGTAAAAAAATAAACAAAAGTAAAAAAATTATTTAAAAAAATTATAAAAACACTTGTCTTCCTTTACTTTGTAAAAAAAATTAAATAAAATCACACGTGGTATCCGTGCGTCGTAATGACCCAGAGAAGGAAGTTAATACATTATTTAACCCCTTAATGACATGGCCCCTTTTTTTCTTTTTTCCCCATTTCTTTTTTTCCTCCCCCCCCCGTTTAAAAAATCACAACTTGTCCCTCAAAAAACAAGCCCTTATATGGCCATGTCAATGGAAAAATGAAAAAGTTATGGCTGTTGAGACGCAACTGCAAAATTAGTTGAAATTCAATTAGACCATTTTAAAAAACCTGCCCTGGTGGGTCTGACAGGGTGGTAGGAAACCCGCCACTCGAGGGGTTAAATGTAGCGGTACAAAGTTTTTAAAAGTTTTCTATTGTGCAAAAGCACTAAAACATAAAAAAACTATAATGATGTAATAGATTAATTTAATAATGAAATAAAATATACCATAATTTATTATAATCAATCTGATCTGCTGGATTAAGCTGAGAAGTAATTTATGGTTCAAAAGTATTTTATTGAAGAATTTGCATGGTACAGAAAGGAATGAGTCACTTTCATTATATGCAATAGCAATTGAATGATACAATTCCTTATTAGGTTCAACCTATATTATCTTTCTGTTTTATCAGGTATGAACAGTATTACAACAAAACGCCACCAGGCTCTTCCAGACCCTAACTCTATAAAATGACAGAATAGAAGGTGAAAGAGAAGGATGGGAAGGTGGGGGTGGGGGAATCGCCCAACAGCCTGGAGGGCCCAAGCCTCCTATAGTAATATTTCGATGAATATGAAGTAGGGAGAATATATTAATTTTATGGGTTTAGAGCCACGACAGCTGATATCAACCAAACACCTAGGCGAGGGGAGGCGTGAAATGTTATCCAAGCTGTCCAAGTGCTGTAGAATCAGGCATGTTTGTCGCCATTCATGCCGAGCTCCCCCATCTGCATTATTTCATCTAATGTCTCTATCCATTATAACCGTGTGAGAAGTGAAGTAGATTTCCATAATTTGGGGATAAGCTGGTGATGGCTAGAAGAAAAAACTGAGTGGGCTCTTTTTAGTCTGCACCATAGAACCTGGAAGCGGGAAAGAAGAGCTAATTCTGGTGAAAAGGTCATTGTATAGGTTATTTATATCATGCCACAGGGGCTTTACTAGGGTGCAGGTCCACCAAATGTGTAAGAAGGAGCCTACGCCTGAGGAGCATCTCCAGCAGGAATCTGAGGTTCGGGGGAACATTTTGGCTAGTCACTTGGGGGTTCTATACCATTGGGTTAGCAACTTGTAATTGAGTTCAGTCCTTTACTGGACCTAGAACCTTTTAAGAGGTAATTTATATCAATGGTATTTGCCATAAATTTTAAAAATGTAAAAAATATTAAAAATATTGCTAGAATTTCAGTATTTTTTTAATATTACCTCCAAAAAATGAAATAAAAAGTGATTCAAATAACATATGTTATAAAAAATGGTAACAATAGAAACTTCAGCTTGTCGTGCAAAAAACCAGCACTCATGCAGTTTTATTTATGGAAAAATAAAAATGTTATGGCTGTTGTTATACAGTGACACAAAAGCATTTATTTTCCCAAAGAAAAAAAAGTATTTTTATTGTGCAAAAGTAGTAAAACATAGAAAAACTCTAATCTCTATTGGACTGACTCTATATATGAATAATACCATCAGGTTATGTATAACACACAGTGAATACCATAGATACAGGAGCTGCAGAGTAACAACAGAATTTCTGTGTGTCCCACCTTAAATTTATTTTCATAAAAGTTATAAAATAAATGATATGTATAGCCCCCATTGATGCCATTAAAAACTGCTAATTGTGCCAGAATTATCAAGGACTCATACAGCTATGTCTATGAAAAATGAAAAAAGTTACTTAGGAGGTTAAATCAAAACATATATTATATGTTCTAATGGCATTAAAAATCAAGTCCGGGTTTAAACTGTGGTAAACTTGCATTTAAGCCTTAAAGGGGCTGTGTCAGCTTTTGCACCTGACAGCCGTACTGTATAAAGGTACCTACAGGAAGATGAAAGAAACAGATAAAAGATAGTATGACTACAGGATCAGATTACACAATTTCTTTAAAGTTAGTTACCATGGTGACACATAAGCCTGCATAGGAGCTATAGACATAAAATAGTAGTACATTTTTAATCAACACTTCTAAGCAGAGGCGTAACTTGAAGCTTCTGGGCCCCATGGCAAAATCTGTAACAGGGCCCCCAACTATAATGCTTTATTCATAGTACCGGGCTCCCTATATGGAGAAAAGAGGCCTTATGGGCCCCCTAAGGCTCCTGGACCCGGGTGCAACCGCATCCCCTGCATCCTCTATAGTTACGCCCGTGCTTCTAAGGCTGGGCTCACATATGTTTGGTGATCCAGAGTGTAACGCCAACCCTGATGAGAACACCAAATAATTGCTTACATGCAGCATCTCCCTCCGGTCCTGAGATACTTTGGAGACCTCAGTTCCCTATACTCTATAGCTGAATAGAAAAATGCCGCAGTCAACATTTTTTGATCTGGTGCAACAACGCACAAAGGGAAATGATGCTGGATCACCAGACATATGTGAACCCAGCCTTACAAAGTTGGATCATTTTGCATCTCAGATGCATTGGAGAAATAAAAAAAACAGCTTGTGATGTGGAGATAGTTTTTTAGAGACATCTATTTTTGGCCTTCAAGACCAAGGAATTTTTTTCTATTTGCCTCTTCACATTCTATCCACCATAACATTTTCATTTCAAGATTATGTAGCTAACAGACTGGATTTTACAGTGTCGGAGTGTTTATGGAAATGGTCCTTCAACAATGATAGCATACACTTGTCAATTTCGTTATTTCCAGGAGAAATAGCAGATGAATGGAACAATACAAAGCAATATTAAAAGATGCTTCAGAGAGCAGGCCTGAGAGATCTTACAAGAAATTGTCTAGTTTAAAAAGAACATCTCCAAATACCCAGTTAGGAAATTTTCAGTTAGTAGAAGACGAGGGTCCTCCATACAGAAGCCTCGAATATTACTCAGAGCGGAGAGCCTCTACAAAGAGTATCTCTTATTCTGGATACACGTTTACAGGGGTTCTGCCACTATGGAAAAAAGACTTTTTTTCTAACAGCTGGGCCTGGCAAAAAATAACCACAGAGACTATACTCATTTCTCTTCAACTCCAGAGGACACAGCTAAATAGCTCACCCAGCACCGCCTCCCGATATGTACGTTCGAAGGAAGTCAGGTGCCTGCAATCAGAGACTGCAGATCCACCATCCCAAGCTCCTGGTATCAAGGTGCCTAGAATGTGAGCGCTTATGCCAGAAGTTTGGACAGAAATGCTGCAGTCTTTGATTAGCCACAGCTGTCACCTGATGTGTGTTGGGCATACCTACCGGGAGTCAATGCCAGGGTCAGCTGTGTACCAGGGGTCTGAAGAGAGGTGAGTATAGTCTCTTTTTATTTTATGCCAGGCACAGTTGCTAGAATTTTTTCTTATACTAGCAAAACTCCTTTAATGGAAAGCTCATTGATTTCAGTGAGACTTATGCAAAGTTTAATTTCTCCTGTGATATTACTGCTGGGGAAAAGAAGACTTGTGGACAGTTTTCCGCACAGATTACAGGCAATTCCTGAGGGTTCCAACAGTGGAACACTCTGTGATCAGCATTTCTTAAAGGGACCTTCCTAACAAAAATGGAACTGTCCAAAGTAGACGACCTCTTTAATTTGAAGTTGCAAATTAAAAACAAATGCTGAGATATTTCGAGTAGTTCAGAAAGATACCTGGGTCATTTAGGCAATTAGTTGGAAAATATAATGGGATTGTAAAAACCATGTGCAAGTGACAAAAAGGTGCATATTTTTGTGGGACAGATACGACATTATAAAGCCTTGGGAGAAGCTTAGGAATAAAGAAGTATTCATATGTATTTCATATGAAAGGAGTAAAACAGCGTGTGAAAATGATTGTAAGGCTTTGGTTTAAGGTATCACGGATTAAAGCTATCCTGTTAAATACTCAATTGAGTAAATTTAGCTTTGTTGGCATAGCAGCAGGATACTTTGGAGCCCGCTGGGCTCTGGAGGATGCTCATAAGGACTCATCAGACCAATGGATGTAATTTACATCAATAATGTATGTGTAGAAAGAACATATTAATGAGGATTAAACTTACTCATACATGCTTATGTTGAATTACATCTTGTTTGCATACATTTAACTTAAATGAAAGTAAATGTCTGACTGTAGCATATACTACATATACTTCATTCCTATATTTTAAGAAATGCTCCACATCTAGAGGAGTAATATCATGAAAATGTGTTTATTTCACAATTCTTTGCTTTATTGAGAATGTTTTGTTATAATTGTTTGATAACCAACTCTTATCCATTTACTATGTATTATCACTTTAAATAAATAATAGGTCTCACTTTGGAAAATCTTTATGCTAATTACCTTAATGTGGTTATATTCTTAGTTTACTACACTGTATTGGAAAACTGTAATCAGTATATTTTTTTCAATCCATCACGAAGATTAAATTAGGGAAAAATCAGTATTGTAGAACTGACAATAGGACGTACAGTACAGTCATATTGGTTTCTTTGTGACTTTGGTCATTTGTTTTCTTGGTATGTTATTGGGTACAAAGAAAACAGTTTGGTATGGTGTTAGCCAGTAGAGCAAAATGTGATTATTTTCAGCAAGAGAAACCAAGTAATCTTGTAGATATGATGCCTTTTAATGGCTAACAAAAAGACCATTAAGCCTGAAGAAGAACTCCAAGTAGGTTGGAAAGCTTGTTATAACATCATGCATTTTTGTTAGCCATTAAAAGGTATCATATTTAAAAGATTACTTGTTTTCTCTTGCTGAGAATGGTCACATCTTGGTGTCTTACTGATGTTTAAGTGACACATTGAAAATTCCAACAAAATGACTCACCAGTTTCTGAAATGTAATTAAAGGTCACAGAGTAGACAGCGTTTGTTGCTGGACAAACACCTTATATGCTATTATATGCTCATATTTTAAAATTCTGTGTGGAAATTCATATTAAAAAATGCGTTTTCAGGGTGATACACTTTTGGCCTATCTTTAAGCTAAGCCATCAATCTGCACTGAATGAACACTATAGTAGAGACACTTGCCCCATTAACAATTGGAGTTTCCCTGTATCGAAATTAGACATGTGACCCCAGAGTGCAGCATAAAATCAAGCAAGCACGTTTTTGTGGAACACTCAACATTTGAATGGACAACTGAACAGATTTGAACAGCTTCTAATGAAGCATGGTGCAAGACTAACTAAGAGCAGTACTTAAAAACAACTATGACCTTGTGGGGTTTTTTCATGCAACATTGTCAAGAGTATAAGGAGAATGGTGTGAATGGTCAAAAACTTCCAACAAAAGAGGATCCTGTGGACATAAATTCCTCCATGATCATTCACAGGAAGATGTCATATTCTTGAACAGATGGTGCACAGTCTAGCAAATTGTGGCCAAATACATCACTGGAGCTCCAACTAAAATGTCTTAATGCACAACTCATCGTTCTTTAGCACAGATTGGCTATAACAGCAGACAACCAGTTTGAGTGCTATTCCTGTCCAGAAGAAGCAGAAAGGACAAAAAGTATGCAAAAATTGGATCACTTAGTGGTGAGAAAACTAGTTTTTCCATGCTTACTCTGTCACTTGATTGCCTGTCACACTCTGGAAGCCTCCTCTATGTATTTCAGGTACTTCCATGCACTGTAGTCCCCTATTAGCCATTATCTTGAGGCTGGATTCACATGATTGCATGCATTTTCCGCCAAGACCGCAATGCCTTACCTCCCCCTCATCGACTCTCTGCCTCTCTCCTCCTCTCTGGCTGTTTGCAATGGGAGGGGGCGGGAGGGGCAGAGCTAACCTCCCTCCCCTCCCTGCCCCTTGTCTGCAGCCAGTAATGGGAGGGAGTGGAGTGGGGTGGAGGTTAGCTCAACCCCCACCCTGCCCCCTCCCATTGCAAACAGCCAAAGGGGAGGAGGGAGGGGGAGAGAAGTGGGAGGGAGTTTAGCAGTCATGCTGCTAAACTCCCACCCACCTCCATTTTCTGGCCCTTTTCATAAACTCCGATAGGAGTCTATGCAGCAGCCAATGTATTCCAGCCAGGAAGATAGTTCCAGGACTATCTTTCCTGCTGGGCGTAAAAACGCCCAGCACTATATTTGCCAGCTGGGCGCTTTTACGCCATGGGAATACGCCAGTGTGATTTGATGCGTTGGAATCCAATGCATCGGATCGTAGCGTATATTGTCTGGCTGTGAAAATAGCGGCCGATATATGCTTGTGTGAATAAGCCCTGAGGCTGAGATTTTTTGGTTTCACTAACCCATGCTGCAATCAGCCCAGCTTTAGTTAGAGTTATACCAATCTACGTGCAAGTTTAATTATCATTACCTTCTATAGTCACCTAAATAAGTTGAATACCATAAGTATACAGTCAGAAGGATGAGCCGTAATCTTCTCTATTAGAACTGTGTGACAGGAGCGGTGTGATCATCATCAGTAATTGTACCAGATGTGCCTTTGTCCCACTCAGCTCAGTTGCTGTGGTAGATCCATGCAACACCATCACACATACTAAGAAATTAACTAGAAAAATTAGTCCAGAAGCCCCAAACAGATCCGAGCCAATCAGAACTGAAATTGGATGATTATCCGAGGAAAAACAGGCTAGGAGATTCAGACAGAAACAAACTCCTAACCAGGGTAACACTAGCCCACTAATTATATATATATATATATATATATATATATATATATATATATATATATATATATACAGTATGCTTCGCTCCATTGGCCTAAAGGACACTGCTCTCTCCTGGTTTTCCTCCTACCTATCTGACCGCTCTTTCAGTGTCTCCTTCGCTGGCTCTACCTCCCCTCCTCTTCCTCTTGCTGTTGGGTTCCCCCAGGGCTCGGTCCTCGGCCCCCTTCTTTTCTCTATCTACACAGCCCCTATTGGACAAACCATCAGGAGATTTGGCCTCCAATACCACCTGTATGCTGACGACACCCAGCTATACACCTCTGCCCGTGACATCTCTGCACCTTTTCTCCAAAACATCACCGAATGTCTGTCTGCTGTCTCTAACACTATGTCCTCTCTCTACCTAAAACTAAATCTCTCTAAAACTGACTTACTGGTATTTCCACCCTCCACTAACCGTCCTCATCCTGACATCTCCATCTCAGTGTGTGGCACCACCATAACTCCTAGAAAATATGCCCGCTGCCTTGGGGTCATATTTGACTCTGATCTCTCATTTACCCCCTACATCCAATCTCTGGCCCGAACATGTCAGCTGCACCTCAAGAACATTGCAAGAATCCGCCCTTTTCTCACTGTGGACACGCTAAAAATGCTTACTGTAGCCCTCATCCACTCCCGGATCGATTATTGCAACTCGTTGATCGGCTTCCCCTGCACCAGACTCTACCCTCTCCAATACATCCTGAATGCGGCAGCCAGGCTCATCTTCCTGTCCAGCCGCTACTCAGATGCCTCTGCCCTGTACCAGTCACTGCACTGGCTGCCCGTTAAATACAGAATTCAGTTTAAACTCGCTACCTTCATCCACAAAGCCCTCCACAGCGCAGTGCCCCCCTATATTGCTTCCCTCATCTCAATCCATCACCCAGCCCGTGCTCTCCGCTCTGCTAATGAAACCAGATTGAGTGCCCCTTTAATTCGAACTTCTCATTCCCGCCTCCAAGATTTCTCCAGAGCAGCACCAATCCTCTGGAACACACTACCAAAGGCTACCCGAGCAATCCAGGACCCGCAGAACTTCAGGCGTGCTCTAAAAACGCACCTCTTCAGGGAGGCATACCGCATTCCCTAAACAAACCCCTCTGTACTCCGCCTGATAACATGCTCCCTGACCCACTGACTGCAATCCCTGCTAGCCGTCATAAACCGCTCCTGCAGCCATACTGTTTTTGCCGTCACATGGCTAAATGTCTGACCATTGTCTATGTGCATAACATCGCTCACTCTCCACTTGGCCATACTGTGCACATCTCCAGCCCCTTTACCTTCTGTATTACCCTATTACTTGTAGTATGTAAGCTCGTTGGAGCAGGACCCTCACCCCTATTGTATCAATCAACTGATTACTATATGTAACCGTGGTTCTGTAACTTTTGTACTTTTGTCTTTCTGTATTCCCCCTGTCTATGTAAGCGCTGCGGAATATGTTGGCGCTATACAAATAAAGTTTATATATATATATATATATATATATATATATATATATATATATACTGGTGGGCATAGCTACATAATAAATGAATGTTTTAAAAATCACCGGGCTGGCCATTTAAGAGCATAGAATCCATTAGCTGTCTATCTATCTATCTATCTATCTATCTATCTATCTATCTATCAACTAAAAAAATCCACGTATTGAAGAAATAGAAATAA
Organism: Eleutherodactylus coqui; assembly: GCF_035609145.1. Taxonomy (NCBI): domain Eukaryota; kingdom Metazoa; phylum Chordata; class Amphibia; order Anura; family Eleutherodactylidae; genus Eleutherodactylus; species Eleutherodactylus coqui. The sequence goes on along the minus strand of NC_089843.1, from coordinate 153,935,380 downwards.
ATTGCTCAGATATCAATAAAGCATTGTATTAAACTGTAATCTCATCACCAGTGTCTGCCATATATATAACATAATTTCAAAGATTAAATTAGACACTGTACTTTTTAACATTTACATCAAATTGGAACCTTTTTTAGATTTAGCAAATTCAATTTTAAAGAATATACGATCTAAACTATAAGAAACTTTCGTGTAAATCTAACGTACAATTGTGTTTTATACTTCTCAAGATACAATGTTTTTTTTTGCTAAATTGGTAACAGATTCATGGAAGACAGTGAACTGAGCAGGGCATTTAGCATGGATTATTTTGGGAATTTGTCATGGATACAATTAGAGTCATGGGTGCCTGGACCTTTGTTACCATTTAGCTTCTAATTAAGTAAAACAGACTCCTGTAGATCCATAAACAAAATCATGTTGCTACAATAACACATGGAAGCTTCCTTCAAGCACATGATTTGCATATTTTGACTTGGAGTCAATGAGCTGACTAATACATTGCCCCTAGATAATGGCTTATTAACACCTTTTTTATAGCCAAGGAATTCCTTCACTGTTTCTTTTTTTAGTGGATTTTAAGGAATTTCAGGACTTCCATGATAAATCTGACCAAAAAAACATGAAAAAGTTTGATGCATTTTCATTATTAAGTTATTTTGTCCTTGTACATCTATCTATATAAAGACGAAAGCCCTCACTGACTCACTGACTGACTGACAGACTCGTCAAAAGTTCTCCAACTTCCCGATGTCGTAGAAACATGAATTTTGGCACGAGCATAGATTATCTCCAAAATAGGAAAAGTAATTGGGTCCCAACTCGATTATTCAATTCTAGCGCAAAAGAATTGGCGTCGAAATTTTGCGTACGGAATCTAAATATCTCACTTCCCAATGTCATAGAAACTTAAAATTTGGCACGCGCATTGATTATGTCATAAATAGGAAAAGCTAATGGGTCCCAACTCGATTATTCAATTCTATGTGCAAAAGAATTAGCGTCCAAATTTTACGTGCGGAATGTAATTTTCTCACTTTCCGGTGTCATAGAAGCAGGAAATTTGGCACCAGCATTGATTATGTCATAAATAGGAAAAGCTAATGGGTCCCAACTCCATTATTCAATTCTATGCGCAAAAGAATTAGCGTCCAAATTTTACGTAGGGAATCTATTTTTCTCGCTTTCCGGTGTCATAGAAACGTGAAATTTGGCACGAGCATTGATTATGTCATAAATAGGAAAAGTTTATAGGTCCCAACTCGATTATTCAATTCTAGCGCAAAACAATTGTCGTCGAAATTTTACGTGCGGAATGTAATTTTTTCACATTCCGGTGTCATAGAAACGTGAAATTTGGCACGAGCATTGATTATGTCATAAATAGGAAAAGCTAATGGGTCCGAACTCCATTATTCAATTCTATGCGCAAAAGAATTATCGTCCAAATTTTACGTGCGGAATGTAATTTCTTCACTTTCCGGTGTCATAGAAACATGAAATCTGGCACAAGCATTGATTGTGTCATATATATGAAAAGTTAATGGGTCCCAACTCGATTATTCAATTCTAAGCGCAAAAGAATTAGTGTCCAAATTTTATGTACGTAATCTAATTCTCTCACTTCCTGATGTCATTTTATATGAAGGAAACGTCGCATGGTTGCCTCCACGTGGTGTTTCCTGGGTAACGCAGGGAACTATGCAAAATGGTGAACATATGTTTTTCCGGTATCTCTAAAGTAACCACGACTTCATAAGATTTTCTGTGTGAACACCAGATAAACACCAGTACAGTACCAAATTAGGTGAGTGGAAGGTGACAAACTAACCCCTTATAAGCTATCATACATTTAAATTAAAAGTTGACTGAAATAACCATTTTTTACCATTTTAGCCAACCATTGTTTGAAAATGATATGCGATTGATGACCAACGGCAGACTATTGCTGCCAAAAATATGACCTATCAGGTTGTAGTTTTTCAGCTGCTGTTATGTATAGCTACACATGTATGGTACGATCATCCAAATATGACTGATCTTTTGCTACTTTGGCCAAGCCCAATCTGCTTTTTTTCACACAATTTAGCTTGTCATGTTGATTGTAGGATCCTTCGTACAAATGATCCAACGTACCATTGATTGGCTGCACTTGTAGCTAATACTAATCTACTAGTCTTATGTATATAGTCAGCGTTACACTACTAAATATTGTTAAAATTAGACTGATGATGAGTACAGGCTACAGTATATTTTATTTTTTTTACTGTAATCATACAAGTTTAACTATTTTTACTTTTAGATTAGATTGATTTATTGTCAATTGGCTCCAATTTGATACTGAAACCACTATCTTTCCCACTTCATACTGAAGGAGGTCCTCCAGCATCAGTTGCTATAAACATATAAATTGCAATAAAAGTTTCATTTTATTTACAGTTTCTATTGAGGCACAATTAGGCATTACAATGGAAATACTGAAATGACATTATACCTGTAATTCTCCAGCTTCAATCAGTGGACTTCACTCTATTAGGTCAAAATGGTCCAATATACGAAAGCAGAAACATTTTCCTTACTTTCAAATGCAGATGATGCATTGTGGAGTTTACTCGTCATACAAAATTAGTAACCTTTTTGGAATTCCTAAGAAGTTCAAAAACTTTGAGAGAAGGTGAGATTAGATGTTATAGATCTTAAACGTATAGATTCAACTTTTGTTGCCCTCCTTTTGTTTAGGTTTGATTATTACAAAGGCAAGATAGAGAAGTTTAAAATAATACAAAACCGCTATCTTCACAGGTTTTATGAAATTAAAAACACTTGCCAAAATACCTAAAGGAAGAACAAACAGTTTCCAAATTGGTTCCTGTGGCAAACCATAACATTTACTTTAACTATCAGCATGATACTGTGTAAAAGACAAGCTTGTATTCTTTTAATAGATCCCAGGCTGCTGGGGACTATATGACAAGCAAACTGTGACCAGGTCAAGAGCAGGTTAAAAGTAAAAACCTGTGTGAACGCTCAACTGCAGCAAATCAGGTTATATTGGTTCACTCTGTCAAAATAAGTGGACTTGACTGTTTGTCAGTAAATACTGTACTACACCTTTTACTGCCATATATTTGATGATCATTTGCTAAACGGGGCATCTTAAAACATACACAGTGACCGGTCTGCATAAAAATTGGAGCTATTTTGGTAATAGGCTTAAACCAATAATATTTTATAGATATTTAAAAAAAATGTTACAGGCATTGTTTCAATATTATAAATTACACTGGTCTTACAATACATTAAATGGGTAGCCTCGATTCACTTAAACTATTTTTCTAACATGGAAGTCATGGCATGGGGTTTATTTGCTATTGACTATGTATTTTGAACACTTTCCGACACCTTTTTTGTTGTGTCAGACAAAAGGGCGTTCCTTTGTTTAAAAAGGGCTCGGCTTAAATTGCACAGAATTGTGCCTATATGTCCATGTAATAAACTGGCTAATTCATCTGTTTATGCAGATATATAGTCTGGCTGAGATTACATATAAGAGCATTGACAGGCCAGCCTGTATCTTCTTTTCCTAGCCTTGCCTTCTTAACATCTTTGAAGGGACCCCATCACCAATCTTCTTGTAGTATCTTGCTGCAGCCTGATGTTGCATGAGAATGTATGCCCAGCTTGCAGAACTTCGAAGACAACTAGTTCAAGGCAAGAGCCAGGTAGGCTATTGAAAGGTTCCCAGGTCAGTAGCAGTCCGAGGCAAAGGCCAGGCAGCAAACTACTACTCTAAAAATGTGTCCCTTCTCCTACTAGGTAATTCAAAAGAAATGGATTTTCCAATTCCAGTAATCCTTTCCTCCCCATAAGAAACTATACCGCACACCATCTTCAGACTGTCAGGAGCTGTTGGGTGTTGTAGTTTTCCTCATTAATTATATTTCACCAGGAAGCTTCTTAAACATGAGGTCACAGGAAAACCATGCTCCCATTCAGTTTTCATCAAATTGGTACAATTCTCAATTTGATAATAGCCACGTGGTTTTTCAAGCAAAACTGCTATACAGCTGCAAAACCACATAAGCATTAAAAAGTAATTTGAAAACTTAGTAGCAGTGAAAGTGTATCCCGGCGTGGTTGTGACAACACTGTGGCTGCTACATGTGATCTCATCTATTTCACCCTTTACATAATATGCCATAAATTCCACCTCTTGGATCCTCACCTATCTGGTGAATGGGAGTCCACCAATTCCCACCCACTGCATTCTTATACTTCAGTGGAGATACAGTCACATGCAAATGCAACCTCCTCTGTACAGTGTACAGAGAATGTGCAGACTGGGAATTTGTAAATGGAGATCAGGTAATATTTACATATCACTGTAAGGTGGGCCCCCAGAATGGACTTCACTGGTTGACCCTAGGCACCCCAGTCTGACATTCCTATTATTTGTGAATTCCCTTGTTTTTGATTTGCTACTAGAGGCTTCAGTTCCCATCAAGGTCTGACAATCTGCTGCTAATACACTGCATAGTGTCCTTGAGACCATATCTTCTCTTGTGGTTACAGTATGCAGTCTGGTAATTTCGCTCTGGCTCTGACTGTACAGCACACACACAGTCCTTTTCATATGTGCGCTGACTAACTCAACTCTGTATGCTCACTTCCTGTGGGAAGCTCCTTCCCTCGACATCTTGACAAGAAATCTGGTGATCATTGCTGTGGATAAATGTAAATCTGACCCTCTGTTTGTTAAAATGAGTACAGAGCTCTAAAACAACCCCTTTCATCCTGATAAATTAGCTATTGGACACCATAAGCGACCATACAATTTTTGCACAGGGCCCCCTATAGTCTAGGTCTGCCAGTAGTAATATAGGAAGTAGAATGTCTTGGAACATGGACACATTGACAGTTAACTCTTCACTATATTGATGAATAAAGAGGCTTTCCTATTATATGTATTAATGTATAAAGAGTAAATATATGATCACTGATCTGTTTATTGGAGTTGGGACCACTGGAACTGCTGTTCATTTGTAAGACGAAGAGGTCCCTATACTCGGTAAAGCACATTATTACATTATCCAGCTAGAAGATAGTGGGGGTTCCAGTGCTCAAATCGAAACTGATCAGACCGTATTGACATATCCAAGGTATAGTTTCTCTTTAGGAAGAGCACCTAGATGGTGTGAGGAAACTTGTAAGGACATCCATGCGCCTCTGGGAAATATGCAAATGGTGGTGCTGTGAGGCATTGTTCCATCCTGACAATTACATATTTCCCAGAGGAGTGTGGATGGCCTTATGCTCTCCTCCCACCTTCTAGGTGTTCTCCCTAAAGAGAAACAATACCCTTTCTGACCCACTAGCTAAGCCAGAAATCTACTACACACTGATGAGGGCCAATCACCCAGAAGCAGCTGTCTGTGCATGGTTAGCTTTAGCTCATAATTCCCAGCCATTGTTGCAAGGCTTTTTATAAAGGTCTGACATTGACTTGCAGGATTGCTGCCTTCCAATAGGTGGTGTTGTAGAGGCATTTTCCATCTTCCCATTCGACATATCTAAGGCCTCATGTCCACGGGGAAAATCAGGCCCGCTATGGATTCTCCATGGAGAATGTGCAGCGGGTCCCTCCTGCCCCGCGGACATGAGGGCTGAAAATAGAATATACACACCTGCTGCGGGCCGTGCGTGTCTTCCCTTCTTCCCGGCCATATCTTCTTGCTTCGGCCCGGCGCATGCACGCGGCACCGTGCCGAGCACATCCGCCGGGCCGAAGAAAGAAGATCCGGCCGGGAAGAAGGGAAGACACGCACGGCCCGCAGCAGGTGAGTACATTCTGATTTTAGGTTTCCCACGGATCCGGACGGCTTCCATAGGCTTCAATAGAAGCCTGCGGGAGACCCGCACCAAATGGAACATGGTCTGGATTTTTTCCTGCACACGGATCCGCATCTGTAGGGAAAAATGACATCCGCAGGTATTTAACTACCTGCGGGTGTCTAATGCATGCCTACGGGGCGCGGATCCGCGTGCAGGAAAAACGCTGTGGATTTTAAATAACAATTTGTAAGTGGACATGAGGCCTTAGTGATGCATTATGTGTATAAAAATGAAAAGCTTGAAATAGATGGAGTGGACTACCTAACAATAATTTTTGATGAACATAAGAAAGAGATGTAGATTTGGTCATATAACATTTGCAAACAAGCAGTGCTGAAGACAAGCTGTCACATATTTTTGGATTAAGGCCCAGCAACTTGTGGTTATGGGATAGTTTGGAGGGGACATTCTCTCCTTATCACTGCTTGACCACTGAATTATAACATGAATCCACTGCAAGATGAACAACTCAGTACTTTGCAACATTAAAACTGATTAGCACTTCATATTTTTGCATCCCTTAAATATCATCTGTCTAAATGTTCCTAACAAATGTAGCAAATAGATATGAGATAGATATATTAGATAGATAGATTAGATATGAGATTATTAGATATGAGATTGATAGTTTTGAGAGATATATAGATATGAGATAGATAGATTAGATATGGCATAGATTAGGTATGATTTTGATAAATATGAGATTATTAGATATAAGATTGATAGATATGAGATAGATATGAGATAGAGAGAAAGGAGGATAGATAGATATGAGGATAGATAGATATGAGATAGATAGATATGAGATAGATATATAGATATGAGATATGAGATGGATATATATGAGATAGATACATAGATATGAGATAAATAGATATAAGATAGATAGATATGAGATAGATTAGTTATAAGATAGATAGATATGAGATAGATTGATAGATATGAGATAGATGGATATGAGATTGATATATAGATATGAGATATATAGATATGAGGATAGATCGATAGATATGAGATAGATTAATATATATGAGATAAATATGAGATAGATAGATTGATAGATATGATATAGATAGATATAAGGATAGATAGATATGAGATAGATAGATAGATATGAGATGGATATATAAATAGATATGAGATGGATATATATGAGATAGATGCATAGATATGAGATAAATATATAGATAAATATGAGATAGATTAGATATACGATAGATTGATAGATATGAGAGATGCGTAGATATGAGAGATACATAGATATGAGATAGATACATAGATGTGAGATAGATGAGATAGATAGATGGATAGATATGAGATACATATATAGATATGAGATAAATATATAGATATGAGATAGATAGATAGATAGATAGATATGAGATAGATAGATAGATAGATAGATAGAGCGATATATACGAGATAGATTGATATATGAGATAAATATGAGATAGATGTGAGAAAGATGTGAGAAAGATACATAGATGGATGAACACTTGAGATGAGGGAGCACCAAAATGCTCGGGTGCTCGTTACTCGAGACGAATTTTTCGCGATGCTTGAGGGTTCGTTTCGAGTAACGAACCCCATTGAAGTCAATGGGCGACCCGAGCATTTTTGTATATCACCGATGCTCGCTAAGGTTTTCGTTTGTGAAAATCTGGGCAATTCAAGAAAGTGATGGGAACGACACAGCAACGGATAGGGCAGGCGAGGGGCTACATGTTGGGCTGCATCTCAAGTTCCCAGGTCCCACTATTAAGCCACAATAGTGGCAAGAGTGGGCCCCCCCCTCCCAACAACTTTTACTTCTGAAAAGCCCTCATTAGCAATGGATACCTTAGCTAAGCACCACACTACCTCCAACAAAGCACAATCACTGCCTGCATGACACTCCGCTGCCACTTTTCCTGGGTTACATGCTGACCAACCCCCCCCCCACGACCCAGTGTCCACAGCGCACACCAAACTGTCCCTGCCCAGCCTTCAGCTGCCCTCATGCCACGCCACCCTCATGTCTATTTATAAGTGCGTCTGCCATGAGGAGGAACCGCAGGCACACACTGCAGAGGGTTGGCACGGCTAGGCAGCGACCCTCTTTAAAAGGGGCGGGGCGATAGCCCACAATGCTGTACAGAAGCAATGAGAAATCCAATCCTGTGCCACCTCCATCTGGAGCTGCACACGTGGGCATAGCAATGGGGAACCTATGTGCCACACACTATTCATTCTGTCAAGGTGTCTGCATGCCCCAGTCAGACCGCGTTTTTTTAATATATAGTCACAGGCAGGTACAACTCCGCAATGGGAATTCCGTGTGCACCCACAGCATGGGTGGCTCCCTGGAACCCACCGGCGGTACATAAATATACCCCATTGCATTGCCCATCACAGCTGAGGTAATAAAGTCATGTTTAATGCAGGTGGGCTTCGGCCCACACTGCATGCCCCAGTCAGACTGGGGTTCTTTAGAAGTGGAAACAGATGCATTTACAACTCCCTGTGGACCCACAGCATGGGTGGGTGCCAGGAAGCCACCGGCGGTACATAAATATATCCCATTGCAGTGCCCATCACAGCTGATGTAATGTCGTGCTTAATGCAGGTGGGCTTCGGCCCACACTGCATGCCGCAGTCAGACTCGGGTTCTTTAGAAGTGGGAACAGATGCATTTACAACTCCTTGTGGACCCACAGCATGGGTGGGTGCCAGGAAGCCACCGGCGGTACATAAATATATCCCATTGCAGTGCCCATCACAGCTGATGTAATGTCGTGCTTAATGCAGGTGGGCTTCGGCCCACACTGCATGCCCCAGTCAGACTGGGGTTCTTTAGAAGTGGACACAGATGCATTTACAACTCCCTGTGGACCCACAGCATGGGTGGCTCCCTGGAACCCACCGGCGGTACATAAAAATATCCCATTGCAGTGCCCAACACAGCTGATGTAACGTCAGCTGTAATGCAGGTGGGCTAAAAATTAATTTGATTACACTGTAGGCGAGGGCCCACAAAAATTGCTGTATCAACAGTACTAATGTACCTCAGAAAAATTGCCCGTGCCCAACCAAGAGGGCAGGTGAAACCCATTAATCGCTTTGGTTAATGTGGCTTAATTGGTAACTAGGCCAGGAGGCAGCCCAGTTAAAATAAAAATTGGTTGAGGTGAAAGTTTCAACGCTTTAATGAGCATTGAAACGTATAAAAATTGTTTAGAAAAATTATATGACTGAGCCTTGTGGGCCTAAGAAAAATTGCACGTTCGGCGTGATTACGTGAGGTTTCAGGAGGAGGAGCAGGAGGAGGAGGAGGAATATTATACACAGATTGATGAAGCGAAAAGGTCCCCGTTTTTGATGGGGATACAGAACGATGCCTCCATCCGCGGGTGCAGCCTACGTATTGCTTAGGTATCGCTGCTGTCCGCTGGTGGAGAAGAGAAGTCTGGGGAAATCCAGGCTTTGCTCACCTTGATGAGTGTTAGCCTGTCGGCACTGTTGGTTGACAGGCGGGTACGCTTATCTGTGATGATTCCCCCAGCCGCACTAAACACCCTCTCTGACAAGACGCTAGCCGCAGGACAAGCAAGCACCTCCAGGGCATACAGCACGAGTTCAGGCGACGTGTCCAGCTTCGACACCCAGTAGTTGTAGGGGGCAGAGGCGTCACGGAGGACGGTCGTGCGATTGGCTACGTACTCCCTCACTATCCTTTTACAGTGCTCCCGCCGACTCAGCCGTGACTGGGGAGCGGTGACACAGTCTTGCTGGGGAGCCATAAAGCAGTCAAGGGCCTTAAAGAGTGTTGCCCTGCCTGTGCTGTACATGCTGCCTGATCTCCGCGCCTCCCCTGCTACCTGGCCCTCTGAACTGCGCCTTCGGCCACTAGCGCTGTCGTATGGGAATTTTACCATCAGTTTGTCCGCCAGGGTCCTGTGGTATAGCAACACTCTCGAACCCCTTTCCTCTTCAGGTATGAGAGTGGAAAGGTTCTCCTTATACCGTGGGTCGAGCAGTGTGTACACCCAGTAATCCATAGTGGCCAGAATGCGTGTAACACGAGGGTCACGAGAAAGGCATCCCAACATGAAGTCAGCCATGTGTGCCAGGGTACCTGTACGCAACACATGGCTGTCCTCACTAGGAAGATCACTTTCAGGATCCTCCTCCTCCTCCTCCTCAGGCCATACACGCTGAAAGGATGACAGCCCAGCAGCATGTGTACCCTCACCAGTGGGCCAAGCTGTCTCTTCCTCCTCCTCATCTTCCTCCTCCTCCTCCTCCTCACCGCGCTGAGATATAGACAGGAGGGTGCTCTGACGATCCAGCGACATACTGTCTTCCCCCGGCTCTGTTTCCGAGTGCAAAGCGCCTGCCTTTATGCTTTGCAGGGAACTTCTCAAGAGGCATAGCAGAGGAATGGTGACGCTAATGATTGCAGCATCGCCGCTCACCACCTGGGTAGACTCCTCAAACTTTCCAAGGACCTGGCAGATGTCTGCCAACCAGGCCCACTCTTCTGAAAATAATTGAGGAGGCTGACTCCCACTGCGCCGCCCATGTTGGAGTTGGTATTCCACTATAGCTCTACGCTGCTCATAGAGCCTGGCCAACATGTGGAGCGTAGAGTTCCACCGTGTGGGCACGTCGCACAGCAGTCGGTGCACTGGCAGATTAAACCGATGTTGCAGGGTGCGCAGGGTGGCAGCGTCCATGTGGGACTTGCGGAAATGTGCGCAGAGCCGGCGCACCTTTCCTAACAGGTCTGACAAGCGTGGGTAGCTTTTCAGAAAGCGCTGAACCACCAAATTAAAGACGTGGGCCAGGCATGGCACGTGCGTGAGGCTGCCGAGCTGCAGAGCCGCCACCAGGTTACGGCCGTTGTCACACACGACCATGCCCGGTTGGAGGCTCAGCGGTGCAAGCCAGCGGTCGGTCTGCTCTGTCAGACCCTGCAGCAGTTCGTGGGCCGTGTGCCTCTTATCTCCTAAGCTGAGTAGTTTCAGCACGGCCTGCTGACACTTGACCACCGCTGTGCTGCCACGCCGCGCGACACCGACTGCTGGCGACGTGCTGCTGCTGCTGACACATCTTGATTGCGAGACAGAGGTTGCGTTGGAGGAGGAGGAGGAGGGTGTTTTAGTGGAGGAAGCATACACCGCCGCGGATACCACCACCGAGCTGTGGCCCGCAATTCTGTGGGTGGGTAGGACGTGAGTGGTCCCAGGCTCTGACTCTGTCCCAGCCTCCACTAAATTCACCCAATGTGCCGTCAGGGAGATATAGTGGCCCTGCCCGCCTGTGCTGGTCCACGTGTCGGTTGTTAAGTGGACCTTGGCAGTAACCGCGTTGGTGAGGGCGCGTACAATGTTGCGGGAGACGTGGTCGTGCAGGGCTGGGACGGCACATCGGGAAAAGTAGTGGCGACTGGGAACTGAGTAGCGCAGGGCCGCCGCCGCCATCATACTTTTGAAGGACTCCGTTTCCACAACCCTATACGGCAGCATCTCCAGGCTGATAAATTTGGCTATGTGCACGTTTAACGCTTGAGCGTGCGGGTGCGTGGCGGCGTACTTGCGCTCAAACACTTGCGCTAGCGACGGCTGGACACTGCGCTGACAGACATTGCTGGATGGGGCCGAGGACAGCGGAGGTGAGGGTGTGGGTGCAGGCCAGGAGACGGTAGTGCCTGTGTCCTCAGAGCAGGCTTGGATCTCAGTGGCAGGTTGGGGCACAGCGGGAGAGGCAGCGGTGCACACCGGAGGCGGTGAACGGCCTTCGTCCCACCTTGTGGGGTGCTTGGCCATCATATGTCTGCGCATGCTAGTGGTGGTGAGGCTGGTGGTGGTGGCTCCCCAGCTGATCTTGGCGCGACAAAGGTTGCACACCACTGTTCGTCGGTCGTCTGCACTCTCAGTGAAAAACTCCCAGACCTTTGAGCACCTCGGCCTCTGCAGGGTGGCATGGCGCGAGGGGGCGCTTTGGGAAACAGTTGGTGGATTATTCGGTCTGGCCCTGCCTCTACCCCTGGCCACCGCACTGCCTCTTGCAACCTGCCCTGCTGCTGCCCTTGCCTCCCCCTCTGAAGACCTGTCCTCAGTAGGCGTAGCAAACCAGGTGGGGTCAGTCACCTCATTGTCCTACTGCTCTTCCTCAGAATCCTCGGTGCGCTGCTCCCTCGGACTTAATGCCCTTACTACTACCTCACTGATAGACAACTGTGTCTCATCGTCATCGGCCTCCTCACCCACTGAAAGGTCTTGAGACAGTTGCCGGAAGTCCCCAGCCTCATCCCCCGAACCCCGGGAACTTTGCAATGGTTGGGCATCAGTCACGATAAACTCCTCTGGTGGGAGAGGAACCACTGCTGCCCAATCTGAGTAGGGGCCCGAGAACAGTTCCTGGGAGTCTGCCCGCTCCTCAGAATGTCTCATTTTCATGGAGTGAGGAGGCTGGGAGGAAGGAGGAGCAGCAGCCAGAGGATTCTGAGTTGCAGCAGTGGACGGCGCAGAACTCTGGGTGGACGATTGGTTGCTGGAAGCACTTTCTGCCATCCACGACAGGACCTGCTCACACTGCTCATTTTCTAATAAAGGTCTACCGCGTGGACCCCTTAAATGTGCTATGAATGTGGGGACGCCAGAAACGTCCCTTTCTCCTAATCCCGCAGCAGTCGGCTGCGATACACCTGGATCAGGAGCTCGGCCTGTGCCCACACCCGGACTAGGGCCTCCGCGTCCTCGGCCGCGCCCACGTCCTCTAGGCCTACCCCTACCCCTCAGCATGCTGTATTACCAGGAATGCAGAAACACAACGCTGTAATTAAATGTGCCGCTTATTGGCCTGTGGTTGGAGGCTGACTTCGTTTACGGAACCCCAGGAAATAATTTGGTGCACGCCTGCTGTAACACTTAGCTGCCTGCGTATTTATTTGGAGAACTACTACCCCCAGCAGACACGGACCCAGAACACTGAGCACAGTGACAGGCAGGCCAAATAGATTTTTTTTCAATATTTTTTTCAAAAGGACCACTGCGTATATTCAATCTATAATATATGTCTTCTGGCCCTGCCTACACAATTCTGTCCGTGCAGTGTGTCACGGAACTGCAGTGTTGCACTGTTATTAACTGCAACAGACCGGTGATTTCAGAGCCAGGAAATAATTTGGCGCAAGCCTGCTGTAACACTTAGCTGGCTGCGTATTTATTTGGAGAAATACTACCCCCAGCAGACACGGACCCAGAACACTGAGCACAGTGACAGGCAGGTCAAATAGATTTTTTTTCAATATTATTTTCAAAAGGACCACTGCGTATATTCAATCTATAATATATGTCTTCTGGCCCTGCCTACACAATTCTATCCCTGGAGTATTACTGCAGGGTGCAATGCTCTGCACGGCCGATATACCAAAAAAAAAAAATTTGCAACACTGCTAAAAGCAGCCTCCACAGTACTGCACACGGTTAGATGTGGCCCTAAGAAGGACCGTTGGGGTTCTTGAAGCCTACAATAACTCCTAATGCTCTCCCTGCCTCCACACTTCTGTCCCTGGACTATTACTGCAGGGCGCAATGCTCTGCACGGCCGATATACAAAAAAAAAAAAATGTGCAACACTGTTAAAAGCAGCCTCCACACTACTGCACACGGTTAGATGTGGCCCTAAGAAGGACCGTTGGGGTTCTTGAAGCCTACACTAACTCCTAACACTCTCCCTATAGCAGCTCCGGCACCAACAGCACTGTCCCTCAGTTATCTCACAACGCATCTGAGGCGAGCCGCGGGAGGGGCCGATTTTTATACTCGGGTGACACCTGATCTCCCCAGCCACTCACTGCAGGGGGGTGGTATAGGGCTTGAACGTCGCAGGGGGAAGTTGTAATGCCTTCCCTGTCTTTCAATTGGCCAGAAAAGTGCGCTAACGTCTCAGAGATGAAAGTGAAAGTAACCCGAACATCGCGTGGTACTCGTTACGAGTAACGAGCATCCCGAACACGCTAATACTCGAACGAGTATCAAGCTCGGACAAGTACGTTCGCTCATCTCTAGTAGATATGAGAGATACATAGATATGAGATAGATACATAGATGTGAGATAGATATGAGATAGATACATAGATGTGAGATAGATATGAGATAGATACATAGATGTGAGATAGATATGAGATAGATATATAGATATGAGATAAATATATAGATATGAGATAGATAGATAGATATGAGATAGATAGATAGATAGTGATATATATGAGATAGATTGATATATGAGATAAATATGAGATAGATGTGAGAAAGATGTGAGAAAGATAGATAGATGGATGAACACATTACGCTTGAATTCCCTTGGGCTCTATATCGATATTGAACTTCTAAGAAACTTTAAAAGGGTTAATTACTGGTCCGCATTAATCTAATTTGTATGACCAGTCAAGGATTGTCTTGTATATGGTCATAGAACATGAAATGTGCATTAGAACAAGTGTTAGAAATACTGTAAACTCGAGAAAAATAAATGTGCAGCTGTCTTTATTTTTATATTGTATTCCTTTCAGTAATTCTGACCATAAAGTAGTATTTGCATATATTTTAGATTTAGGGTGTGAGTGGCCTGTGATCATGCCCTGTCAATGGCAAATTATCCATAGACTACTGTGGGAAGAGAATTATAAATTATGTATCATCTATACTAAATCTATTCAAGAAGTTCCCACTTGTAGACACTCAATATCAGCTCACGTGTAGTCATTAAGCCTTGTTCTCTTAGTAGATGGATTCTAGTTTAGGCAAAATTATTCTCATGTACTGCCAGATTGTTCAGTAGAATTCAACAAATCCTTTATAAACCTATGTATGGTTTGCATCTTCCAAAGCTATAGATTATAGTGTGACCTGGCTCTCACAGGAACCCCCTATTTGCTTTGTTGGTTTGACGTTTTATATTGAGAATTGATTACCGAACGGCTGGCTGCACTGTGAATCCTTATATAGTGTGTTTGTGTTGGGTGTTCTAAACAGAAGTGTCTTTATTGCTTTTCTCCTGTCATGATGAATTAGCAGTTATGACTTTCCTTTGTTAGTTTAGGTGAAAATCAAATGAAATCCAGCAGGAGTTCCCAGAGTGCATTGTCTGATAGTGTAAAAATGCTGTGTCGATGACAGATCATACTGTTTTTATTAACAAAAAGAACAGTGACTTTACTTTACTTTTTGACCTCAGTGCGTTACTGTCAAGGTGATTTTATTTCTACAAATTTTCCTTCAGCAGGCCTCCTCTATGATCTGCCATAAAACGTAAGACAAATTCCCATCATCTGTATGTGATTACGGCAGGTTCAGTCGCTCAATTTCAGAAGTGCTTAAGCGATGTTTCTCTCCTTTGCCTACAAAGAAATGAATGTAGCAGCATTATGTCCTGACAGAAGGTCTATTCCTTGCTCTCACAGTAGTCTATAGAAGCTCATTTACAGATGGAATATGCAATGGTTCTAATATACTGGTGGCTTTTAGATATTCTGTCCATGATATATGTATCACTATAGATGCACGCACATAAAGTCAGCGGTTCGCTAGAGTGCATCAATAAAATGGGAGGCTAACATATATGAAGGAGAGCATCACCAAGTACTTTGGTTTCCAAAGTTTTTATCCATCATGCTAATCCTACTCCTGACTTGAAGAAACCTGGTTTGAGAATGAGCAAAGCATACCGTAGGCTTCTCTGGTCGAGAAGCATTGCAAACCTCACACTAAGCTGTGATCCTTACCATAAAAATGACATCCTTTGCATCTGAAGTCTATATTTTCTGCTTCTTAGAGTCAACATTTTTCTGTAGCTCTGTACAAAAATTCAATGCAGGAAAAAAGGGGCATATATACGCTGAAAGACAAAAAGAACTTCACAACAAGGATTAATCCTGCAGGTAAAGGTGGTGCTATAGGGCTTGAAAATCCATTAGACTATATGTACAGAAATTGTCATTAGTCACATAAGTCCTTGTCTCCAATGACATCACTGACGATTTTCCCTTCCCTATCTAAAGCACTCACTTACAGGTAAATTTTAATGGAAGTCAACTAATCTATGAGTATGTTTTTGAAGAGTTCATGAAAACTTCAGTGTAGGGAGTATACCCATACAAATACTTTGATAAGTTACAGTAAAAAAAGAGATCTTGCGCTCCTTCATGGTGATGAACATAAGTATTCAGTGTATAGGATATTTCATTTACTTCTGAGGGGTGTCCTCTCCTTGAAGCCCCTCTAAGTGGAGAAGTGACGCCTTATATCAAATTCCAGTGGGAACCTCCAGGTCCATCCGAAGGAGAATTGTACTTTGGATCAATTAAAAATAATGTGACTCACTTATATATTCCTTGAGAATGATCAGGTATGAGCTTCTTAAATTGGTAAGCTATTGGGGCAGAGTTATTAATATTCTAGATATTCATTTGAAATACCTCTGGATTTGGTGAGACTGTAACGTTTCATTTTTGTAGGAGCTCCAGGGCAAGCAAGTTATTTTTTATTTCCTCTGAATAAGAAATTACAGGCTGATAGCCATTTCAGCCACAATAGTCTTAAGTGCAGAAGTGCTACTTCATAAAAGTAAATTTGCCTGACTGAGAAAAGCAGGAGAATTTAATTTTCACTGATTCACCCATCTCTACTTGTGATATTTGTTTCTAAAGGTCCCTATACACATTAGATAAATATTGGCTGAACCCACTGATTTCAGTGAGATTGGTTAACCATCTAATGTGTTTGATAGAGTTCAGACTTTCCCCCTACAGCAGTTTGCAGTGGAAAGAATGATCGGCCATGTTGGATTTCATGATGCCTGATCCGTTGTTCTCATGGAAGATAATAACCAGCCAGATAATTCTGGCAGCCAATTATTACCCTCTCTCCATTGAGAACACATGTTGCCCAAGGCTGTATGGAGTGGTAGGAAGAGCTACTGGCACAACAAGCGTTCGGGTGACAGACATCTACGAGTATGGTCACTTAGTACTAATGGGCATTTTGAAAAAGACATAGGGGTGTAACTATTAGGAGTACAGAGGTCATTCGGTCATTCTACCAAATGAAGATGCATCAGTATTATAAATGGTGCATTTTAGATGGTGGGTCCTGTCATAAATTTTTCATCAGGGATCAGAAGCTTCAAGATTTGTCTTTGGACACTTAAAGAGTAACTGCATTTTTTTAATGCACAGAGCTGCATTTTTCCAATAGGTTTTATCAGCCTATGTTGTATATTTTTCCTATAAATCCCTCTTCAGCTATGCAGCTAAGTAAAGACAGGGCTGAGAAGTCTGTCTTCACCTAACTGCATAGCAGAAGAGGGTGCTCCAGCTGCGACTGCACTGTTCTCTCTAGTGCAGGTATAGCTGTTTCCATATAACAGGATATTCATAAATGTCCCCATTATATTTCATTTATTTTTAATGATCCCGAGCTCACAATATGTCTGCTGCAGCACTGCTGGTGTTTTATTAATGTCATTTCCCGCTTCTACCACTTTTCCGAAATGCTGTGTCAGCAGGAGCCATTCTGTGCTGCAGATGCACTAACTAGATGCACTGTCAGGGTCTCAGTACATTGGGCGCACAGTACTGTATGTCACAACCTAATGTACTGAGTCCCTGACAGTGCATCTGCGGGAAACAGGCGCTGTGAAGGGGAGAAGTCATCTAAAGCACAGAACGGCTTCACTTGACAAAGCGCCCAGGGACAACAGCAGAATCAGGACAGGACATTAATAAAAAAAAGGGTGGGGCAGACAGAGGTGGGGCAGACAGATTGGGGACACAGGACAATTAAAAAATAAATAAAATATCAAGGAGACATTTATTAATACCCTGTTATATGGGAGCAGCTGTGCCTGCACTACAGAGAGCAGTGCAGGCACTCTGGAACTCCCTCTTCTGTTATGCAGTTTTGTGCAGACTGATTTCTCAGCCCTGTCTTCACCCAGCTGCATAGCTGAATAGGGGGTTTGTAAGAAAAATGTACAGAATGAGCTGATGAAACCTATTGCAAAAATGTTTAGAATCATCTATTCTGTGCATACTTTTCAAAGTGCAGTTGCTCTTTAAGGTCCTTTTACATGGGCCAAATATTTGGCTCAAGCATTCTGGTTGTATATGCGGAGGGAATGATCACTGACTGACTTAAGGCCCATTTAGATGCCCGATGCCCAACACTCATCCCCGTAAGTACCCGCTCACGTGCTTTTGCACAGGAGGTAGTATTGTTGCTTTACAGCGGGGCGGCGAAAGCCAATCACAGAATTCTCTTGCTGGACGTGGGGTACTTAACCCATATTACCATGAAAAGAATGCTCTTTCAGTGCTGAGGATAGCAAGGAAGAATACCGGCGCACATGGAGAGCAGCAAGAGTGATGGGGACAGCGCCTGCTAGGTAAGTATTAAGACACCCTCCTGAAAATAAGACCCTGTGCCTCTTTTGGGGCAAAAATTAATAGAAGACAATGTCTTATTTTCATGGAAACATGGTAGCTATCATCCTCCCCATATATTGTATAATGCAGAGCTGTGCATAATATTACATGGCTGCTTATAGTGATGTATCTAAAAAAACAGAAAAAGCAGCCAGGTAAAAATTAAAACAACAAAATAAAACATAACCTGTGTGCCCTATTGGATGAACAGAGAGGCGGTCTTCTATTTCTCCCTAAATGGGTATAATGCGTACAGTAGGGCCAGTAGTCCTCTTCTTGTGATCAGTAGGGGCTCCAGCAATCATATCCCCATTAATTTAATATCTATACTATATCATAATTATAATATATATTTGCTGATAATTGATTGTAGCAATGTTACTTGCAGATATTTACAGCATCAAATTTTAATCTTGTCACTTAACCCATCATTGCTTTTCTAGGGTCTCATTTACTAAATTTACTTATTCAGTAAATATTCCAACTTTAAAGGGGTAGCCTCATAAGGACAACCCATATTCATATCATTGTTAGGGAATATGGACATCATAGTGAGGGGTCCCCTGCTCAGGACCCCATTCTGTGAATGAGACCAAAAGTCAACTCTGTAACAACAGCCACTGCAGAATAAATGTATGCCTAGTTATGGCTTCCCAGTATTACAGTTGATCTCCAGGGATTATAATAGCCAGATTTACAGTGATCAGCTGATCAGTGGGCTTCAAGGGTATTCCAAAGAGCACATTGGTGTGTTCTATATCCCAAAATGGAAATAATTATACTTAGACAGTATATTAGTTTTAGGGATGGAATAATGTTTGTATCTGTCTATACAAGCCATAAAGGAGATATAGCCAAACTTGAGGTCTAACAATTGTCTCTACCATGCACTACTCCTGTTCTCCTAATGTGGTACAAGAGCTTTGATAGGTAGGGTTAGGTAAGCTGCGCACAGGAGATGACCGGGGAGAAGCTCAGAGAGCTACTGGGACATGGAGTTCCTAAGCAGTGACATGTTTCTGCTGCATGACCGACAAGTATGATGTTACACCGGGAATATACAGAGCATGGAAATCCCAAATCTATGCAATGGGGTACAAAGTAAGTTCATTTCAACACAGCTCTGTTTATTGCCACAGTGGTTGATACATCAAATTATGGAATAACCCCTTTCATTTCAATAATGTCGTGTTGCTAATTTCCAGAGGTCTTCATTACATAAAAAATGGATTGTATTTAGTGATTTAGGGATTAATTGAAAACAGATAACTTTTTGCTTTACACTTTAGGATTTTAAATTATTCAATAGTTTTTCCCTATTTACATCACAAGTACAGTAGAGGCTTCGTTGGCCAATTATTATAAATAGGCACAAACGTCATCTGTGGAGCAGCACAGAAGCTTTTATCCATCCATTATCAATTTAGAATCTGTAAACATAGTTACAATGAGAACATTAAAGTAACCTTCTGGCTGTAAATCAGCATCTCTGCAATACCACCATGTATTATGTATGGGAAGTGATTCGGTCTGAGTGTGAGCTCCGAGCCCTGTGCAAAGTGTTAGAACAAGGGCTTCCCACTTCATACATTCCAGATGGCATCAAGGCAGAGATAAAGCATTCCCACAAGGCACAGCTCGCTCTCTGTGCTTCAGAAGAACTGGAGTTGAACTCGCTACTAAATACCCATGTCATGTATGATGGGTGTGTGACCTTTCAGCATTATAGGCAACTGTAGAGGTGATGTGCTGTTTGTTTAGGAAGGTCTGAGGGCTTCTGATTCAGTATCCCTGTTGATATTTTGGGTAACATGATATAAGTTCAATTACAATCTATGACTAAATATAATAATAATACACAAGTTTTCTTTCTGTGTTTTGCTTTAAAAGTTTCTTTACTTACATTCTGGGGCGATTTCTTTGGAAATATACAAAACTAATTTGTTTCATAAGGCCTCATTCAACGGGCGTATTTTCACAGCATATTACGCATGCGTATATCACGCTGAATATAGTTAATGAACGTAATTGGATTTTTATTGATCCATTCACACTTGCGTATAGTCATTGCGTATGTTATGCGCATAAAAAAATCGCAGCATGCTCTATTTTATCGTGCATCTTGCGCATAAGAGCCCTATTGTTCTCTATGGGTGTGTATTATACGCAATGTATATGTAAGTTCTAGCATAGCGGTTGTGTTTTTCACACATGTTGATAGGAAGCATGCTAATTAATTTAAAAGGGTTTCCACTGAAATGCTATTGATGGCCTATCATCAGGAAAGGTCATCAATAGTTGATCGGCTGGGGTCCACTGCTTGGGACCTCGACTGATCAGCTGTGTGGGCACATGCTGTCGGTGCTGCAATAAGACAGAGGTTGGCGTGGAAGGCTTTGCGCTGACCTTCGTATAGTGGCCGGCGCTTGTAAATGCAGGTACGGCTCTCATTGAAATCAATAGGAGCCGTGCCTCCAGTTACAAGCAGCGCCCACTGCATGGGAGGTTGGCGCTTGTACCTCAGGCATGGCTCCTATTGATTTCAATGAGAGCCGTGCCTGCAGTTACAAGCGCCGGCCACTACACGGAGGCCAGCGTAGAGGCTTCCGCTCCGACCTTTGTGTATTTGCGGCGCTGACAGCATGCTCCTGCACAGTTGATCGGTTGGGGTTTTTTTGCGCAAGTTACATACACAGTACATACGCAGGTATAGGTGTGCAAAATAAACTCATACGCAGGGAAAATTGAACAATACGCATTTCAAATGCTGCGATGTTTACACAGCGTTTTACTTATATGCCCCTGTGAATGACGCCTTATTCTTTCAATCACAAAACTCGCCTTGGAAAATTGTGCATGTAAATACAGCCTAAAGCCCTATTTACACAGCCAGTCATCTCACGTGAGTTTTGTGTGTTGCACGGAAATACAACCCATTATTTACATGTGCAATTCTTCTCTTGCAGCAATGCTGCAAGATAGAAAAGTCACAGCAAGTTCTATTTTTCTGCTACTAATCAGAAATTTACACATATCCTAAGGTCAAGTTAAAAAAGTAGCATTGTACTCACATGTACACGCCAGTTTAATGCGAGTGTGATTCCTAAATTTTACTATTTAAAAACAGCGTTCGATTTTCACGCGCAGAAGCTATTTTCTTGCAAACGCATTACGCTTACAAGCAAAATCACAGATGTAAGAGTTCAATATCAGTCCGCGGAACTTGAACTGATTTCGAACTATCCTATACGCGATTTTGCTTGCGACTGTAAATGTAGCCTTACACACATGGTAAAATTTCCTGTAAAACAGCTGAAAAAAAAGACAATCAGGCCATGTCAATTGAATCTCGCATTGATAATATATTGTAATGTAACACTGAGTGAGAGATGCTCCATAAAATTGTAACCCCTTAAGGGCTGACTGATGGGTAGTCTTGGTCCTTTTAACCCACGCCAGTACACATTTACAGCACGATTTTAAACTGGCTAACCAAATGATTGCACACCTAACAGGGAACAAAGAAACTTTTCAAAACTTTCTTCTTCTCTGTCTCCACATAAACAGCACTTTATTGGTTTTCATGGTCACATTACTGCAAGGTACATAGAGGCAGCTGCAGGGCTTCACTAGACTCAGGACCCTAAAAGGAAACCACGGTTATAGGAAAACGAGCCTGTAAAATACTAACAATAATAATAATAATCCCCTCAAAGGTCAAAAGAAAAAGTTAAGATTATGAAAATTAAAAAAGTAAAAATAAAATAAGCACCACCCTGTCTAAAATCACCAATCATTGCCATACTGCCATGCTCCAAGCCCTCATGACATTACACCAAATCGCACAAATAGTAGTTCTGAAATGATGTTAGTGACCAATACAGTATAAAATCTAGTTGAGTGTTAGAATATATAAATTCAAGGTAAAATAGCTGAATTTTCGAAAAATAATATTTTCTTTCCTCATTTTACAAGTTGTCTCTGTATTCAGTCCTCCCAACAGTCCATGGAAATTGGAGTTTACTTTTAATAAGCTGGCACAAATGCAAAAGAATATGAATATTCCAATGAACTCCGTTGCTTTTTAAACTTTAGACCATTCATATCATTTGTATGAATACAAAATCACCTTCTCTCTTTTTACTATATATTGTCTGATCTCACGAAGGTAAAAAGCTCGAAACAGTTGCTTCATAACTAGCTCAGATGAAAGAACACTATATGTATCCGCAGTAGATAACCTGCATTTATTTGCATGGAGGGTACATACAGTACATATATCAGTATCAAGCAGGCTGCATAGTGCCACCACCTGTTGGAATACAATGTTGGCACGCAGTCAAAGAACATCTCATATGAGAGATAGTAGCCTTATCATTCCATGCAATGCGGCGTGATCAAGGTTAAGTTGCAGTTGACTCACAATCTCAATTGAGACTGTCCAGAGCAATAGGCACATTGTCCATTGCAACTAGAGCAACAACGGTGGAAATAAATCTTCAATGTGATAAAATGCAAAAAAAATAAATAATTTCCAACAAATCTAAAACAATATGCAAATCAACACTATGCTATTCTATATGGGAAATGAAATCAGGAAGCTCAGATTGTGCAGAAGACCTATATTGAAACAATGAAGTTAAATGTAAGAAATAAAAACAGTTAAAAAGTCAACAAATTATTGTTATTAAATACATTATTTATACATATTATTAAAACATTATTTATCCATTATGAAATAGTAAAACACAATCCATAGTCTGGAAAAAGACCAAAATGTGCTATGCTAGGAAAACCTAGAGCAGGAGAGCTGTAGTGTAAAATGTAACGTATGGAAGACTTAAGATGTCATATATAAAGTGCCCGCTGCTATAGATTTTGGTCTTAAGGTGACATCACGATAGCATGAAAGAGCAGTTACTGTTGATCTTTTATACTAATTTTGGATTAATTGTGATCTGCTGCAGTGTGTAAACATGCTAACCCAGTGCTTCAGCTTCACCACAGATAAACATTAATCCTTCTTAATGCTCTAAGTCAACTTTTAGTCCTTAGCTGAATTTACCTTAATCTCAGATGAGGAAGCAAACTGATTTGCAAAACATAAGCCCAGGTCTTCCGAAACAGACTATAGAACCGGTCAGCTGTGCTTTCCCATGTTTAGAGAATAGTGTCTTGCTCAGGGTCTGGAATTGCAAGAGTTTTGTAGAAAGTGAAAGTTGACTAATTGTAAATTCCATACTACAGTTTGACGGTTCAGCTATATTTTGCCTATAATTTTCATTTACTTGTTTCTATTATAGTGGGGTCCAGCCTGCAAACTGGGAAATAATTTTCTTAGTTGATTTTGAGTAAAAAGCTGACTAAAAACTGTATTAAACAAAATAATTTATTTCCACCCTTAGTGTCAACGGCCTATTTTGGTCCTAAGGATGTGATAATTTTTGGGAGATTTTCATCTCCACTTTTCAAAAGTTCTAACTTTGTTTATTTTTCTGTCGGCATAGCCATATGACGGCTTGTTTTTTTCTGTGTGTCGATCTGTAGTTTATTTTGGTACCATTTTTTATAACCTGTTGCATAACTTTTATTAAATGTTTTTGGAGGGCAGGGAGAAAAAGCACCACAATTATGCATCCTCCCTACGTGATTGACATTGATTGTGGCATGTAAGGGGTTTCAACACAGAATCCGGAACATATTTGAAATATGGCCACATTTTTAAGGCATTTTCTCTAGTAAAACACCCTTTTTAAGAGTCTTATGAGTAAATACAGTTTAAAGTGCATCTATCTTGAAATTTGGGGGGTTAATAAGTATTAGCATATATATTCCCTTGTGGACATTCAATTTTTCAGTGACTATCACTTTGAAGTGATTGAGTCCAAAGACTAGAGTGGCAGTGAGGGCTCTGACCAATTAGTCAGTCTAACTGAGGACACTAATCAACCAATTAGCTACTAAACCCTGTATTCTAAGAGTGCTGGACAAAGGCAGAACTCTTAACCCCTTAAGAACCAGGCTGTTTTGTACCTTGAGGACCCGATACTTCTAGGGATTTTACCCATGTGGTGGTTTTACTGCCCTATTTTTTTCCTTTAGCTACCAAAATTATTTTTGCTGTGTTTTTTCCCCATGACATATAGGAGTATATCTTTAAATATTTTTTTCACTGACTTTTTTCCCCGTTTGTTTTATTGGTGGTAAAAAGCTAAAAAAAATGTGTTTTTTTTAACATTTATAGTTAATTTTTTTTATTAGTATATTTATGCTAAAATAAAGTATGGAAATAGGTTCCTCATTTTGTTTTGTATGTTTTGATATATAATATGTATGGTTTTGGATTACACGGCGCATACGGTGACAGTTTTGGGTGGCGTTGGCTTTGAGTTATTTTTGTTTTTATGTATATATTTTAATTTTATTCTATCATTTTGTTTTACTTATTTATGTAGTTATTTTTTTACTCTCTATGTTCCCCATGACATCATATGAGACCTCTGAGGGACATTCACATGTTTTGTTTTTATTTTATTTTACCCTTTTCCACTGTAGCTGGGGCATCCATAGGAGCCCCAGTTACATGGGAAAACATCCCCTGTAGTGACAATAGTCACTGATAGAGCTGATCAGGGCCTGCTAGGACAATGCAGCTCTGCTGTAAGAGCGGATCCCAGCAGTCACGTGACCGTCGGCTCGCAGAGTGGAGGAAACACTTCCACTTTCACTTTTTAGTACATAGCGCTCATTGAGTGCTATGTACCCGAGAAAAGAGAAGGCAGAAGTGGTTACAAACCACTTCTTCCTTCTCCTTCAGGTTATCAGGTGTGACTAACAGCTAACAACTCGACCTGCTTCTGCTTGGTTGCAGAAACAGAAGCTTTAATCCCCCGCTGTATTTTTACTATCGACTGGGATTAAAGCCCAGGACCAAGCACTGTATATTTACAGCACTTGGTCTCTAATGGGTTAATAAATATATTCAGCTGTACCAATTTAGCTAAATTACATAGAAATTCAGTCCCGTTAATTCTTTCACTCTGGTTCCTAAATCTACATTTCTAAAGTGCACTTGACATTAATGTCCCTTAATACCACAGAAAACAGAATGGCTGCATGTTACTGGATTGTACAGTAAACGTTGCCAAACAATGCGCCTTCTCTTACATCATTCACTGATCTGTAGCTACTGGATGAATCTGCAGCTTACAGACTTGCTGCTCTTTCAACCAACACATTCACTTTGCACATAATTATAGGGGGGTTATGGTGTATGTCTGTTTGATTGTAGTATGATATTGTTTTCTCTGTAATGGCACTGTCTGTTTAAGAAAGGGCAGGAAAAGGAGGAATAGAAGTAGAGACAGGAAGCAGTTGAGAGAGGTGATTGCTGCAGGATGGAGGTTGAGGAGGATTCTCTCTTGGTGTACTGAAGTGTCACAGATACAATCCTAAGGATGGTTCTCTCCAGTAGAAAGAGCTACAACCATTGAGAAGCTTGCAAGGGTGTGCAGATAGCATCTAAGCTGTAGATGGAGGGGGAAGGGAGATTGTGCTGCAGTGTAGCATTCATAGTCCTATAGACAATGTCCTCTGGGGAAAATAAGTAACAGGCCGTTGAGAGAAAGTCAAGATACCTGAAAGGCTGAAGGTGCAGTTCCTCCATTGCCTCCTCTCTGATGACAGTGAACCTGAGCTGGGGCCTTAAAGAGAGTCTTCCCCGGTCATCTGGGCTTAGAGTGGTTACAGGTATGCTGCACTAGCGCCTCTAAAGACTGTTTAGTGAGACAATTATTGTTTATTGCTGATGCTGGTCAACCAGACTAGGACTATGGCTTTCCACTTTTGCCACCTGTACACTTTTTGCTCCATACCTCGTGTACTACCCCACCCCCTTTGTGTCCTAAAAACTATATATCACATGTTATTGTCACATTGCTGTATTCCAGCTTGCTCCACCTCCTGCCCCTGTACCTACTGTTTCACCCCACTCACTGGTGATACATGTGGTATTCAATTATTTGGAAACAACCTCTTGTTTCCAAATCATTGAATAGCACATGTATCTTGTCATTTCTGTAAATTTCATATTATTTGTGTTCCCAATGTGCCTCGAAAGCGCTGCGGAACGGAATACTTTGGTGCTATACAAATAAAGATTATTATTATAGTACTCTGGTTAGCAACCATTCAATATTTTTCAGCAATTGCAACTCCTATGCCCTATGTCCATCAGGCTGACATTGATCCAGAAAACTGGAGAAGCCCTGAACCCACTGCCTACAGTCCCTTATATAATCCTGATAATGCCAAAAAAAACTGTCTTTAAAGTGTATCTCCAACTCTCCTGAAACAAAATAGAAGCATAGCTAAAAATGTGGGTAACTATAACTTTACACTGCAGCTTTTTGGACACTTCGGTAAATATTCTCTTTAATCTATATAGGCAGAGAACTCCAGACAATGCAAGTTAAATAGTGAAGGTAGTGATCAGCTTATCCACTTTCTGCCTGTGCTATAACTAAATCGTGTTCTAGAACCTAGAGTATATAGTCTAACTGCATGTATATAACAATTGAATGCTGGCTACAGCAATGACCCTGTTCTAAGGACACTCATAGACGTGGCCTTCCAGTACCTAACAGAAAATTTGGCACTGACAATAAAGTTATAGTCAGTCTTAATTTAGGATGAATACATCTTGACCATGCAGACAATTCTGGAGCGATGCTGAGAATACACAGAATGGATTTGAAAAATTGGGAACAGAGTTCTTTCAGCACTCATACAAATTATATATATATATATATATATATATATATATATATGTGTGTGTAAATTTAAAAAATGTATATATATATATATATATATATATATATATATATATATATATATATATATATATATATCTTCTATTGGCAGCTACAAAAGCAGTTGGATGACCTTTTTAACCAATATGTTTACCTACATTTATACGCATTTTTACATGTATTTTTTGCTTTGTACATGATCCATCGACAACAGTGGTGGTAGAAATAGAATAATCTTTTAGAAATAATTACAACATAATAAGCAAAGTGGTGAAATAATGACGCTTCTTTCAAGGATTAGGAATGGTATAACTTCATATATATGTGACCAGATATTCCATCCTACTGGTTCATTACCATAATGTCCTTAGATGAGCTCAGAAGCAGACTATAGTTCTTCCTGGGTCCATAAAATAGTCATTGGTGGTTTACAGCACAGACGTATAAATAGACACCACTATAAAATTACATTGTAATTATGCCTCTAGGCTATTTTCTCTGCTTTACTATGTCTTTATATCATGATTTTCGTATTTTGAAATGTTCAGATTTCAAAAAAATATGCAAATGTATCGAATGTTTTTGGAGTATCAAATATCTTGCCCTAGCATTATGAAACGTCCTCAATGGTAATTTCTCTTCTGTGGAATATAATATGCAACGTTATGTTTGTAGAAAAGAAATGGTCAGAAAAGGCACCATTACGAAAGTAATAGTTCAACAGTAAGTGCCTTCCAAAGATGTAAAAGGGGCGACATCTTGACTGAAAGTGTAGACCCAATTGTGGTCAGCCTACACGATGAGTACGGTCATCATCCTATAATTTGCAAATACAGCAGGAACTGAGATTTTGATACTATGTTGTATTATTTCTCTGTCTATACTGCCCAGAATGGCTTTATTTATCCAGTTTTGATGTATTTAAAATAGCTAAGCCGTATGCATATGTTCAATTGGGACAAATGTAGACATTTTTAAGAAGAATGTATATTATGACTAATAGATCGACAATAACACGTGAATGTAAACAATCCACCAGTTCAAAGAAAAATGTCACTGTCTCAGACAACCAAAGAACACTGTTCATCGGGTAGCCTGAGAATCTAGATGCAAATTTATATATATGAAGAAAAGACTGGAAATAGGATGAACGGTGGCAGTAACATTAGAAAGATAGATATTAGGTAAGTATAGATAGAAAATTATCTGCAGCACTAACTCAATACCAATATCTGGGAAGTGGCTTACTGATGCACGCTCAAGGAAAGGATCGTGACTCTGGGACCCAAGACAGGGTTTTTGAACTGTAGAAAAAGTCCAAGAGCAGCATATACGGTGCAAATTCCAGCATCAATGAAGATGCAAGTTTTATTACTCCACAACATGAACTGCTACGTTTCGACCTACGCCGAGGTCTTCATCAAGCTACATGTGATAAAGTTGTATGTATGTGGCATGAAGTCTATTTCAGTTATAAAGACAGATATGATAGCATCTCCATCAGACTTCAAAAGAGAAAGGGATTTAGATTTAGTGCCACTTTTCCTGGGCTGGATAGGATCACCATGCAGTCATCAGTAAGAAAAGGTGGTAGAGGTCTTCTAGGTTCTCAAGATGATAGAGGCCCAGGGAAAGTGCCCCATGTGCTGTCTTTTTAACCTGACTTTGACTAGAGCAAAGAATATCATAATAGATCATAAAATCCTGCAATACAAAATTACAATGTGAGAAGGACTGCACCTTGATGTTGGTGTTGTATATTAGGTTAAAAAAAATGCTTCTTATTAGGAGGAAAAGGACTAACCAGGCACTAAGAGGGAGTTCCCTTGATAAGAGAGAACCAACCCATTAGCACTTGGAGTCCTGGCAAGCTCAACTGGCAGTCTATCATCTTTGTGTCCTGTAGGGCATCCACAATCATGGAGAGCAGCACGAGGAAGAACCCAGATTAGAATAAAATAAAGAGGAACATTGTAATCTAAGTTATGGATTTTGATTTTCTGCATACTTGGGGTGAACTTATTTAAGATTCTACTTGTGTAAGAACTGGCATATAACAATTGTTCAAGAATCAGAGGATACTTACTTCTGCCAGATGAGTAATATGTCTTAATGCTGATACTTGTCAACCAAGAAGATGAGTAATATGTCTTGATGCTGACCAGCCAACCAGGCTAGGACTCTGATTAGCAGCCACTCATATTGACTCTTGAACTTTATTGATGGACTGAGAAACCCCGAATCACTGGATCACAAGTTACTGTTTTCCTATTTACAGTTGATAAAGTGTTACTTGTTCAGCAATTGCACCCTATGTCCATCAGGCTGACATAGATCCAGGAAACTGGGAAAGCCCCAAACCTGTTGCCTATGGTCCCTTACATCATTCTGATAATACCAAAATCTGTCTTTAAAGTGTATCTCCATCTCTCCTAAAACTAAATAGAAGCTTGCCTAAACATTTGAGTAACTATAACTTTTCACTACAGCTTTTTGGACCGCCTACATCAAGATCTGTGAATAATATAGATGTTAAAAGTATATCCAATCTCAAATAAAAAGAATATTTCCGCTGAGTCTTAGTTATCATTTTCTTTAGGAGAATCCTAGGAGTAATCATGGTTGTGTATTCCTAACAGTTTATTATACCAAAGCAACGTAAGTTTTTATATGGTCTACTTTGGATATCTGTCTTTTACTATATACACAGGACTAAAAACTGAGATTGCAGTTGTCTAGAACTTGAGTGACTTCAGATGAAGAAGAGTATCAGGTATCATCTATAAATTAACCTTCTGCCATTGAGCTAAAGTTTATCTTGAATTACCTCACTTATATTGCAACTTTTTTCGGGAAGCAGGTGTGGTGTTCACACAGGTGTGTGTATATAGATTAGCTACCAGCTTTTCTACACTGGAAGGAAAATTTGGATGTAAAATTGCTGATTCCTTTACAGAAACCATATCATTATGTATGTATGTACATGTAAAAATGTATTAATAGGATATAATATTCCTTTTATTCTTTTTTTACCATTTAAGCAGTGTCTGTCATGTTTATGGTGTTTTTGGTGTGAAAATGCAATATACTAGTAAAACTAATGCTAAAGTGAGCTATGCTAAAATGGAATGACTAAAAACAGGTTACATAGTAAGACAGGTATAGTAAATGACAACAGTGGAGAGACTTCTCAGTTATGTTGTAGAATGCTTGGATTTTAATTTAAACTCACTACCTTCATCCACAAAGCCCTCCACAGTGCAGCGCCCCCCTACATTGCCTCCCTCATCTCAATCCATCACCCAGCCCGGGCTCTGCACTCTGCTAACCAAACTAGACTGTGTACCACTCTAATTCGAACGTCTCATTCTTGCCTTCAAGACTTCTCCAGAGCAGCACCAGTCCTCTGGAACGCACTACCAAAGGCTACCCGGGCAATCCAGGACTCGAAAAACTTCAGGCGTGCTCTAAAAATGCACCTCTTCAGGGAGGCATACCACATTCCCTAAACAAACTCCTGTGTATGCCGCCTGATAACATGCTCCCTGACCTACTGACTGCAATCCTTGCCAGCCACCATCACTGCCCTTGCAGTCATACAGATTCTACTGTCACATGGCTGAATGTCTGACCATTGTCTATGTATATAGCGTCCCTCACTCTCCACCTCTCCATACCGTGCACATCTCCAGCCCCTTTACCTTCTGTATCATCCCATTACTTCTAGTATGTAAGCTCGTTGGAGCAGGACCTTCACCCCTATTGTTTCCATCAACTGATTACTATGTAACCGTGGTTCTGTAATGTTTGTATTGTCTTTCTGTATCCCCCCTGTCTATGTAAGCGCTGCGGAATATGTTGGCGCTATACAAATAAAGATTATTATTATTAAATATATTAAAATAACTTACATATATTTGGTGCCTCAAGCATTTTAGACAGATTTCCCCTCATTCTGCCATTTCATGGCTGTTGTCCATATGCATTAATATTTTGATGTCTTCTGCAACGTCTCTTAAAATTGTGTGTAAACAAGTAATACATTTGGGTCTCTCTATGTACTCAATTTTTAGTGCACTTTACTTAGTTGATTGGAATTGGTGCTTTTTACCTTTTAGCAGACAACAGACGTTAGGAGACTATTGGGCTAGCACCCGTATAAATTGGCCAATGTTTCCGTCCTGAATTTAGGGTCAGCTTACAAAGGTGTAATTTAATGTCTAAGGTTAGCATTGAAAGTAGGGACTGCTGCATTGAAATGAAATGGTAAGGTGGGTCCAGTGTATTTCATTTTGAGTATAACATTGGTATGTATCATGTTGTTTTCATGAGGATCAACAAAGGGGCATATAAGCTACCCCTTCAGAGAGCAACGGTAAAGTTCATTTAAAAGGGCAAATTACTGACTTTTTGCGAAGAGACAATCCTTATAAGAGTACCCACCATACCATTTTATTTCAATACAATGATTCCTCCTCACAAGGTGAATTCTTGTAACATGTATAGATTATACATTACGTTATTGGAAATACATTGCCTTACACATGTCTGATCAGAAACGTTGACAAATAAATTGAAAAAATCAGAAAGGAACTGTTCTTTAATTTTCCACTTCTAAGTGAACTTGTATATTGACTCAGTGTCTCATTGGACGCATTGCCCATTCACAGTGTCAAAATGAACAACTGCATCCACGACTTTCAATGAATCCTGACAGCTGACAATGCCAAGAAGCCACAGTCCTGTTTTGTCTTCTCTGGTCTTCTATATTGGGACATGCTGTCTGACAATAATAATCCTACATCATCCTAAAACTTGCATTTAAAAAGTTCAGATCATCTTCCTTCTGATGTGCCCGCCACTGCGTCAATTTACTCTTCATTGTCTGAATGTGCCTGTAGTATTTGTATAGTATGATGATGCTCAACAAATTGATTTCCAGTGACATGCTGTAAGAATAGGAGAATGATAAAGAGATTACAACTGAATACGAATTGAATAAAAAATAATATATTTTTGTTTCTATTTCAAGGGGTTAAGGAGAGAGAACCTCCTGTCTAAATCATAGCTAGAGGAATATATGGGTCCTAAATATGGGTAAGGCACTTTGCCTTTAGGGGTGATTTATGACGTACTGTAATACTACTGAGTAATCTTGATAGTTGGTAGAACTTTTCTGAATATTACCCTGGGAAAGGTGTTCCACTATGAATAATAACTGTGCTCCATGTGTCTTATACATATACAATTGATATAGCGGTACTGTATATTGGAGTTTGTCCCCAACTCTGTGGCAATTTAGAGGCCTTTTTTGAAAACTGACTCCGTGTTTGCCAATTTTCAATAAGCGGATTAGAGTGTGTTTGGCAAAGTAGATAATAAAGTTACTTTTTGGTAAATAGTTTTTTTTTCTTCCTTTTCTCTGTATTAATTAGTGGTATATGTTTAGGTTTTTTCTATTCATCCTTTTGGAATTTGGATGAATGATGTAAATTATAAGGATGATGTGCCAAGGTCAAGTGTTTAGGAGACAGTGGGAGGGGCACAGCACTTGGACGAAAGTAGCAGCCTTTTAATTTGAGCAATAAGAGGGGGTCTCAGCACCTGGATTCCCATTTATTATAACTTTTGACATATCAAACGTTTTTAAAAAGTGCAGTTGCTCTTTAAAGGAAGAACTGTGATATGTAGCATCACAAGTGCAATGCATAATGCTGTGTAACGTATGGTGTATGTAATTGTAGGGTGGGCTCCCAGAGTCAATTCTACTGGTAGACACTAGGTACCCCAGTCCAACACTCCTCTTCTCTCATAAAATTGCTAGGATTAGAGGGAATTACAATCCAAACTGTTTAACTTCTTAGATGTCGCTGTAATGAATCTAAGTAGTTTACAGAGGGAGGAGTTGTGGGAGGACGGGTTGGTCTAGTAGCTGGGACCTAACAATAGCCTCCAGGTCTGCACATTATACCTATTAAGCCCTGTTAGAGGCAGTGCCCAATAGGATGCCTGTCAGGGTTATGCTGACAGACATAATACAATGCAAAACAGAAGTATTGCAGGTTTATTATAGGAGTGACTAGAAGTCTGCAAGTGAGACTAAAAAAAAGTGCAAAGAAAAATATTTTCTTCATGAAAAATACTTTAGTATGTAATATATTTTTAAAAGTACACATAATTGGCATTGGCCCATCCATAACAATCTAATCTACAATAATAATCACATTATTTAAGATACACTTACCAGAAATGCTATAATAAAAAGAAAAAAAGCTGCTTTTGCGCTCGTCGGGATAAAAGGTGAAGGTTATAAATATAATTAAATTTATTTACATAAATGAGAGCGACGCGTTTCGGCGAATGCAATCGTCTTTTTCAAGCTCCAAAATAAACATACATACAAGTACAACATAGCAGGTATTTATATAGTCTACTCACATGCTTCCATAAGCATGTGCGTTTCATGTGATGTAGTACTAATTGACACTACTAGTGACGTCATTGTGGGACGGGAGGGGCGTTTCCTACGCCTCCTGTTTCTCCCTTTGGAGCAACCTTGATTGCTGCTTTGAAAGCTTATGGAAGCATGTGAGTAGACTATATAAATACCTGCTATGTTGTACTTGTATGTATGTTTATTTTGGAGCTTGAAAAAGGCGATTGCATTCGCCGAAACGCGTCGCTCTCATTTATGTAAATAAATTTAATTATATTTACATTTTTTCGTTTTTTATCCTGACGAGCGCAAAAGCAGCTTTTTTTCTTTTTATTATTGCGGTCTATCAAGCACCCGCAGGTGCTTGTTTGCTGAATTCCTTTTTGCTGCTCTCCGTCTTGCCGCGGATGTGGGATTAAAAGAACTTGTTCAAAGCCTCTCTGGACATCGGTGCTGACGGGGTTTATCAGGCTGATTTCCCCGTCAGGCACCAGGTGAGTTTACACCGATTGGTTTTATAATATTACATTATTCACCTGGCGCGTCCCTGACCTATTTCTTACCAGAAATGCTATTTTTGTTCTTCCTTCCTCACATATATAAGAATATAAAAATATGAAGCTTAAAATGGTCAACTCATTTATTTCCATCAACAGCTCAAGTGATGGAGGAAAAAAAGGTATGGCTCTCAGAATATGGTAAATATTTTTTATGGTACCATAGTAGTAAAACAAAAACCTATATAAAATGTATCACCATAATTGGTCTGCATAGTAAATTTACCATGTCAATTACAATGCATGATGAAAGTCAAAAAACATTTATAAATTGTGGAATTACTGTTTTTTATTTCTTCCCCACCTAAAAAATGAGTAAAACCTTTTTCAATACATTATATATACACAATAATGGCACTATTAAAAATACATCCCCTCTCACAAGAAAAAAGTTTACGGTGACAAAACAATAAAAAAGTTATGGATGAAAAGAATTTTTAAAAATCTGCTCGTCATGAAGGCCAAAACTGGCAGCTGCACTAAAGGGTTAATGATTGCTATTAGAGGTGAGCGAGCACCCAAATGCTCGAGTCTGCGTTATTCGAGTCGAGCTTTTCGTAAAATTCGAGAGCTCTACTCGAGTAACGAACCCCATTGACTACAATGGGAGACTCAAGCATTTTTGTATGTGGGACGCCGGGTGCCAAGCTTTTTTTTTTTCTAGGTTCCTCTCTCTCTCTCTCTCTCTCACCTGCCTTCCTGCCTGCCTGACAAAAAATTTGCTAATGACACATGCTGCGGCAGGGAGCGGCCAAAACAGGCACGTCACAGCGGGGAGGAGCCAAAAACTGGGGTGGGGTCGAACACGGCTTGAGGCTCGTTTGAGTAACGAGCACCATCGAGTACGCTAATACTCGAACGAGCATCAAGCTCGGCAGAGCATGTTCGCTCAACTCTAATTGCTACGCATAACAGTTGAACTGCTATTCAAAAAGTCCCCTACAGACTCATCCATAGAAGCAATAGTGTTTACTGATGCTACTGACAGAAAAAAATAAAGAATTTAAGTTTTGTTTAACTTCTAGTTTTTGAAAAGGACACTCTTTAGTCTAATTTCAGAGCCATAAAAGTAAGAATACAGTGTGTAATTCTATAGAGGAATGCAAATTTATATACCATTAAGAATCTATGACCCTAAGAATCTAACAATGGTTTCACACTATATTAAGTCTCGGAAGGCTCGCCCAGCGAAAAAATTTGTGCAAATTGTCTGCAACTTGCTGTCATGCAACTATTTCAGAGCTGCAATATGGCAGTAAATAGCCAAGTCACAGACAGGTTGTAGACAAGTCGCAGTTACATGCGACTGACATTGATGTCTATGGTGGAAACCTTGCTTGCAACTTACAACCTGCGACCAAAATCCAACTACTTTCCAAGACTGTCGTGTTTCAGTCGCTTTCGGTTGCACATCGCAATTTGATATTTAGATGTGGTTTTGCATGTGAAACTGCGATCTTCATCTCACGTGATTTAGAGATGAGCGAACGTGCTCGTTTAGAGCAATTACTCGATCGAGCATCACTTTTTTCGAGTAACTGCCTAATTGGGTGAAAAGATTCAGGGGGCACCGGGGGTTGCGGTGGGGAGTGGGGGAGAAAGAGAGAGAGCTCCCCCCTGCTGTTCCACCCCGCCTCCCCCCAGTGCCCCCCGAATCTTTACGTCCGAGTAGGCAGTTACTCGAAAAAAGCGATGCTCGATCGAGTAATTGCCCTAAAAGAGCACGTTCGCTGATCTCTACATGCGATACCTGCCGCCGTGTAGTCTTATGATGAGTAGGATAATGGCTGCCATCAGTGGTTGTCCCATGTAAAAGACCAAGATGGCACAGAAGTGGTAGAATAATAGAAAAAAAACTAAAATATGGCCTTTAACATGACACAAATACCCACTAATGTGTATTTATTTATTGAATGAAAAAGTAAGGGAAACATTAAGTGTATAAGCCTTCTTTGTGCAGAAAATATAAACTATAGAACTTGTGGTAATTTGAGCCTCTTGATACACTTTGTGAAATGTGTACACAAGCTGCAGAGGACAAGGGCCTTTGCATGTTTTTATTTTTATTAAGTGACTTTTATCACCAGTGTTACATATAAAATAAAAAGAAACCCAAGCCTACTTCAGAGGAAATTTTTCTAAGAGTTCTATCTTGAGCAGCAGCTGTCAGCCAGAGTCCGTATGACACATTACACGTACAGTAAATTAGATGAAATTGAGAATAATTGCCTTGCTACAAAATCCCACATACTGTAAAATAAATGTAAATTGTAAAAAAAAAATAACAGTACAGAATACTGAATCGAAATACTTTTAAGGAAGATTATGTTCTGTTACTGTTCCTTATTTTCCCAAGCATGTACAATTATAAGAAAAACCTAGAATGATTCACATAATGTACCTCCAATACTAAGGCTAACCACAGACATTTGTCCGACGGCTGTTATAGCATATACATAGATATGTTCAACTCACCCTATGGAGGAACTATGTACATATCAAAATCAATGTCATCCATAGTAAGCTACTAGGAATTATTAGGAAATTATGGTAGCAATGTGCCCCACAGTTGTGCTACATGCACGTTACACACACCGCACTGCTACATACTGTTACGTGTGCTGCTGGGATCTGTACTTCTAAGCTTCCTAGCAGCACAGCCCTCACAGGGTTAATTGATTGAGCTGGCTGGGTGTGGTACTTCCTGCTAGCTCAATCAATTAACCCTGTGAGGGCTGTGCTGCTAGGAAGCTTAGAAGTACAGATCCCGGCAGCACACGTAACACATACATTGTTCATCCCAAACGACAGGGATCAGAAGCAGCATAGCACTGGACATGAAGGACCTGTGATGATGCTCCACCCCCTATTACATGACGGTGATGTCATCAAAGGTCCTGCATTCTTGTGCAGATTACGGGCAGACTACAAACCCTCTGCGGCCTTAGTTACTATGTAAAGCTAACAAACACCTAGCCAAACAGCAGCCATGTGCGTACAGGACCTTTGATGATGTCACTGTTATGTGATCAGGGGCGGAGCATGTAAGTCACTCATAAACCCTGTCACTGACTCACGCAAGGTCATCGTTAGTAGTTTGATAGAATGTGTACATACAGTACAGTAGCATCACCTATTTCCCATACAGCACATGTCATTGAAACCAAGGAACCAATTTAAACTATAAAACCCCAACTCCACCTCTAGGGCATTTCAAGGTACACTATACTGCAATGAACAAAGCCAATCAGATGAAACAGATATATGCTTTATTTCTTCAATCTCTTTATATTAAAACTAAAGTGTAGCTACTAGTTAGTGCTGCACTACAACCTGGAGAGGAAACTGAAAAATGTTTTTAAACTCTTTTTGCAGAACTTTTTGTAATCAATGAATTACTTTTAAGTGGGTTACCGATGCAATAATAATTCAATAACAGTCTGACTATAAATGATAATTGTTAATGATAATTATGTGTGTTGGAGGTGTAACTCAATGGATAAGCGCCTATTTTTATTTGTGGTGGGAATCAGGCTCAATTCTTTAATCTTTGTTATTATTGCTGTTAGTTGTTTAGTCATTTATGACCGTCAGCGACCCTAAAGGCGAGCTTCCTCCATGTTTTTTGGTGTTGCACTTTTTTTGGTTTTGCTTCTTTCAGTTGTGTGATATCCATGCCAGTATCAGCTTTGACCGTATCAGCCATCGTGTCCTTTGGCGGCCAGGTCTTCTTTCGCCACTGATCTGTCCAAGCATTACAGATTTTTCTAGCAACTCTGCTCGCATTACATGGTCAAAATATGTGAGTTGAGTCCGGTCATCTTGGCCAGTGATATATCGGGTCTTATACGATTCAGAACTTCTCTGTTTGTTAATCTCACCCTCCAGAATATACACAGCAGCTTTCGCCAGCACCACAGCTCAAATGCATCAATCTTCTACCAGCTTTTTTCGCAGTCCAGCTTCTACATCCATACATGGCTATGGGGAAGACAGTGGTTTGCAGTATCCTGCATTTAGTTGCTATACCCTACTTTTACAGATTTTGTCCATGTTAAGGATCACACTTCACCCCAATTCTATCCTATGTTTTATCTCTACCATAGATTCTCCATCCTGGTCAATTCTTGAGCCAAGGAAGATGAAGTCTTGCACGCATTCTATGACCGCATTCTCGATTTTAATTTGTGTCATCCGCATAATGGAGATTGTTGATGTTTCTGCCACCTATTTTCACCCTCATTTCCAATTCATCTAGGTTCATTTTTCACATGATCACTTCTTCATATAGATTAAACAAGAAGTGTGAGAGGATGCAGCCCTGTTGGATACCTTTACCAATCCCAAACCAATCTATGAGCCCATACTGTGTTCTCCCAGTTTTAATCTTTAGAAACAAATGTCTCGTTAAATTTACTGGCTACTTAAATTGTTTCCCAGTTAGCTTTGGCACTACTGTCCTTGGATCTTAAGCAGTTTCCAACATCTTTTACTTCATATTCCTATAGTTACTAGATCAAAAATAGCCCAGCACGGGAGTGATTTCTGTTACAATGTGTTCCATTGGCTGAAGCAGCTGTAGAGCTTTATCTATTATATACAGGTACTCTCTGCATTGTAAAACATTTTGGAATGATCAAATTTTAATGTCTATGGCCAAATCTGCTTCTTGAAAAGAGCTAATCAGAACAGACTATTCTAAATCTCATTTAACATCTGCTTTTTTAAGGTACAATTAATAATAGTAACTGTCAAGATGAAAGGTGTTAAGTTCTATAAGTAATTTTTAAGTCATAATTAGGTTTTCACATCGCATGCAATCCTTAAGAGTTGTCTATGCTAGTGTTGATGTCGGGCTTATTCTTCATAGTCTTAGCAGATCCTGGTGATTTAAAACTTGAGATTCACTGTTCACATTACTCAGACTATCTCTCATTCTCCAAACCAACCCTTATCTTAAAAATATGTCAAGATTATATTGTTTATGTGTTGTCTAAACAAGCTCCCTGCTCAATTCTCAGACTATTTCCCTTACAGCACACTGAATTACACACGCCAGGGCTATTTTCCACACAAACCCACAGCATGACACATCATTAATATGTCAGGCTTCTGTAAAGACACAGTCTCTGGGATACTTTCAACAGTATTGTGAGAAATCACAGCCACTGTCCATAGACAATTCCAAATCCTGCACTCGGTTAATTGTTATGATCTAGTCATTTTTGCTTATTGAAAAACCAACAATGAAACTAAATAAGAAAAAGAAAATAAGCATGAGAAGAAATTCAGTTTATTGGGGAAAAGTGTAACTTAATTTAATCATGAGATGATAAACTAGAACTCAGACGGGATCTCATTAGGAGTTACCTGGTGTAGGCAATACCTCTACCAATTAAAGGGGTTGTCTCGCGAAAGCAAGTGGGTCTATACACTTCTGTATGGCCATATTAATGCACTTTGTAATATACATCGTGCATTAAATATGAGCCATACAGAAGTTATTCACTTACCTGCTCCGTTGCTAGCGTCCCCGTTGCCATGGTTCCGTCTAACTTCGGTGTCTTCTTGCTTTTTTAGACGCGCTTGCGCAGATGCATCTTCTCCCTTCGGCTGGTCTTGGAAGCATCGGCGTTTTGGCTCCGCCCCCTTGTACGCATCATAGCGTAGCTCCGCCCCCGTCATGTGCCTATTCCAGCCAATCAGGAGGCTGGAACCGGGACACGTCATGGGGCGGAGCTACGCGATGATGCGTACAAGGGGGCGGAGCCAAAACGCCGATGCTTCCAAGACCAGCCGAAGGGAGAAGATGCATCTGCGCAAGCGCGTCTAAAAAAGCAAGAAGACACCGAAGTTAGACGGAACCATGGCAACGGGGACGCTAGCAACGGAGCAGGTAAGTGAATAACTTCTGTATGGCTCATATTTAATGCACAATGTACATTACAAAGTGCATTAATATGGCCATACAGAAGTGTATAACCCCACTTGCTGCCGCGAGACAACCCCTTTAAATGTTGTTGGGACCACCCTCTATCTTGCTCATGGCATCAGCAGACTGACAAAAAGGTCCTAAGCCATGTACTTAAACTGCATACTAATGATAAAGGGAAATTATAAATACCAGCAGCAATGAAATTTGGGGAACATGCCAGTATAATTTAAAAGCCAACTTCAGACATTAATGAGTTAAAGGTTCTTGTAATACCAGTGCCAGCCTTAGATTATATGACCCGATGCTGACTGTTTTTATGCCCCCCTCATCATAAGTTAAAAATATATATATTACACAGATAGACAGTCTACCAGTATATCAACTTGTGTAGAAAGGGGCAAAGTCACACCAGCCTCAGTCCTGCGTTTGCTGCGGAGCAGCACACAGCAACCACAGTTGGTCACCCCTAGTAGTGGTACGAGGGACAATGATAGCTCAGCAATATGTTCAGGACCTCCTGCAGCCACATGTTGCCTCTCATGGCAGGGTTTCCAGCAGGATAATGCTTGGCTGCACACAGAAAGGATGTAATTGGAATGCATCCTCAACATTTCTACCCTTCTGTGGCTGCCCAGTCACTATCTTGGACTCCAACTTTGACAGCCTACGAGTTTGCATGATCTAGAGGCTCAGTTACAGCAAATGGGGACTAATATGTTGTAGATTACCATACAGAACCTGTATGCTTCTATGCCTGCCCATATCACATCTTGTATTCACACTAGAGGTGGTAAAACAGGGTACCAGAGCCTCCATGGCCGCCTGTATCACATCTTGTATCCAGGCTAGAGGCGGTACAACAGGGTACTAGAGCCTCCATGCCCACCCGTATCACATCTTGTATTCAAGCTAGAGGCGGTACAACAGGGTACTAGAGCCTCCATGCCCCCTGTATCACATTTTGTATCCCAGCTGGAGGCGGTACAACAGGGTACTAGAGCCTCCATGTCTGCCCATATCACATCTTGTATTCAAGCTAGAGGCCGTACAACAGGGTACTAGAGCCTCTATGTCTGCCCATATCACATCTTGTATTCAAGCTAGAGGCGGTACAACAGGGTACTAAAGCCTCCATGCCCCCTGTATCACATCTTGTATCCAAGCTAGAGGCGGTACAACAGGGTACAAGAGCCTCCATGCCCCCTGAACCACATCTTGCATCCAAGCCAGAGGCGGTACAACACGGTACTAGAGCCTCCATGCCTGCCTGTATCACATCTTGTATCCAAGCTAGAGGAGGTACAACACGGTACTAGAGCCTCCCTTCAAGAGGTCAGTTCTCCACAATGAATTATCCTTTTACTCTGCAATTGTAATCACTTATATCAATGTTACAATCACAGAAAATGGCCATTACTTACTGAGTGAGGAGTGCATATAGATGCATCCTCTCACCATGCAGGTAGCTGACTACCAAGTGAGGGAGCTAATTGCACCTGTGCAGGACACCGATGAGACAGCCACTGGTGTCCTGCACAGGTGCAATTAGCTCCCTCATTTGATAGTCAGCTACCTGCATGGTGAGAGGATACATCTATATGCACTCCTCACTCAGTAAGTAATGTCCGTTTACTGTGATTGTTTGTATGTTTCTATATTTCCCCTTCTGTGATGTACTTATATCAATGTTACAATCACACAGAGCAAGTTACATTCCATTTTGACAACTTCTTCTAGCTGCTCTTTTTTGACAATGAGTGTAATTAGGCCTTTTCACATAGCATGTTAGCATCTATACTGTATGGCATCTGATGAAGCCTGTGAATGCCATATTACTGCTTCATGCAACTTGAAGGCTATGCAGAGCTGTGATATACTCATGTGCATGAGCCCTACATAATATTAGCAAAAGCCAGTAACATTTACCAAGTTTTTGTTCCTCCTCGGGTTACATTTCTTCTTTTTCCCTTGCTCTTATCCACTGTTTACTGACACTTCTTCTGCTTACAGCTCTCTAAGGCAGCGCGGTATTAGCATTAAAGAGCAACAACTACTCCAAATAAAATTGCTATAATGAAATGTTTTCACAACACGCGCAGCGACTTATAAGAGATAGCGGCCCAATCTGGCGTGAATCCCTCACATTCGCAGGGGTTATTTTGCAAGGAAATAGGCAATCAGTATAAACGTCAGGGCTGTTTTCACATTAGTTAGCGAAATTAATAGAACATCCATGCCTCGGTACATTGCTACTTTTGAGATTTGTTTCCGCAAAGGGTTTTGTTAGGAATGTGTGTTGCTGACTCATATAAGCTCTTAAAAACTGAGCTCTCGAAAACTTCTGATAACTTTTTCTCAGAGCATGGTCTGAAAAGGTAGACGGCTGAGAGCTGCTCTTTTATTCTCAGTGGTTAGTGCTCAAACTTTAGTCTGACTTTAATAGGCTAGGATGATTTCAGCTTATAAATCTTCAACTGGAGGATAAAGTTCAAGTAGATAAAATCAAACAGATGTTGGTGGGAGGATTTCTTCATGACCCATAAAAGTGCTATCATCAAAGCCTAGAATCATTTGTTTTGAATTATTACATTGTTATCAAAAGGGCTGGAGCGGTCTGTTTGTTAAGAAATCGGATCTGTTTATCTGAAAACAGAGCAGAGATGCCATGCTAAGGAACCCTTGGGAAAGTATTGTTTGCCTGACCGTATAGGAACGTTGCTACACATTTGTGAGTGACAGCTGTCAAGATTTAGAAAATGTAGTTTATTTTCTTCAAATTAGCTTTTGTTTACCAGCAAGGGATGCCTAAGTGAAGACAACATGACGGATTTCCCTAATGGAGACACAACTAGGCTAATTCTTGATTTTGTCTATAACTTGAGCTTGCACTGATAAGGGGTAGATTGCAGCGGCTATGATAAGTTTTTAAAATGCTGCCCAGCTTCCTAAGTCATAATGGAAGCATATAATATGCATTATCTTGTGATCGGTACCTCTACTAGAGAAATACATCATGCAAACTCAAGAAAAAAAAATCACACGACATGGCCCCCACACACACACACACACACACATATATATATATATATATATATATATCCTATTTTTTTCATTCCAGACTGGTATAGTATGTTACTTCCACTGGCAAGCTACGGGTTTGGCTTTGGATTAAAGTCTAAGGGATTCCCTGGTATCCACACTTAAACCCCCATAAAGAGATATGGACTTCTCAGCAAGTAATCCCCAGGGTGATACCCCAGAATTAATCCCCATCAGCAACAGCTGACATAAAACTGAGCAGTTGACACCAGGATGTAGTACCAAGTTAGCAGACATAAGTAATAGATGGGCAGAAGGAGTACAATCACTACAGTAGACAGTAGGCTGAGGTCCGAACAGGTGTATGATCATTACAGCAGACAATGCTCAGGAAATACTAAGGATTGCCAGGACAGGATAGGCAGCAGATGGTTAAACAGGGTCAAAGTACAAGCTGGGTCAATGACAAGGCAAAAAAATACCTTTGAGGTTAACAGATACCTAAAAGACTTTATTGCACAAGCACTGAATGGTGAAGGGTTCTTAAAAGGTCAATGATAGATGGGCATTGGGTTGCAGTGGTTTGGTGTGCATTGGTTTTTAAAGGTAAAGAAGACTGTCAGTAAGAGGAAATGAGGGCACAGAGGTCACCATGTGAACACGTTACGGCAGAGAGGGATGCCAACTAGAAAAGAGCCCCACAGATGAGTGGCAGAGAGAGCAGGCTGTTGGGTACAGGTACTGGCTTAAAGGGGTTGTCCGGCCATAAACATTAGGTCTCATTACTTCTGTTTGCCCAATACAATGCACTTTGTAATATACATTGTGCATTGTAAATTAGGCAAACAGAAGTTATTCACTTACCTTTTGGAATGCCCCCCCCCCCCCTGTGTTGCTCCTCGGTTGCCATGGGTTCCGACAAGTCTCTTGTCCTCTTCTTGTCGGGACGACGGGGACACGCTTCTCCAGCACAGCTCTGCGCATGTGCAGAAGAACTTCAGCCACTGGGAAGCTCAGTTCTGCCTGCAGGGGAGGCGTGGCTGCTGGCTCTTCATCTCCAAGGTAAAAATGAGTGGAGGGGCGGGCTCTCGCAGGGGGGTGGGGGGGGGTGGAGAGGGAGAGATGGATGTGTGCAGGGGGGGGGGGGGTGCAGTGATGTGTGTGTTCGTGGTGTCTGGAGACCCGGCTGTCAGAAGTCCCGGGGGAAGGGGGGGGGGTGGAGAGGGAGAAATGGATGGATGGATGTGTACAAGGGGGGGGGGGGGGT
Organism: Eleutherodactylus coqui; assembly: GCF_035609145.1. Taxonomy (NCBI): domain Eukaryota; kingdom Metazoa; phylum Chordata; class Amphibia; order Anura; family Eleutherodactylidae; genus Eleutherodactylus; species Eleutherodactylus coqui. The sequence continues at coordinate 153,890,975 of NC_089843.1, read as the reverse complement.
GCAGTGATGTGTGTGTGTGTTCGTGGTGTCTGGAGACCCGGCTGTCAGAAGTTCCGGAGGAAGGCGGGCTGGAGACCCGGCTGTCAGAAGTCCCGGGGGAAGGGGGGGGGGTGGAGAGGGAAAGATGGATGGATGGATGTGTGCAAGGGGGGGGGGGGTGCAGTGATGTGTGTGTGTGTGCAGGGACCCGGCTGACAGAAGTCGGGGGGGGGGGGGGTCATTGTGAGGGGGGGGGTCACTGTGGGAGGGGCACTATGAGGGCATGTGTGTGTGGGGAAATGTTTTGTTTTACTTTACTTTAGCAGGGTGGGGGGGCAGTAGGTAGCCTTGCAGTGGGGGGCTGCAGGAGAGTTCTCTCTCGGCTCTCCCCAGCCCCTCTCCATTCACTATACACTCATGCCAGGATTTTATCCTGAACCATGAGTGTATAAGTGTCCCCTGGCTACAACCCCTCTGAGTATAGTATGCAGCGGGGGGCGGGGCCTGGGCGGGGAGAGACTGTAGAGCAGTTCAATAGAGGTGGGCATGTCGTGGGCGGGGCTAGGACGTGAGCTGAGGGAGGCCATGAAATCCTGCTTTTTCATGCCTCTTACTGCCATCGGGAGCGCGCACACAGAAGAGGGAGAGCGCAGAGCATTGTGGGAAGGCAGCACAGAGGCGCCATCTTTGAAAGCTGCAGTGAACATCAGATTCTAAGGTAATAAACTGACATTGCAGCTGATCTGCCTGCCGGTTTGAGCCCCTGTATGCTGGGTGTTACTATCCTTACTGAAAGGGAAGCAGCAGCATTATAAAAATTTTTACCCTGTGTGGCCGGACAACCCCTTTAAGTTAATATGTAGTGAGGTAATTTGACCATTAAGCTCAGTCATATTATTCAATGCTGGATTAAAATATTTGAAACCCTTATTAGTCCCTTTAGCAGAGAAGTTCTCTCAAAATTACTTATTCCTTATTCTTAACAGTCTTATTACTTATTCTGATTATTGGCAATATACTTTATGATGCTTGAAGCACTGCAGAATAAGTTAGTGCTACACAAATAAAGATTATTATTATTATTCAATCCTAAGTGCAAAAGTAATTGACCCCCTATATTATGTACATAATCTAATTCTCCAACTTCCCGGTGTTGTACAAATTTAAAATCTGGCACAACCAATCTATAGGTTTAAATAGGAAAGTAAAGAGGTTGAAACATGATTATTTAATCCTAAATGCAAAAGTAAGTGACGCCCTATTTTATGTACCTAATCTTACTTTCTAACTTGCCAGTGTCATAGAAACATGAAATTTGGCACAACCATTCTTTAAATTCTAAATAGGAAAAGTAAAGGGGGTCAGAATTTGATTATTTAATGTTAAGTGCAAAAGTAAGTGACCACCTATGTTATATACGTAATCTAATTCTCTAACTTCCCAGTGTCATACAAACGTGAAATTTGGCATCAACATTCTTTAGGTCGTAAATAGGAAAAGTGAAGAGGTCACAACTTGATTATTCAATTTTAAGTGCAAAAGTAAGTGACCCCCTATGTAATGTAACTAAGAACACACATCTTTACCGCATAAACGTGAAATTTGGCATGACAATTCTTTAAGTCTTAAGTAGGAAAAGTAAAGGGGTCACGACTTCAAAATTCTATTCTAAAGGCATGAGTAAGTGATGTCGTACAAACTTGAAATTTGGCTCAACCTTTGTTTAGGTCCTAAATAGGAAAAGTAAAGGGATGCCAACTTGATTATTCATTTCTAAGTGCAAAGGTAAGTGACCCTATATCCAATGTAACTAAAAACACACATCTCTACCACACAATTGTGTAATTTGGCACGGCTATTGTCTAGGTACTAAATAGGAAGAGTTAAGGGGTCACAACTTGATTATTCAATTCAAAGTGCAAAGTAAGTGACCCCCTATGTAATGTACCGAATCAAATTCTCTAACTTCCCGTTGCCATACAAACGTGAAATTTGGCACAACCTTTGTTTAGGTCCTAACTAGGGAAAATTAAGGGGTTGCCACTTCATTAATTCTAAGTGCAAATGTAAGTGACTCCCTATGTATTGTAACTAATGACACACATATGTATTGAATGCATCTGTACCTGCAGAGGGACATCGGTACTTGCAGTCTAAGGAGTCTCAGCTAGTTAGAATATATACCTAGATCCAGAATCTACGAAGCCTTGGGCAATTCCACCAAATGTGTAGGAAGGAACCCTCACCTCCACAGCCCCTGAAACATAAGCCTGACATCCCAGGGAGCATTCTTCTCGGAACCAAGTACCAACGCATTAAAAGTTTATAGCCCGCCTCTGTGATTGCTACATTATTAGAAAGCTTTGCGGTTGAAATGGCTATTTTATGCCAGTCAGAAATTGGCCCTTCCTCACCCAGCTCCTCTTCCCACCTCTGCATATATGGGAGTTTATCCATAAAAATGTGATTTTGAAATTTTGCAGGGTTGCTTTTATGACGTTCATTGTGCAGAAAAAAATGACATCTTATCTTCATTTTGTGGGCCAGTGATAGCAAATTTATATAGTTCTTTTAAGTAGTACTACTTAAAAAAAAACAAACAAAAAAAAAACAGCTTTCTGTCCTGTATTCTTTCACCCATAACTTTTTAAAATTTTCTCCTAAATGGGATTATGTGTAGCTCATTGTTTGCAAGGTGAGCTGCAGTTTTTATTTATAGCCTTTTGGAGTAGATACGACTTTTTGACTGCTTTTTTTTCGATTTTTTTTTTCTTGCCATTGGGGTGACCAAAAAAAGCACAATTCTAGCATTAGAACAAGAGAGTAATGATATGGACAGCGCCTCTAGACAGAAAAGGTCAATAGTGCTTTATGGTGTGTGAAAATATAGTAGTGGGGTTGGTATAAAGAGGAGACCCTGTCCCACTGGGGGAAAATCAAAATGAGAGCATGCAAAGAGTGGAAAGCTGGGTAGCTGGGAGCCCCAGAAAAGTAGAAAGATTAAGAAAATAAATCCTGCGCTCAGGATGTCCTCCAAAGAACCCTATGCAAAATTCTTGTGGTTTGATATCTCTTAGAGTGCGCCATTCTGTCATACCATCTTGGGTTGACTCATTTCACTCAAGGAGATATCAAACCACAAGAATTTCGCTTAGGGTTCTTTGGAGGTCACCCTGAGCACAGGACTTTTTTTTCTTCATCTCTCACAATTCTAGCATTGCACTTTGTTTTCTGACGGTATTCACAATGCTGGATTAATAATTGGGATATTTTACTAAATTGGACCTTTAAGGATGGAGCTATTTACGTTGGCCCTATTGAAATGAATGGAGCGCCAGCGAGCACGCTTGGTGAGTTCTCTATTGAACATGACCATGTACATGTTGCAGTGGGTAGTATCTGCGGTTCTATAGTTAACGGAAATGGGACCCCTACTTTTTTTTAAATAGATAGGATGGTCCAAACAATCCGATCTTCACCCATCCGGTGGATGGGTGAAAACTGGAAAAAACATTTAGTTACCGAAATACGCCTTTTAGTCTTTCCCTTGAGTGCAGGAAAGTCTAGCCGCACCTCTAATTGTCATGACATTCTCACTCCAATCATCACAATAATCGGCATATGTAAGTCCTACCTAGCTTTGGTGTTTATTTGCAGATAGCATCAGGGGTAGAACTGGATCAGTATAAGCAATTCAGTATGTCAAGTCTTTTGCTTAGCTCAATAATTCACAGAGTTTCACACATATTAATGGATGATGATTGCTAACACAGGTGCTTTTGCTTTTAATGGGGTGTAGCATTGTAATTAAAAAAAATCTTTCACATTTCAGCTTAAATTCAGATATTTTTATGACTTGTAGTAAATACATCAATATAATACTGGAAACATAAAATCTACTATAAAATCCTTGAAATATTGATTCTTTACTTAGACCCAGCACTGGCAGCATTTTGACACATGACATGAGAGCTATATAAGAAATGGGAGTACAGTATATCTGATTACCAGAGTAGCATTCTAGCCTGTGCTAATGCTTGCTTTCACTGCTTACTTCACATTTTTATTTCACCAGTTTCCATTTTAACTCCAACCTTTTAAAGGATTAAATGCTCTGTCATACTAAATTAAAGTTTGCATGATTTCTTGAAAATGACTGAAGTGATTTCTTGGTTATAGAAAGTTAAACAAGCACTTTAGCTCAAACAAAAGTGGAGCTCTTATGCCATGATAGATAAGATTGTATTAGAAATATAATGTTAGGTTAAATACCTGGCTAGCAATATATTATAATACACTCTTCATGCTGATGATGTGTGTTGAGCAAACCAAACCAGTAGAACCCTGTTTCAGGTCAAACTTTGCTAAAACTTCAGTCTAGCATGAACCCAAACTGAGCTTTTAGCAAAGTTCTACCCAAAACAGGGCTTTACTGCTTCTGTTTGCTCAACACTTATCCGTGATATTCTCAAGCGAGTTTTGTGCAATGCAATGCAGGAATACTAGCGCAATGGGATGAAACTGAAAGGAAGGAGACACAAATTAGATATTAGAAAAACCTTTCTGACAGTGAGGGTGATCAATGAGTGGAACAGGTTACCACAGGAGGTGGTGAGTTCTCCTTCAATGGAAATGTTCAAACAGCAGCTGGACAAATATCTGTCTGGGATGATTTAGTGATCCTGCACTGAGTAGGGGGTTGGACCCGATGTCCCTGGAGGTCCCTTCCAACTCTACCATTCCATGATTCTATTATTCAAAACTTGCACGAATATGAAACCCATTATTTTAAATGGATTTATTCAAAAGAGCGATTGTTTTCCTTGTAGCATTACTACGAAGAAAATAAATCCCAGTATGTTCTATTTTTGGGAGTTCATTGTTTTTAATGGGGCTTCTCATGGCACTTGCATGCCGTGCAATGTGAGTGCAATGAGATGTTCCCCATCGAATTCAATGGGAAACACTTGTAATCCTAGTACAGAAGTGCGGCAATGTGATTTTGAAGCTAAAACTCTTTGCAATGCAGTGGAAACCGTACATTGGCAAGTATGGTATCGGGCTTAATTTCTCAGCCCAATAGCGCACTCGCTCATGTGAATCTGGTCTAAGAGCCAGGAAAGCCCTGTATTATACTCTTGGAGTGTTATACAGAGCTTTTATGGCACTTAGACAGTGTTATATACAAGTTTTAGGGGTTTGGGTGAACTTCCGGTTCAGTTCAAACTAATTTGGACCAAACCCAACTTTTTGCAAAAGTTTGGTGAACGGGCCGAACTGAACTTTTCAAAAGGTCACTCATCACTAGTGGTGATATTTAAAAGTATAATGCTCACCTTTTAGCCATAATCCAAATTTCCACCCATGTAGGCAGCAATTGCTAAAATAACATGATGTGATTTGGAACCAGCATTCTATGATGAGGATTATCTTTAATAGTAGAAATAGCAGTAGTAGTATCATCATCCTCATAGTTGAACACTGGTTTTAAATCATATTATGTTATTATAACAATTACTCCCTATTTGAGTGGAAATTACTCCATATTTAGCCTACAGGCAAATTACATTCTAAATTGTTCTCTGGGATAGAAGAAGTGGTTCCTCCCCCAATAAGTAGAACATGTGGGCAGCAGCATTTATATTGTAGTTCCAGACATAGTGATGTACATACAAGTGTACCTGGTACTATAGATTGGCCCATTCAAGTGAATGGGGTGGGTGTGTTTGAGTAGTAGTAACTGGCACAACCACATTCATGTGAATATGACTGACCTAGGTACTGCAATACAGGCAGTGGTAGGCTACCAACAGAGGCAGACTACACAACTGCTATGGGGCCTGCAGGGCAGCAGGGTCCGGGATCAAATGGCATCACCCCTCTTCTGTATTTGCAGAACCCTTATCCACCAAACCTTCAGCCAACAGCAAACATGTGATTCCATAGTGGAGCATTCAGTACACCATCAGACTCCTCTCTTTTTTGCTGTCAGTGTACAGACTGAAGAAGGAGTTGGATGGTGCACTGAGCACTCCGGCCGACATCCTTGTCAGTGTGACAATATGATTACATAATCACATTTTTACTGTCAGCTGATGGTTCAGAGAATATGGGTTCAGCGGGTGGTGGGGAGACAAGTGGACTGCTACTTAGTGGGAGCCACAGGAGGGGGCCATTCAGAGCTTTGCTATGGGGCCCCATGAGGTCTTTGTACACTCCCATGAATACAGGAGTTATGGTACTCCACTAAGTGCTACTACAGCTTAGCCCTGTGGCAGGGACCCTCACAATCAAACATTAATCTATTATTGTTATATGCTGGAAGAAAACCCCTGTAACCCCATGCACATATCTATATATATATAGACGAAAGCCCTCACTGACTCGCCACTAATTCTCCAACTTCCCGATGTTGTAGAAACATGAAATTTGGCAAAAGCATAGATTATGTCCAAAATAGGAAAAGTAAAGGGGTCCCAACTCAATTATTCAATTCTAGCGCAAAACAACTAGCGTCCAAATTTTACGTACGGAATCTAATTCTCTCACTTGCCGATGTCGTAGAAAAAATGAAATTTGGCACAAGCATTGATTATGTCCAAAATAGGAAAAGTAATTGGGTCCCAACTCGATTATTCAATTCTAGCGCAAAAGAATTAGCATCCAAAGTTTACCTACAGAATCTAATTCTCTTACTTCCCAATGTCATAGAAATTTGAAATTTGGCACGAGCATTAATTATGTCATAAATAGGAAAAGGTAATGGGTCCCAACTCGATTATTCAAATCTAAGCGCGAAAGAATTAGCGTCCAAATTTTACATACGTAATCTAATTCTTTCACTTCCCGATGTTGTAGAAACATGAAATTTGGTACGAGCATTGATTATGTCATACATAGGAAAAGCTAATGGGTCCCAACTCGGTTATTGAATTCTAGCGCAAAATAATTAGCGTCCAAATTTTATGTACGTAATCTAATTCTCTCAGTTCACAATGTCGTGGAAACATGAAATTTGGTACGAGCATTGATTATGTCAGAAATAGGAAAAGTTAATGGGTCCCAACTCGATTATTCAATTCTAAGCGCAAAATAATTAGCATCTAGGGATGAGTGAGTATACTCGCTAAGGCACTACTCGCTCGAGTAATGTGCCTTAGCCGAGTATCTCCCCGCTCGTCCCTAAAGATTCGGGGGCCGGCGCGGGGCGGGGAGCTGCGGGGGAGAGCGGGCAGGAACAAATGGAAGACCTCTCTCTCCCGCCCGCTCTCCCCTGCTCCCCGCCGCAACTCACCTGTCAGCTGCGGCAGCCCCCGAATCATTAGGGACGAGCAGGGAGATACTCGGCTAAGGCACATTACTCGAGCGAGTAGTGCCTTAGCGAGTATACTCGCTCATCCCTATTAGTGTCCAAATTTTATGTATGTAATCTTGATGTCATTTTATATAAAGGAAAGGTCACATGGTTACCTCCCCGTGGTGTTTCCTGGGTAACGCAAAGAACCATGCAAAATGGTGAACATATTTTTTCCCCCCGTATCTCTAAAGTAACCACGACTTCATAAAATTTTCCGTGTGAACACCAGATAAACACCAGTATGAAATTAACTTGGGCGAAGCCGGGTATATCAGCTAGTATGTACATATAGCTCTGCTACCAGAAAGTTACATGTATAGTGCTTTGATTGTGCAGGCTTATTACGGAATTCCTAACCCTAATTGCAGAATTGCTGTTTTTTTCCATTCTGAAAAAATCTATAAAACAATTTCAAAACATACATATTCATCAAAATGGTGACATTAAAATTACAGTTTGTCCTACAAATGGCAATTTACATCATATGGCTGCATTCCTGAAAAAAATTTAAAGTTGGAGCTTTCGAAAAGCAGAAATGAAAAAAAATGAAAATTTTAAAAAATTACCATATCTCGATGGCCAAAATACTCTGCATCTTTAAGTAGCAAAAAAACTCTCAAAGTTGCTTTTACAAAAGTCTATCAGAATGGCACAACAGTTTCAATGAATGCCGTGAACAGGTTACTGTAAAATGCTCCTTTGTTATGTTGTCGAATCCTGTAGGGCAGCGAAGAGAAATTCCAATTTTCCACAGGGCTGCAGCCTTATTATCAAAATCAGTTCTACCTATAAATGAAAGAATTACAATAATATCTTTATACTAGTGAGTAGCTAATGGTGCAGTACAATTGTCTACTACAAAGCTTAACTCCGTAAAGAGCTTCAATAAGCCCTTTTACATAGGATCTTAAGGGGCCTTATGTTAAAGCAAAATAAAGGCCCTACCTAAAGCATAACTAAGCTCAGAGATGACATTTTTTAGAACAAGCTGTCATGGGTATACATGAGAAATAACATTGTTTCAGGTTATTATATATCTCGTTTCATGCATTTTTGTAAGTGTTTTCCCCTTTGGTAGGCTATGGATACTTTTACACGGAACTGGAAATCGTTTGCTAATTCGCTTGGGCGGTTACTTTAAACACAAAGATAAATTGTTTATTTATTGTTTGTTCTTTTGAACAGGATCGTTCAGTTAGTTCTGTGTACCAGTGAGTGACAATGACTGAACAATCGGTGTTTAAACCAAATAATTAGCAAACCAGCGAATGATGATTTTCTTGCTTGCATAAAATAAATGATAAGCGAAGAAATTATCATTCATCTTTCAATCGTTGACCATATTGACACTGAACAATTATCCTTCAAATTCTAATGATCTATTAATTTTTGAATGATCGTTTTGTGTAATAACTTATATTTCTACATATCAGTTTTCCCTGAGTTCACCTCCAGAGAAGGCAGGGACTAGCTGCTCTGAGGTCTCTCGGGCATAGTACACAAAGAGGAGATCCTGTAGTATACTCTCAGAAGCAGCAGCATGGAGAAAGTTATACAGCAGCACTGAAGCTGTGTAGCGCTGGGATGATGCAGTAAAACACTTACTAGATACTGCCTGTCTCAATCTCCATTTGCAGCTTCCCCCCATCTCATTTCCATAGACATCTATGGACTGCAGCTGTAACCTGATCTCTCAGTATACAGACTTCTATGTATGCATTTTATCAGTAAATTCAGAAAACAAGATCAGTACAGAAGACTGGGGTTAGAGGGAGGGAGAAGTAGCTGATAAGTAGAGAAAGATGGAATTTTCTGTAGTAAAGGCTCATTTACATGCAGCGATTGTCGTTTGAACGAACAAACAACTCAACAAACAACTCAACAACATTTTTGCTTTCACATGCTGAGCCATTTCCCTTGTTAGCTATGTAAACATTGTATATGTTTGCTCAGGTGGGCATGTGTATATGCAAAGAATCTCTCTGCTGGAGGTTTTTAATTAGTGCAAAGAAAAAGTAATTGTCTGCTGAGGCATGAGTCATTGTGTTTAGGTGGGCAAACAATCACCCCTCCCCTCAAGTTGTTTGAAAGACTGAACAACTGAATGAATGCTGTTTAAACCTAACGACAAGCGAATGAACTTACAACTATTTTTATGCAGACTGAAACTCAGTAATAAACAACAAGTGAATGAATAGTGTGCGATGGCTTCGCGTTTATACGTAACGATTATCGCTCACTTTTGCTCATTTGAACAAATTTTGAGCGATAATTGTTGCATGTAAATGGGCCTTTAGCTATATTCCAAAATTTATCATCTTTGCTTGCAGGAATGATTCATAAAAAAAAAAAACGTTTATTTGCTCGTTATTAGATCATGGAGGGCAAACTTGGTTCCCAACAGGGTACACATATGCTGATTAAAAAGTAATGAGACTCCTGGTGGTAGATGTGGCAACACTACATAGGTGTTTGTGAATGTCATGCGTTAACATGTCTGAACCTATAGTTTAACAGCCATTCTCTTCAGTATTCTGTTACAGAGAGTAAAAGCACCTAGTATGTGCCATTATGGCGGATGAAATAGACATTTCTCTAAACGTATGGCAGAAGTGTGATTGAATTTTGTGTTAAGCATTGTAATGAAACTCTCAAACTGTTTCCCCCCACGCATGGACCCACTAAATAAATGGTACAGGCTTCATTTTAAAATTGCATCTCATGTGTATAAGGCTGGCTATCCACGGGCGAGGTGTCATAGCTAGATCCATGGCGATAAATCGCATGCGGAGCTCGCAAGACACGATTTCCATAGGAGAGCTATGGAAAGCGCAGCTAAAAAAGTCCACGAACAGAGAATCATAGCGATTCTCCGCTTGTGTGATTAAAATTGCGGCATGCTGCGATTTTCCACTGTGAGCCTATCAATTAGATAAGCTCATCGTGGAGACCTTACAGTGCTCCTCTCCCACGGCAGAATATCGCTAGCAATATTCCATCGCGGTGGTGGACAGACAGCCTAACAGTCTTCCCTAGAGAGCAAACAAATATATGCAATAGGAATCAATATGGAAGCTGATGGACGCTGATGGACATTTATGAGTATGGGGTCCAGATTAGAGATGAGCGAGTATACTCGCTAAGGGCAATTGCTCGAGCGAGCATTGCCCTTAGCGAGTACCTGCCCGCTCGGGACCACAGATTCGCCTGCCGGCGGCAGGCAGGGAGCTGCGGGGGAGAGCGGGGAGGAACAGAGCCGAGATCTCTCTCTCCCCCCTGCTCCCCACTGCTGACTGCTGCTACTCACCTGTCACCCGCGCGGCAGCCGAACCTTTTCTCCCGAGCGGGGAGATACTCGCTAAGGACAATGCTCGATCGAGCAATTGTCCTTAGCGAGTATACTTGCTCATCTCTAGTCCAGATATTTCTAATGGCAGTCTTGAATTCCAGCCATAGTACTATTCCTTCTGTATAATAGGGGAGGTTATGTATTCATACTGGAGAATGTAATGTACTTAATATATAAATATTCTTTCCGCATATATATGTGATCCTTGTGATATGTAGGCAACTGGTATAATTTGATTTGCAACAGGTTTAATCATTTCCCTAGCTATTAATATTTATCTAAAATAATTGATTTGTATTTCTGGGGTATTGCAGGGAAATTGTATCACTTACATGTCAATCTCATTCAGTATTTATTGAGAGCTGGCCTTTAATTATAAAATGTACGTTGTGTGTAGATGGACCCTGTGGTATGCTTATCCCTGATGCTCTTGTCATTATTTCCATTAAGAAATAACGGTTGTTGAAGAGATGCGGAACGTGCTGAAGAGCTTCTAATCTGATTCTGCTGTCGAGACGATAGGTTCTCAGCTAGGTAAAAGTAAATGTGTGTGTGCATGCTAGTTGATTGAGGAGTAGCAAGAATGATTATAGGCAGTGAATTGTTCTATCATGCCTGCTGAGATGTGAACAATGATTTTCACTCACTATCTAAAACTACATTATTCTGAACTAGGGAAAAAATAAGACATTAATGTGAAATGATAATGGTACAGATTTTCTGAGCTTCCGAAAAAATGGGAAACCTGTTGACAAGTTGAAACAATAGAAGGCAACTATGAACAAACAACATTTTCACATTCTGATTATATTCCTGAATACAGAAGCATGATTAATAAATCTAGACGTAAGCAAAAGAGCTGTGGTGGACGCCAGAAGACTAACCTGCAGATGTCATCAAATCAAGTGATTGGACTGGACATTAAACACATCCACCATTAAAAAAATTGTGATAATGGAAATCATAAAATTTAGCAATATAATTGGATGATCAAGGGAATGGCTCATGTATCTAATTTTTGTTAATTAGATATATCTAGTTACATGAATTTAGATGTAAGTCTTGGGCCGGCCATATTGGAATATTCCTGTATTGTCTATATAGACAGTGAAGCAGGTTGTGCTAGTTTGATAGCAGCTGAAATGAATGATACAGAGCTTACAGTAAATGTGTCATTAAATCCACTACCTCATGTTAACTCTGTCCCAGTCTACACAGCAAAGTTGAGAACTAACGCTTTATTCACGCAAGCGTATATCGGCCGATATACGCTACCATCTGATGCACTGGATTCCAATGCATCAGATCAGACGGGCGAATTTCCACCACATAAAAACGCCCAGGCTGGCCAAGATAGCGCATTTTGGCCGGGCAGGAAAAATAGTCCTGGAACTATCATCCTGGCTGGAATACGGTGGCGGCTGCATAGACTCCTATGGAAGCCTATGACAGCTGCCGGAGAAGGGAGGTGGGAGGGAGTTTAGCAGCGTTACTGCTAAACTCCCTCCTCCTTCCTTCCTCATCTCTGCCCCTCGCCATGGGAGGGGGCAGGATGTGGCGGAGCTAATTGCTAAGCTCCCACACCCCCATTGCTGGTTGCCGACAAGGGGCGGAGAGGGGGTGAGAGCTTACCATAATAGCTCCCGCCTTCTCCCCTTGCCGCGAGGGTGAGAAAAGAGCTAAACTGTTTCCCCCCTGCTCAACAGCAATCCAGGCTCGGCGTATATGCGCTGGGCCATGGCCATCTGACCGGGTGCACAAACATTAGATTTGTGTGCCCGTTCACTCATTTTTATGTCACCAGCGGGCAAACGTAAAAATGCCAACACCTGTGTGAATAAGCTCTAAGAAGCAGAAAAGAAGAAATATCAGCTTTCTGTGTCTAATCTAGTGGCCAGTTTGAAAACTGGAATTTTTGAATTTTTATTAAAACAATATGAATATTTAGGTTAAAAACCTTTACCAATGGATTATAAATGTATTTGATTTGATTTCCATTTAAGTTTAGTTTTATGTAATATATTTATATATGATATGTATAAAGTATTTTTACACCATACAATTAAAGGTACATTCACACACAGTACAGGTTTTTACTACTAATGTAATACTCATATGGGAATTACAAAATACATCCTTGGCCTTTTTAATATCCCTACTAACAACCCCAGCTCCTCATCTGCTTCCCAGATTTTAACGCTCACCTCCTCCCTCGGCCTATCATAACTCTCACACTCCCCCACACACAGAGACGGCAACACTCTGAATTTAATCCTTGTCTGCCTCTGCTCTGCCTCCCACTTTACTAACTCTCCCCCTCCCCCTCTTGAATTGCAATATCTATCTATCTATCTATCTATCTATCTATCTATCTATCTATCTATCTATCTATCACACTTCTATGAACCTCCAGACAGTCCACACGCATCGTCCAGTTCTCCCTGTCCCCTATCTCTCCCCTCTCCTGCCCTAACCTGGCTGCCGAACACTACCACACCACCCTCAGATGTGCCCTGGATGAAGCGGCACCCCTCGTGACCCGAGCCGTCCACCGCAGACCATGAAAACCTTGGCTCGCATCCCAAATGTGCTTCATCCAGTGGTGCTCGAGGTGCACTGAACAACTGTGGAGAAAATCACAGCAGCCCGCAGACTTCCTCCACTTCAAATTGATGCTTAAAACTTATAACCTCACCCTTCACCACGCCAAACAAGTTTATTTTACCCCCTCTTCTTCTCACTATCCCACAGCCTTAAACGACTCTTCGACACCTTCCACTCCCTCCTCAGAACCAAAGAACAGGCTCCCATGATGGACCTCAGTGCTGGAGAAATATCCGCCTATTTCAAAGAAAAAATCGACAACATCCAAAAAGAAAGCTCTGAAAACTGCACGGCTAGCCCCGATCCCGGTCTCCTTAGCACTGCATCCATTCTATGTTAGAACAAAAACAGAGGAAGAAGTCTCTAGACTGCTTTCCACTGCTTGCCCACCACCTGCACTAGCGACCCTCATTCAATCACTCCTTAATATCCCGTCTGCTAAAAAAAACAACCCTTGACCCAACAAATGCTGCCAACTACCGACCCATCTCAAACCTCCCATTCATCTCCAAATTAGTAGAATGCCTGGTCTACTCCCACTTCATACGCTTTCGCTCTGACAACTCTCTTCTCGATCCCCTCCAGTTCGGTTTTCGCCCCCTACACTCGACCAAAACCACCCTCACAAAAGTATCAAATGACCTGATGATGGCAAAGTCGAGAGGTTACTATTCCCTACTAATCCCTCTTGGCCTCTCCGCTGCATTTGATACTGTTGACTATTATCTTATTATCACAATGCTCTGCTCTATCAGCCTAAAGGACACTGCTCTCTCCTGGTTCTCCTCCTACCTCTCTGACCACTCTTTCAGTGTCTCCTTCGCTGGCTCTATCACCTCTCCACTTCTTCTCGTTGTTGGGGTCCCCAAGGGCTCAGTCCTTGGTACCCTTCTCTTCTCTATCTACAAAGCCCCAATTGGACAAACCATTACAAAAACAGCCTCCAATACCATCTCTACACTGACAACACCCAGCTATACACCTCTTCCCCTGACATCTCAGCACCATTCCTCCGAAATCTTACCGACTGTCTGCTGCTGTCTCTAACAGCATGTCCTCCCTCATTCTCAAACTTAACCTCTCAAAAACTGACCCCCTCGTCTTTCCTCCCTTAACCAGCAGAACCCCCCCCCCCCAACATCTCCATATAAGTATCTGGCACCACCATAACCCCTAGACAGCATGCCCACTGCCTTGGGGGTCACACTGGACTGTGACCTCTCCTTTACCCCGTCATCCAATCTCTGTACCGAACATGCCACCTGCACCTCAAATATTACTTAAACCTTGCCGTTCCTCACCATGGTCATACTTAAGACACTTGTTGTTGCCCTCATCCACTCCCGACTCGACTACTGCAACTCGCTCTTTATTGGTGTTCCCCGCACCAACCTCTCCCCTCTCCAATCCATATTAAATGAGACAGGCTCATTTTTCTATCCAGCTGTTTATCAGATGCCTCTGCACTATGCCAGTCATTGGATTTGCTGCCTATCCACTGCAGAATGAAATTTAAACTCCTCACCCACAAAGCTCTCCATGGCGCCGCACCACTGTATATCATTTCCCTCCTGTCCGTACACCACCCAGTGTGCACACTTCCGACCCGCTAGCACACTCAGACTAAACGCCAATCTAATATAAACCTCATGCTCGCCTCCAGGACTTCACCAATCCTCTGGAACACTCTACCCCAAGGCATCCGGACAATCCCAGATGCATGAAAATTCAGATGTGCCTTAAAAATGCACCTCTTCAGGGAGGCATAACAAATCTCCTGACCTAGTACCCCTGCCCCTCCCCATGGCTCCCCACACCTTCTACCCTGCCTATCGCATACTACCTCTACCTCTGCACCTCCTTACCATTGCACCTCATTTGCTTCCTAATAACTGATTTCCACATGTAATTCCTGCACTGCCTGTGTTCTCCCATGCCTCATATCCCCCTTGTACCCCCTGTATCACGCCCACCCTGTTTGTTTACAATTGATTGTATATTACATGTAATTGTTATATTATCTGTATTCTCCCATGTATGAAAGCGCTGCAGAATAAGTTGGTGCTATACAAATAAGCATTATTATTATTATATAGTATAGTCAGGAGAATTAGTACAAAAACAACTTGTATGCTTTTGTGCATTTCTCCATGTCAGAATATGATAACAGATATCTAGTTCACCATATTGCAGTGATGAAACAATGTGACAATATGCTACAAATGAAATCACTTCAGTCCTACATTAGCATTGTTGCTGAGCTTTCAGTAGGCATATTCATCGTTGTGTTCCGAACATGCTTGGAACGTGGAAATCATAGAAAGCAAGACTGCAGTATTGGGCATTAACTGCTGTCTCACTCCTGGCTATCTATCCACCTCTCCTTAGTCTTGTTTTCTGTTTTCCATGCTCCGACACTGCATGAAATGCAATGATGAATATACCCAGTATGTGACGTCATCTACCTGGTAGAGAAAGATGGTGTCCAGGACTTGGCAATGGATCAAGAATTATAATGTTTTTCAATTTTCAATACTACAATTATAGAAGTGGTCAAGTGGACAACTAGTGGGACACTTTGTTTTTCTCTAGAGATGTTACTATACATTCAGTGCTATCAAGAAAAATAAATGTACAAAGCTAAAAGAATTAGATATTATCAAAAGCTAAAATAGACAGGCTAGAGCAGTGATCAATCCTGGACATAACTCGTAACTTCTGCTCAGTGACTAATAAATGGAAGGGGGTTTCATAAAACAGCGCAGGTATAGGTCTTAAATATATTTCCCAAATCAGAAATGGATGTTATAATAAATATTAATACAAAAGAAGGATCCTGGCACTCACTTGTAATCTTTCTTCAGATTTAATGATGCATACAGCACATATAGCACATATAGCAGGATGCATTTCAACTAGAGATGAGCGAGTATACTCGCTAAGGCTAACTACTCGAGCAAGTAGTGCCTTAGTCGAGTATCTGCACCGCTCATCTCTAAAGATTCGGCTGCCGGCGGGGGGTGGGGAGCGGCGGGGGAGAGCTGGGAGGAACGGAGGGAGATCTCTCTCTCACTCTCCCCCCCCTCGCTTTTCCCTGCTCACCGCCGCAACTCACCGCTCACCCGCGCCGACAGCCGAATCTTTAGAGACGAGACGGCAGGTACTCGAATAAGGCACTACTCGCTCGAGTAGTTTGCTTTAGCGAGTATGCTTGTTCATCTCTAATTTCAACGCATCCAAAAGCTTTTTCCATTAGCAACACTTTTGCACTCTGTTTACTAAAGTGCATCAAAATCCATACTTCTTTTCATAAAAATGTGAAGAGGAACCACCATACAGTATGCAGTGTGGTCACTGACATCAATATTACTCAACATCCAAGTCTATTCTTCTGATATATATTAATTTTAAAGCAGTGGTAACTTTGTTTACTATTATGTGCACTTTGATAGAATCATCTATGGTTTTAAAAAACACCGAAATAGGTTGTTGGGATAGTCGTCTTATGAATTACAGTCATTCAGAAGTACATGAAATATGAGGAGTGCACAAAGCAGGCATACAGCTGGAATTGTGTTAGCTGTGAATATCTTCTTCATAAAAACAAAATACTTTCTATGGTGTCTGGCGACCTCCATCAACTTGTAAGGAAAATAGTTTTGTCTATTCCTCAGCCTTTAAACGAGAGTGATGAAAACTAACAGCCTCAGAGGGAATTGGGATGTCTTTTATGAAAATTGTGAAGAAAAGTATTTTGCTCCTTGCCTAATTGAGGAGTCATCAAAGAGTGAAAGAATGTAAAGTCATGTCAAATGCTCTTGGAATGAATAAATATTACAATTGTTATCACATTTAGTTCAAATACAATTATTGCCTTCAATTCTTATACAGATAAGGACATTGGAAAGAAATAATGATGTTTAGAACCTGACGTGCCTTACAATAAATAGTAATTATGGGGGACTGTATTTGTGGATGGATGTGATAGATACACTAGATAGATATGAGATAGATAGATAGTTACCGTAGTTAGATAGATAGATAGATAGATAGATAGATAGATAGATAGATAGATAGATAGATAGATATAACAGATATAATAGATAGATAATAGAGATGAGCGAGCGTACTCGGAAAAGCACTACTCGCTCGAGTAATTTGCTTTATCCGAGTATCGCTGTGCTCGTCCCTGAAGATTCGGGTGCCGCTGCGGCTGACAGGTGAGTCGCAGCGGGGAGCAGGGGAGAGCGGGCGGGAGAGAGGGAGAGAAAGATCTCCCCTCCGTTCCTCCCCGCTCTCCCCTGCAGCTCCCCGCTCTGTGCCGGCACCCGAATCTTCAGGGACGAGCACAGCGATACTCGGATAAAGCAAATTACTCGAGCGAGTAGTGCTTTTCCGAGTACGCTTGCTCATCTCTAATAGATAACTACTGAATACACCACAGAAATATCAAGTAGAAGCTATGATGGGATACACTCTCCAAGAATGTCCCTTTGACATGTTTATGGGATGGTGCAAGTTTCTTGTAAAGCTCCGTTCATATCTGCTATGGAACGTCTCTCGCAAATTGAATAACATTGGATGGAAAAAAATAGCACTGCATGCATCGATACTCCAGAAGGGCATATCAGAGCTTGAAAGGGTTCAAGGCAGGCAAGTAAAGTAATAAACGGAATGGGTGGACTACAATACCCAGATAGGTTATCAAAATTGGGGTTATTTAGTTTCGAAAAGAAGACAGATTAGGTGACCTAATTACTAAGTATAAATATATCAAGGTTTAATACAGAGATCTCTCCCACAATCTATTTAGACCCAGAACTGCGACTGTAACAAGGGGGCATCTAGAGGAAAGAAGGTCTGTACACCAGCATAGAAGGGAGTTTTTACTGTAAGAGCAGTGAGACTAGGGAACTCTTTGCCTGAGGACATGGTGATGGCGAATTTAATAAGAGTTTAAGAGGGGCCCGGACGCCTTTTTTGATTGTCACAATATTAAATGTTATATTCACTAATTACTTCAGAAGGGTTATTACTCCAGGGATTATTCCTGTTGCCAGATTTGGAGTTGTGAAAAAAATTTTTCCCGTTAAGTGAGGAAAATTGGCTTCCACCAAATTGGTGTTTTTTTGCCTTCCTCCGGATCAGCTTTGAAAGGTAGAGGGATTGGCTGAACTGGATGGTTATATGCCTTTTTTCAGCCTAACATACTATGTTTCTATGCATCAGTTTTCTTCTAAAAAATGATGGTCACCATGATGGAACCCAACAGACCCCCAAAATACGTTAATAAGAAGTTAAATAATGCCATGCAAAGGTTAGATTAGTTTACAAAGCTTATATCAGCTGGAAGCCATACGAGTGCCTACAAAGTTCATGTTAGTGACAAATATGAGATCTATAGGAGCTGACATGACCTAATTATCAGTCCCTGTAAGGGGCGTCATGGGGTGCAGAATGCTAAGGCAGCAGTATGCAGCCCTGAAGGCTGAAGGCTGTGGGTTCAATCCCCACATGGTTCAGGTAGCCGGCTCAAGGTTGACTCAGTGTTTCGAGGTCGGTAGCCTGCTGAAGGGTAAAGATGACTGGGTTAAGGTAATGGCAAACCAACCTATAAAAACAGTCTGCCAAGACTTGGTGCTTGCACCAGGGGACTTTACTAGAGATCTATTATTATTTGCATGCTGGTCTGCCTTATAGTCTTGATATGACTTCTATAAAGGTAAAGTCTAGAGATGAGCAAGCGTATTCGCTAAGGCACACTACTCGAGTGAGTGCCTTATGCGAGTACCTGCCCGCTCATCTCAAAAGATTCGGGTGCCGGCGGAGAGGAACGGGGGTGATCTCTCTCCCCTGTTCCCCCCTGCTCACTCCGCAACTCCCCCGGGAGTGACTTTACCTTTATAGAAGTCATATCAAGACTATAAGGCAGACCAGCATGCAAATAATAATAGATCTGGTTAGACCTTGTTATTCTAGACCCTAGCATTAAAATTATAAGTCAATAGGAAGCTATATCAGCTGCCTCTGTAGGGTGCCAATCAGGGGGCAGGTCTGACTCACACCCCCTTCACACCCACTGCAGACCGGCCGTGCGGAACTCCGGCTGCCGGGAGCAGGTTGCTATATATATATTTTTTATTTTAACACTTTTCTGGATGAATTGCAGGGAAGGGCTAATATATTTAAGCCCTTCCCGACAATTCATCCCGCGCACGCCGGCAGCGCATTGCTTTCAATGGAGGCGGCTGTATTGCCGGCTCCATTGAATTCAATGGGCAAACATCATTCTTCTCTGCCACAGCCGGACGCATGCGCAAATCGCGCAAAAAAACGCCCGTCTGACTAAGGCCTCAATCTGCATTTTGAAGAGACTCAAGCGGCTGACCACATAGTCTCTTGAGAACAAACAATAGATAACATGTAGAGAATTGGTTGATTCTCTAAGGTTGAAGTTTTTGGACAGTGACCATAACTCTTTTCACTGGAGGTTCTTTGGACAAAGAACGACCCAGGGAAGCTGAAAGAAAAGAGATTTAAATCATGATGGTGTTTTGGTTCAGCCTTTCTGATTAAATCCTTCCTGTAGAAATTGGAAAATGTTCTGAAGAAAAACGTTAACTGGTAGATCACTTCAAATAGTGTTGTGCCTAGCTGCTTAATTATGCATGCCAACATTGTCTGATTGGACTTACAGCTTTGGTCAACAGTAGGTGATGCAAATGGTGAAGTGCCTTGGATATTGTAAGTATCTCCCTGGCATTGGATGAAAAACCACTACGTGATGTTGCGCTGATGCCGATTCTTGGATGTGAGCTTCCCATTCTCTTATGGCTGCATCCATCCTCAACACAATCCAAAGTGGGAGGAGCATGTTCTATGCTGTAGATTTATGCACCTATGTAGGGATTCTCTGGTCTTCTGTAAAAGGCCAACTGATTTGCCAAGCTAGCTCTGTCCTCCGATGAGACTACTTACACATGCAAAGTGCAAAAAATAGAAACTAATGGGGTAGTTCATATGTGTATATTTGGCGTGTGCATTTCAGTCATGCAAAAAAATATGCAGCATGTACTATTTTCCTGCGCATGGGCGCAGTAAAAAAGAACATTTTGAAGTCATTAACCTAATTGGCCATTTCAATGGCTGGAAGCATCGTTGCATACTTTTTTGCAAGCTCAAATGAGCACGATTTTTGCACACAGTAAGCACAGTAAAAAATGTAGTCGTGCGTGCAAATATGCAATGCCAACTGTGCAAAAACATGGCACAAATGCACACGGAAATACGCATATGCTCATGTGAATCTGGCCCAATTTTACAACCATGCAGGTCAAAGCTTTACTACTAGCTTATAAATATTTAGAAATGAAGGAGACAATACCAGCAGGACATAGCACTGCCCAGCCGATGAAACATCCTTTACTTTATAGTAAATGGAGAGACGCAAGATAAGAGACACTGTCTGTACAAACATGGTCACCCCAGAGTCTAAGCAACACCCTACAGATATTCCTGTGCAGAAACCAGAGAAGTGAACACTAACTAAAGTGCAAAGTCAGAAGAGTAATGCCCCATGCTAGAAAAAAACATCAAACAGCGAAACACCAAACGCTAAACAGACAATACGTCTAAGGTTAAAACTTGTGATTTGAATCCTATAGAGTATAGGATGATACAATGATAGTGGATATAGAAAACTCATAGCCACTCATAATATTTAAGTTGCTCCCAAACGATTTAGGGGCCACAACAGACTATCCTTTAGCTTGCAGTGTTTTCTGTAAGTCAATGTAGATCCTACATGCTCATACTGCCTTAAATGGCAGTTGTCTGTGTAGCTGAAAAAGTCTGGGTTGAGATCCGTCAGACGTTTTCTGTTTCCTTCTAAATTGAAATGTGTTCTATCACAACCAGTATGTGCAGCTGCTTATCTTATTGAGTCCCAGAGCTTAGCAGTTCTGTAGCAAAAACACTATTAATAAGCAGAGAACTTAAAAGAATGTTTGCCCATACCATGAGTTCTCAAATTTGTTGAAAATCAAAGTATGATTGTTTCAGTCAAAGTGCTTGTCTAATTGGCAGCCACATTATAAACCATTTGTTGTCAAAAATGTGTAACAAATCACAAGGGAGCAGGAATGAGGAACTCCCAGATGCTGAACGAGCAAAGAAACAGGCTTGCATATGATTCACTGAGAGTAATTAAAAGTTTTAGTAGGCATACCAAGAAGTTAATTTACTTTTTGAGGTAGCAAAAATCAAAGGACTGTCCAGGAAAAGAAGACGAGAGCAGACATATGTTGTCCACACAGCCAGCTCATGGCAATAAAGAGACTAAACATGGTTAGGGATACTAAGTTCAAGGGTAGCTGCTTACTGGGTTACAGCTGGAACAGGGAAATCTTTTGAAAAAGACACCAAAGGTGACATCAAATATGAGAACCAAGACGCATGACTCACACAAATGATTTCAAGTTAAATTAAAATTAAGAAATCAACTATTTGCATTTAGACATTTCAAACAATAGGCATTGTTATTGTGCTGGTGGCAAAGTAGGAGCAGAATTGAAGAATCAAAGCACTATTATGGAGAAATTTCGATATATGGCATGTATAGTTATATACAGTTGTAAGAAAAAGGAAGTAAATCCTTTGTACTCTTGGATTTCTGAATTGATTATAGACAAATTCAGTCAAACTAAACTAATAACACACAAACAGTTGTACTGTTCTTATCTTTTATTGAACACATTGAGTTAATATCTACAATGCAGGATGAAAAAGTAGGTGAACCTCTGTGTTAATGACTTTTCCAAGAGCTAAGTAGCAAAAGGTGTTTCTATTAAGAAGATGAAATTTATTTATTTTACTAATTTATATATTACACACATAGTCCACAGCACTGTATATTACTTGATGTAGGGTTTTGTTCACATTGAGACTCACAATATAAATTTACCTATTAACATGTTTTTGGCGTGTTGAAGAAAACCAGAGTACCTACAGTACCTACATATAAACTCTATGTTAGAATCTAGGACTCCAGCGCTACAAGGCAAGAGGAAAGTTGAAAGTATTGTCTTCATAGGAGTATTGCCCATTAAATAAAGGGACACAAAGCCTGGTTACTGGGAAATTTGTTCTTCTCAAGATGTATTGCTAAAAGTGTGGGTGTACATCAATGCATGGTTAAACAAATTAAAGATGGAAAAAAATTCAGTAATGTTTTTACTTTCCCTAGGAGTGGTCAACCTGTTAAAATCACTACCAGAGCACAACTGGCAATCTTGAAAGAAGTCAGAAAGAACACAAGCGTAATTCTTCAAACTACAAAAGCCTCTGTTCATGTGTCCACCGTGGCAGTGCAAAAGGATAAGCCTTATTCTCATTTGTACAAGGAAAGACTGGAAGTAATGGGCTGAAACTGAAAGGGAAGAGACAAAGATTAGAAATTCAAAAAAACTGCCGGACAGTTAGGGTGATCAATGGGTGGAACAGGTTGCCACTAGAAATGAGCAAGCACCCAAATGCTCGGGTCCGCGATATTCGAGTCAAGCTTTTCGTAAAATTCTAGAGCTCAACTCGAGTAACAAACCCCATTGACTACAATGGGAGACTCGAGCATTTTTGTATGTGGGACACCAGGTCTTGAGCTTTTTTTTCTTGGTTCTTCCTCTCTCTCCTCTCTCTGCCAGCCAGCCAAAAAATTTGCCATTGACTCGCCTGCTGCGTCGCGTGGGCAGGTGGGTGGGGTGGGAGCCAAAAATGAGCACCATCGAGTACGCTAATACTCGAACGAGCATCAAGCTCGGCAGAATACGTTCGCACAATCCTAGTTGCCACCAGAAAAAATTCAAAACAAAGCAATGCAGCCCAACTCAAGCTTGAAACTACCTAAATGTTTCACAAAGAACAAAAATGTTCTTTGGACAGATGAGACAAAAGTAGAAATATTTGTACAAACGCATAAGACTGTGTTT
Organism: Eleutherodactylus coqui; assembly: GCF_035609145.1. Lineage (NCBI taxonomy): Eukaryota > Metazoa > Chordata > Amphibia > Anura > Eleutherodactylidae > Eleutherodactylus > Eleutherodactylus coqui. The sequence continues at coordinate 153,867,703 of NC_089843.1, read as the reverse complement.
GAAGAAAAACAAATATTGCATACCAATACCAAAATGTAATCTCAACTGTGAAGCATGGTAGAGGGAGCATTTAGGTTTGGGGCTACTTTGCTGCCTTAGGCCTTAGTCAGACGGGCGTTTTTTGCCGCGATTTGCACATGCGCATGCGTACAGCGATTTTATAAAACCATTGCTTTGCAATGGTATCGGACACATGAGCGCTTTTTATGCGCTCGTCCGATAAATTATAGAACAGAAATCGCAGATCGCACCTATCTGCGATTCCTGCTCTCTTCTCTATATGCGCTCAATGGGGCCGGCGGCAGCAGCGCCGACCCCATTGAGAACATATAGAAGACAAATCATTCTTCTCTGCCACAGCTGTAACAGCTGTGACAGAGAAGAACAATGTTTGCCCATTGAATTCAATGGAGCCGGCAATACAGCCGCTCCATTGAAAGCAATGGGCTGCCGGCGTGCGCGGGGTGAATTGTCGGGAAGGGCTTAAATATATAAACCCTTCCCTGCAATTCATCCTAAAATGTGTTAAAATAAAAAAAAATTGTATACTCACCTTTCTGCTGCAGCCGGAGTCCAGCCGCGGCCGCTGTCAGTTCTCCTGAACTGCTTCTCGGCACTATTCAGCCGGCAGGGCTTTAAAATCCCCGCCTGCTGAATGATCTGCCTCTGATTGGTCACAGCCCTGACCAATCAGAGGCAGGTTTCACTCACACACCCATTCATGAATTCATGAATGGGTGAGTGACTGCTGCCTCTCAGCGCTGAGCCAATCAGGGGCAGGTCTGACTCACATCCATTCATGAATTCATGAATGGGTGTGAGTGAGACATGCCTCTGATTGGCTCAGCGCTGAGCCAATCAGGGGGCAGGTCTGACTCACACCCCCTTCACACCCACTGCAGGACGGCCGCGCGGAGCTCCGGCTGCCGGGAGAAGGTGAGTATACATATATTTTTTATTTTAACACATTTTAGGATGAATTGCAGGGAAGGGCTTATATATTTAAGCCCTTCCCGACAATTCATCCCGGGCTCGCCCGCAGCGCATTGCTTTAAATGGAGGCGGCTCTATTGCCGTCTCCATTGAATGCAATGCGCTGGACAGCTCCGGCCCGTTTCTAATGAAACGCGGCTAGGAGCAGATTTTCGGGCGATTTGCGGGCGACTTGCGCGCACCGGTCACGCGATTTGCAGATGCGCATCCGTCATGCGATCCACAAATCGCGTGAAAAAACGCCCGTGTGACTAAGGCCTAAGCGTGTGGTCACATTGCAATCAATTAAGGAATCAATGAATCCTGAGGCATATCAAAACATTGTACAGGAAATAAATAGACATTGGATGATGCAAAAAGACAATGACCCAAAGCACACAAGTAAATCAACTAAACAAAGGGGGAAAAAGATTTGTCTTCAAATAGCCAAGCCTGATCCTAACCCTATTGAGATGCTGAGGCATGACCTAAAGAGGGCTGAGAATGCAAGGCATCCGAGAATTATTGGTGAACTGAAACACATTTGCAAAGAGGAATGGTCCAAAATTGGCTCTCAAACTTGAACAAATCTTATTTGCTGGAGGCGATTGCTAAGGTGATCCAGAGGGTATTAATTTCAAGGGTTCACTTACTCACTCCTGTTGCAAATGTTTGTATGTTATTTGTTTACTTGTATTTTGTTTGTATATAAATGTGACTTAGAAAACACTTATACAACGCACACACACAAACAAACATACATACATATTAGTATACTCTTCAAGACTGAAATACAAGTGCCCTTAGGCATTAGTAAGTTTGGAACTTGGCCAGGAGCACTGCAGCACTTAGTTCTTAAAGGGACATTGCTTGCAAGTCACGGACAGAAGACAATTTGAATTCAATGAATGGCTGAATGCTGTCTCTGATTGGCTGAGCGCTGTGACCAATCACATGTAGCTCTCAGCTGTCGTTCAATGAATGGCTAAGCGCTGCCTGCGATTGGCTGAGTGCTCAGCCAATCAGACCAGCACTTTCAAAAGGTGGGGGTTTTTAAATTCCGGCCTCCTGGAAGTGCTTTAGATCAGTGCAGGGATTGCATAGCGAAGACGCGCCGGAGCCTGGACAGCGTTGCTAGGTAAGTAATGTTTTGTTTTTTTCTATACCTAGGGATAATTTTCAGGGAATGTCTTATATTTAAAGCCCTTCCCCGAAAAAATCACTGCGGGGATTGCCCGCATCCCATTGCTTTCAATGGGGTCGGTGGCAGCAGTGCGGGCCCCATTGAAAGCAATGGGAGAACATCGCATTCCTTTGCCACATCGGGATTCTACGTCCTGACTAAGTGGGCTTTCATCCTAGAGGACGTAGAAACATGCTTTACTTGAGCTAAGTGACGGCGCTTAGCCCCACCCCCGCCCCTCCCATTGCAAATAGTGGCGAGGGGCGGGGAAGGTGCCGAAGCTCAGTTCCTGCTCCTGGCTTTTCCACCCCCCCCAGCAGACAAGGACATCGTATATCGGCTCGGCGTGAAAACCAAGCCGATATATGGTCGTCTAAATAAGCCCTAACAGTGAAAGAAATCCACAGCAGAATTTAGTGGTGTCACAGAAAAACAGTGAATTTTCACCTTATATATAATACATTGCAAGGAAAGGAGTGAAATCTACAGTTAAAATACGCCCCAAATTCGTAAAGAAGTCATGTGCAGATTTCATAGCGGAGTTGGTGTGGATTTACTTGTGGAACATTTCCACTATGTGTGCATCTACCCTAAGGCCTTAGTCAGACGGGCGATTTTTCGCACGATTTGCGCATGCGCATGCGTCCGGCGATTTTATAAAACCATTGCTTTGCAATGGTATCGGACACATGAGCGCTTTTTATGCGCTCGTCCAATAAATTATAGAACAAAAAATCGCAGATCGCACCTATCTGCGATCTGCGATTCCTGTTCTCTTCTCTATATGCGCTCAATGGGGCCGGCGGCAGCAGCGCCGACCCCATTGAGAACATATAGAAGACAAATCATTCTTCTCTGCCACAGCTGTAACAGCTGTGACAGAGAAGAACGATGTTTGCCCATTGAATTCAATGGAGCGGCAATACAGCCGCTCCATTGAAATCAATGGGCTGCCGGCATGCGCGGGGTGAATTGTCGGGAAGGGGTTAAATATATAAACCCTTCCCTGCAATTCATTCTAAAATGTGTTAAAATAGAAAAAAATTGTATACTCACCTTTCCGCTGCAGCCGGAGTCCAGCCGCGGCCGCTGTCAGTTCTCCTGAACTGCTTCTTGGCACTATTCAGCCGGCTGGGCTTTAAAATCCCCGCCTGCTGAATGATATGCCTCTGATTGGTCACAGCCCTGACCAATCAGAGGCTGAAAACACTCACACACCCATTCATGAATTCATGAATGGGTGAGTGACTGCTGCCTCTCAGCGCTGAGCCAATCAGGGGCAGGTCTGACTCACATCCATTCATGAATTCATGAATGGGTTTGAGTGAGGCATGCCTCTGATTGGCTCAGCGCTGAGCCAATCAGGGGGCAGGTCTGACTCACACCCCCTTCACACCCACTGCAGGACGGCCGCGCGGAGCTCCGGCTGCCGGGAGAAGGTGAGTATGTATATTTTTTTTATTTTAACACATTTTAGGATGGATTGCAGGGAAGGGCTTATATATTTAAGCCCTTACCGACAATTCATCCCGGGCTCGCCCGCAGCGCATTGCTTTCAATGGAGACGGCTGTATTGCCGTCTCCATTGAATGCAATGCGCTGGACAGCTCCGGCCCGTTTCTAATGAAACGCGGCTAGGAGCAGATTTTCGGGCGATTTGCGGGCGACTTGCGCGCACCGGTCACGTGATTTGCAATCGCGTGAAAAATCGCCCATCTGACTAAGGCCTAAGGCTGCCTTCATACGGGCCGGAAATGCTGCGGAATTTTAACTGCCATAATCGCTGCATAAATTCTACAGCATTTACAGCACAAGGCCTGGGGAGGTGATTTCTAAAATTTTCTTCACACGCTGTGGAAATTTTCCACATTTTCAAAAACACTGCAGATTCTAAATCAGTAGAATGTCTATTCATGCTGTGGATTTATTCAATGCTTGACATACCAAGGCCAAATCACACAGTAGATCAGCTTTAAAAGCCACTGCAAAAACCGCACCATTTAGGTATGGATGTGGACCCTGTGGGTTTTCATCCTAATTGCTGCGGATTTTCCATTGTGGAACACCCACAGTGATTATGCTGTGTGTGACGGTACATGCACAGCGTCTTCACTCATCGTGTATATGCTGGCTTTCCGCAGTAGAGAACCTGCAGAATATACACAATGTGTGAAGGCATCTTGAGTTCCTCTTATTCCATGCTTCTCTTCGTGTCTCTGTTGTTCTGTTTCCCCCTGAAATGTCTGAATCCCCCACTTTGGTTACACAGAACACGTAGACAAAGATAACAGCAAACCCGAGAGAATTTATAATGACATTACAATGCGCATAGAAATTAATATTACCTCCTCACAGAGCTCAACATGCAGGGAAGATAGTAAAATGAGTAAATAGTTCACTGATAAATAACATATAGGATAACGTCCTTCTAGTTCAGAGGGGTTCCATCCACATATAGGCTGCACATCCCATAATTCCATGGTGACTTCTGATATTTTCTATACATTTTGCCTTAGAACTTGAGTGCAGAACATGCGCAACTTATTTTTGAAGACAAGGTCCTATTCACAGAGCGGTTTTGTGCATAAAATCAGATGTAAAATACATTAGACAACACATGGACACCTTGCTGTCTGATGTTCATGGCACCCCACACATTGCATCTTCTATTCTGGTCTGTGAAAATGGACCACAGTAAGACGTTTTGACTTTTTCACACAGATCATTGGCTGGTGTGAAAACTCACGCAAGTGAATAGCCTAGTTGGCTATTGTGAGGTTCTTGTCCTGTCTGAGTCTGTTCTGTTAAAGATTTGGACAGCACACAGACTGAAAATATGCCCAGTTGAACACCTAATGGGGGCATTCCAGTATTCAACCAATGGAAGGGAAATTCTCTTTTTGAAAATATCTGTAGCAGCTGAGGTTTGTACCATGTAGGGAAACAAGACTCAAACAGCAGTGATGTGTGATGGGCTATTTCTGCACTACTTATCCCTGCATAATAGGTTCTGACATCAGAATATGATGTTTTACAGACACATCAACGGAAATGTAAAATAAGTGGACTTACTGTGCCACAAACCAATCTGGCTTTGTGCTAATTCCGAGGGCAGCACCTGAGGTCTCCTGGTATTCACACTTCAACCTCACCAATCAGCATCTGGTCTCTGCTGCAAAGACCTCAGCCTGTTACCCCAGAAGTAGTCATGACATTGTGGCACTGATGCAAATTGGTCAGGGTTACCATTTCATGGAGCAGACAGAAGCATGGCCATAGAACAGAACCGAGTTCAGGACAGGTGGAATTCTTGCATAACAATATGACAAGCCAAGAGTCAGGACAGGCAGCAGACGGAAATAACTTGGTTCAAACTAGAGATGAGCAAGCACACTCGGATAAGTCAGTTACTCGAGCGAGCCTCGCTCTTCACGAGCAACTGCATTCTTGTCCGAGCATGCTCAGGGGGGGCGGCGGAGGTGAGCAGGGGCAGCGAGGGGTAGCGGGGGGGAGAGAGATCTCTCTCACTCTCTCCCCCGCCGCCCCCCTGAGCACGCTCGGACAAAAATGCAGTTACTCGAGAAGAGCGAGGCTCGCTTGAGTAACTGACTTATCCGAGTGTGCTTGCTCATCTCTAGTTTGAACCAAGTTATTTCCGTCTGCTGCCTGTCCTTACTCTTGGCTCATCTCTAGTTCAAACACAAACTGAAGTCAGGAGAGATGAAGCCAGGAAAGTTAGGTAAAACAAGCACGAATATAAACCAAGAATCAGTCAAAACAAGCACATCCCTTTGTATACTAAAGTGGATTAATTTCTCAGGCACCTGGTAGTGGGAGAGGGTATCTAAAGTAGCCACAAACATGTCTGGATTGGCTAAGAATGGGAAAGCTGGGTGCATGCTCCAGCCCTTTAAGAGCAAAGGCAGCACCCTATGGGGACAAAGAAACTAACAGGAGATGTAGCCTGTGCTGGAGAGAACATGAGGGACATAGCACTGGCCAATACCAACAGCAACAGGAGGTAGGGAACGCCATCAGTCATAACCAGCAGCCCAAACAGAAAAAGTTTCCACTGGATTATAAATACATAATTAAAACACTGAGTTTACATAACGGGCCACAACATAATGCACATGAAGGTACATAATGAAAGCATTTAAAAGTGAAGTAGATTCTTACTCGGATTGCATTACATAAACAGGTAACATATATCACTGGGTACAACAGTCGGGTCCTGGTACTTTATTTTGTTCTTATTTTTACAGTTCATGGAATATATCCGGTTTCAATTCACAGGGGATCGAAAAGCTATAGAAACAGTATAACTCATAATAAAACGACTATTCAATCTTTCAGACAGATCATTTGAGTCAAACTTTTTTCATTTCTTTGTCTTTGATAACACGAGAGATGTACTGCTATCAAGCACTGAGTCTACAGATTTATCTAAATATCCCATGGATTTTAGGCTACAGCAGGACATGCCATGTATTATTCTAGCGATATTTTTATATAGACATTCTGAAACGGGTAAACATTGCTTCTTAAATGAGATTCTATTACATTGCCAGCTCCATAAACTATAATTGCCGCTAAAAGACAGAATTTCGTTCCTCAAACAGTAATCCAAGTCTTACCACTAAGGAACCACTGAGGAACTACTGGAGTTGTAGGCATTGTATTACTTTATTACTAATAAGCTAAAAAAGAAGATTGATATAAATCAGATGATCCAGTATCTACTGCTGTATCATTGCAATACGTTACCAAATATCTGCCATATTATTAGGTTAAAGCACAAAATTGCACTTTGATAAGTTGGGGGCAGTAGATATACACTCCTGGGTGTATTTCCTATTAGTGTACAGAATCCTGTGATTATGTAGTAGATTTTGAGTACAAATAGTCACCTCAGTAATCAGGTTATATTTGTAGAAGCTAGCCTTAGGTCAAGTTCCCATATATCATAGGTGTCCAGCTAGTGGTTTTACAACTGGATGTAACTTTGGTGCACTTTGTGCACTGGCCAGCACCATAGTCAGACAAAATAAACAATACATACAACTTTTTTTCACATCTGACATCAGAATTGATGAGTTGGATACCGTGGATGATCCCATAGAAAACTACAGGATCAGTTCTAGCATCAGTTTTCCTCTTACATTTCACTACAATACCAGACGGTAGAAACAGTACATGCGCCAGATACACTAACAACCCGGCCTTATGCTCCCCTATACAAAGACTGTACTCCATAGTGACTGCTATCTGCAGCTGCATCCTCTCTTAGATGTCACACAGCAGGCTGCAGTGACTGAAAAGAACCAAGAGAACAGGAGCAGGGACAGAGGGAAGACATTGTAGCCTTGAGTGGTGAATGATAGTGAGAAATAGTGAGCCAAGTCAGTGTAGGAGAGTTCGATCTCATACAACTGTTAAGGCATGAAGAGTATTAGTAGTACAGTATTTGGCACAATAAGGTTTGCTGGGGTATATATATGGGGTGTCCATTGAAAATTAGGCAACTAATTGTCTGCGTTATAATATTTGCATATATTTTTTTTTGCAAACAATGGCTTTTTGAGTTTGGAAAATGTGAAGAAATTAAGGTTGTGTGCCCTCTAATATGAATGTAAAGATAGTTGTAGTGGAAGAAGTAAAGCATAGAAAAAAATCACAATGACAACAATAATGAAACAACTGACCGAGTGAGCTTACAATATGTCTTCATCAATCAGTTATTGCACTACCTTAGATTTTATTGCTAAGGTACGTTACTGGCTGTATGTGTATAAATATGTATTTTTACACACACACGTATGCATGCATGCAGCTTCACAAGCAAATCACAAAAAAGGACATATCAATTTTAAAAAATCACTACCGGTGGCCATGTTTACTGGTATACTGATGTCACGGATGGTAAGTGTGTAACGCAGGTATCAGGAGACGATGGAACCCACAGAATACCAAAACAATATACAAGGTTTATTTTGAAGACAGGAATGAAATGAGTAGCACACTGAGAATAAATACGCAATTTAACTTCACTTTATAGTGACCTACTACTATTTGTACCAACTCATTTCTTCTCTGAAGACACACACAGCAATAAGGAAACAGTGATGTTAGGAAAACAGCATAATGTTACTTTGTAAAGATATGTCCTATACCACAAAACTAGATAATGAACAGATTATAATAGACATTCCTTCCGAGAAAAGGTTGCACTCAGAGCGAAGTCAGATGAGAGTTTTTTTCTGCATGCCTATGACCGCAGAAAAAAGCGTGTCTTATAGAACCATTTGTTTCCTATGGCATATGTTCACATGTCCGTCTTTTACAGGCGCAAAATAGTCGCATATGCAAAATATTGGACATCCGTGCACCGGGAAGGTCCTTGCTGCACGGAAAAATTCCCCGCGTGGAATCCCCTCGTCACTGAACACTGTGACAGCACTGTCACAGTGTTCAGCGACAAGGGGACTCCCCGCTGGGATGAATTAACCCCTTAGTGACGAAGCCTGTTTGCGTCTTAGTGACGGAGCCAAATTTTGGAAATCTGACATGCGTTGTTCAACATAGCATAACTCCGTAAAGGTTTTGCATATCCAAGTGATTCTGACATTATTTTTTCGCCACATGTAGTACTTCATTTTGGTTGTAAAAATAGACAGATATAATTTGTGTATATTTATTAAAAGTACCAATATTGAAAAAATTTTGAAAAAATTGTCATTTTTTCACATTTTCAACTGTAATATCTCAAATATGTCCAAACATATTGTACAAATTTTTGATAGGATATATATTTCCATCTGTTTACTTTATTCTGGATGCACATTTGAAAAACGTTTGTGTTTTTTTTAAACTATTTAGATGACGTACAAATGTAACATTATTTTTCAGCATTTTGAGGAACACTTTGTTTTCCTGCACCAAGCCAAGTTCGCAAAGGCTCATGAGTGTCAGAATAATAGATACCCCCCAAATGACCCCATTTTAAAAACTACACCCCTGAATGTATCCACTGAGGGGTGTCATGAGTATTTTGACGCCACAGTTTTTTTTTTCAGGAATTAATTCAATTTAGAGGAGAAAAAATAAAATTTCATATTTTTGCAAATATGTCATTTTAAAGACATATTTTTTTCCTATAGTGCCCATGAAAATGAGGATTGACACCCCAAAATGGATACCCCTATTTCTCCCGTGTTCAGAAATATACCCATTGTGGCCCTAATCTTATGTCTGGATGCACAACAGGGCCCAAAACGAAAGGAGTAGTCAGTGTCTTTCAGAACATAAATTTTGCTTGAAGGCGTTTTAGGCCCCATAGCACTTTTGTAGAGCTCTTGAGCGGCCAAAACCAAAGACAACCCCCACAAATAACCCCATTTTGAAAACTAGACCCCTTAATGAATTTATCTAGGGGTGTACTGCCCATTTTTACCCCACAGTTTTTGAATGAATTTAAGCAAAGCAGAAGGAAAAAATTGTGATTTTCGTTTTTCTGTCAATTCTGTCATTTTAAAAACAGCTTTTTTTTTGTACAGCAGACACATGAATGAAGCCTTGCACCCCAAAATGGATACCCCTGTTTGACCCGTGTTCAGAGACATACCCATTGTGGCCCTAATCTTTTGTCTGAATGCACAACGGGGCCCAAAATGAAAGGAGTAGTCGGTGGCTTTCAGAACAGACATTTAGCATGAAGGTGATTTAGGCCCCATTGCCACTTGTAGAGCCCTTGAGCGGCCAAAACGACAGAGAACCCCAACAAATGATCCCATTTTAAAACTAGACCCCCTAATGAATTTATCTAGGGGTGTACTGTGTATTTTTACGCTACAATTTTTGAATAAATCTAAGCAAAGCTGTAGGAAAAAATTACAGTTTTCATTTTTTTGGCAGTAGTATCAATTTAAAAACTGTTTTTTTTGCACAGCACACATATGAATGAAGACTTGCACCCCAAAATGGATACCCCTATTTGTCCCGTGTTCAGAACCATACCCTTTGTGGCCCTAATCTACTTAAAGGACACATGGCTAGGCCTATAATGGAAGGAGCACCCGTTGGATTTCAGGGTACAACGGAATAAATTCCAGGCCCCATTGCCCACTTGTAGAGTCATTGAGCGTCCAAAATGATAAAGAACCCCCACAAATGACCCCATTTTGAAAACTAGACCCCTTAACGAATTCATCTAGGGGTGTATTGCGTATTTTGACGCCACAGTATTTGAATCAATCTAAACAAAGCAGAAGGAAAATATTACAATTTTCATTTTTTAAGCAATTTTGTCAATTTAAAAACTGTTTTTTTTTGCACATTGTGCATAGGAATGAAGACTTTCACCCCAAAATGGATTCCCCCGTTTGTCCTGTGTTCAAAAACATACCCCTTGTGGCCCTAATCTACTTAAAGGCCTGTAATGTAGGGAACGCCTGTTGGATTGCAGGACACAACTGAATACATTCCAGGCCCCATTGCCCACTTGTAGGGAATAAAAATCGACACCTTAAAAAATTCCCCCTCCCCCCGCCCACACACACACACTCTGCGCCCTTTTCAGTGTTCCCCAAATCTTAGATAAAAGTAATAATGTGAACTGTGTAGTATTTCCGAAGACAGGGGTAATTACGGAGGCTGGTTGGGATGGGTACATGGGGCGATAAAACCGTGTATCCCCCCTCCTCTCATGCTTTTGGGGGGGGGTATTTTGTGACCTCAGTAGCGGGTATGGGGTGTAAAAAGTGGCGCTCTGTGAGTCTCCGTAAGCTTGATGAGGTGCGTCGGTCTCACACAGAAGACTTGACTCCAAGTCAAGCCTGACAAATGACAAAGTGATAATTTATTTGTACCTACTTGAATTTATAAAGCTGATCCCAGCTTTTAGAGGTGTAATTCTAACCCATCCATAAAACATTGTATGTTGTGTGAGGTTGTTTTATGTTGGTTTTTTTTGTTGTAGTTTCACTATGATTGGGAGTTACAATATGTGCACCTATGTGAGCATATTAAATATTTACATAATAGTAATGGCGGGCTTGCATAAATTGGCAAATATGCCATTGTTGCTAATAGGAGTTCCAGCATTTGTTTTGCTTATGTGCACATTTGCAGCTATTTTTTTTACATTGCTGTAATGTATCTGAAATAAAAAATGAAGCAACTTTATAAATTACCGTATATAATTGAGTATAGGCCAAGTTTTTCAGCACATTTTTTTTTGTGCCGAAAAAGCCCCCTGAGCTTATACTTGAGTCAAGGAAGGGTTTAAAAAAAACCCCTCCATACTCACCTCCCAGCCGGCGTCTGTGTACTCGGCGGTGGTGCGACAAGCTGCTAAAATTCTCCCTGCTGTCCTCCCTGCTCGCTCTGTCATTCCCCACTGTCAGCGTTGCGATTGGCTGTGAATGATCGAGCACCTGCTGTGATTGTCTGGCTCTCCAATCACAGTGCTGACGGCGGTGGATTTGAAAGCCGAAAAGGGAGATGACAGCGGGGAGAATTCTAAAGCAGTTTGCCGCTGCTTTAGAATTCTCCCCGCTGTTATCTCCCTGCTCAGCTTTCAAAGCCCACCGCCATCAGGGCTGTGGAAGGAAGCGCCGTGATTTGATCGAGCGCCGGCCAATCACAGACGGTGCTCGATCATTCACAGCCTATCACAGTGCTGACAGTGGGGAATGACAGAGCGAGCAGAGAGGACTGCGGGGAGGATTCTAGCAGCTTGCTGCACCACCGCCAGGGACACAGACGCCGGCTGGGAGGTGAGTATGGAGATTTTTTTTTCCACCCAGCATATACTGGAGTATAGCTCAGCTTATACTCGAGTCAATAAGTTTTACCATTTTTTTGTGGTAAAACTTATTGACTCGGCTTATACTCGGATCGGCTAAAACTCAAGTATTTACGGTATCTTGATTAAAGTTTCCAATCATTTTTGTATACACGTTATATATACTCCAATGTATCTACATGGTTAGAGATAAATTTATTTGGTCAGATCTGGCAGTCATAGAATACTTACTTCCATTCTTCTGATTCATTCTATTTCTTGTTTACTAACACGTTAACAATCTTTAAAGGGCCCTGCTCTAAAAAGAAAATTCAAATCACCATTGTTTGGGCATTGTATGATGGTATTTGGCAACAGTATAGCAATATGTATCTGGGTACTCTATAGTGACATTCTTTAAACATGCACTAGGGGCATTTCTTGGGCATAAAATGAGGACATCAATCAGGCACATTATGGCGGAATTTGGCCATGATGTAGTGACTTTATTTGAGTGCTGTAGTCATGAATTGAGAATATTGTATGTTGTATGACATGGTGATGAGTGCAGTTTATTTTCCATATGCCCTGCTTTGCATGATATAAAAAAATCTGTGTTCTGAGATGTTAAATGTGAAATATAATCGACATTTTATTATACATTTATTTGCTACATGAGACTCTATGGTAACGGAAGCTCTCTGTATCATACCATGCAAAGCTTTCTCTGCACACATATTTCGGTTTTACGCATAGTACTAAGATCCTGGTAGGAAAAAGGCTTCTCAGGCTTCTCAAATACCTAATCCAGAGAACAAACATACATTAGAGCTCTTCCAGTGAATGAGTTGAACCAGAAGCACCAATGGAAGTTTTGTCGTTCACTGGACAATATCACGTTCGGCTGATGCTTGCACTGGCCTCATAAACCATTTAGCAGATTGTCATAAAACGCTCTCTCTGCAAACACACACACATATAGAAGAGAATAATAAATAGTGAAAATAGAAGCCTGCTTTCCGCTGTTCTAGAACGCGGCTCGATCTCAGATTCTGAACAACTTTCATTTTGAGGTGAAATTAACCTCTTCGCCTAATAACTGACCTTGGCCTTTCAATTTTCAGTTTCCCCCCTTGGGAAGACTGTTAGGTCAACTATTTATTTACAGGTCACTTTCTAAACACAAATGTCAGCGCAGCATTTTTTTTTAATCTACTCTGTTCCGTGGCATCCGATTTGAATAAATATGTATGATATTTATTTTTCTATTTGGTATGTTCCAACCACATAGCCCTAATAATATTAACAATACATCATTGATAGAATAGATACAAGTCGGATCTTCCTGGCTCTCTGATACTAATTTAGAATTCCTGGAACATTTTCAATAAGATATTTCATTCTCCTCTGATATTTTTAATATAGGGTTTTCTTCAGGAAAGAATAAACTCCGCTTGTGGGTTTTGGATTTACCGTCACTGCCCAATCAGTGGAGGTAAAAAAAAAAATTCTTAAAGTAATTGGGTTTGAGAGGAGAACACTGAGAATCGACTGTAAGGCATTTGTCTTTTATGTTTAGCACTGTCGATATATAGTGTGCAGATTTCAAGCTCTTCTTCTGACGTGTTCGCAATCTCTACAGACGGGCAATCTGTTGTCCTCAGTGTAATACATGTTCCAGTATGTTCATTACTTTAGCTGTAAGCATAACAGAGATATCACAATACATCCCTATGTGTTAATATGTGTTAACATAATCACTGGAAAGCGTTTACAGCTACTGCTTCGGACTGCATTGACATCTAATATATCCCAGGGCTGCTATACTCAGTCTATAAGGGTCACAGCTAGTTAAATTTATCTACGCGTTTAACCAATTAACATTACATTATGAGTCACGCCACTGTGCAATACAATTAGAATACAATTAGATGCTGTCACATACTCTTAGTCTCAATACAAGGCCTGTCAACGATGCTGAAGAGGTCTGAGGATGGACAACCTATTCTTTTATATAGCAACTACGTAACAATATGCTTCTATAGTCTCTACTGTGAAGAAGATACTGCAACAAGGCGATTGGGTCTTCAGAGTGTCACATAAATGGCGTATGTATTTACCAGTCATAGTTTTTTCCTATCTTACATTACTGTGATATTATAGGATATGATAAAACTATCACTATTAAGAGCAGGGTGCTCTTATACAATGATATTTTATACATTATTGTATTACAAAATGATTGTCGTGATAGGTGGTACTATTGAGATCTCTTTGGGGCTCAAGTATAAAATCAGTAGTAGTGACTTATAATTAATGAGCCTGTAATGATTATTTTGGATGAGATAGTTAGACATTTCACAGCAAGCAGTATGTAACGATGATCCATGACCTCGAACTTGCTAAGAAAATTAATCTGAACCATAAAAATCTTTGTGTTTCCTGGTGGGATGGGGCTGGAATGTACTGCTTGAAGGCATGGATTAGCTCCCTAAGAATTGTAGGTATGCACATCCATGCAATTCATCTTTTATAGACAAAGACTAGATAATGAGCAATGAAGTAATAGATGGGGCTGAAGACTGGAATTAGTTAGGGAATGAAATGGACTGATGGTTAATAATATGTTTGATCAGTACTTTGCAGTTTGCATTATTTTTAACATTGAGCCAAAACACAATAATTTAACCGTGTTCATATGAAATATGTTTAGGGTTTGCTGTCATAAATTAGCAATTAGGAAGAAACCTGGATTTAAACGTCAATCCCATATCAGGCTATGCTTACACCATGTGTTGGGCCATGTTCGGTGTACATGAAGGAAAGGTTTAGGGCCATACACATATCTGTGCTATACTGGGCTTTATATTTACCTAAATTTCTAGTAAAAAGTGTTTTTTCAATACTAGCTAAGCAAGATTTATCCATCCGCTACAGCCTTTCTGACACACAGTCATCTATACAGGCCTAGTACGTTTGACTGTTGCCATGTCCCCAAAACGTGGAAGACCAAGCCGTGGATGGCAAACAGTTCAAGCCGAATCCATGGCTCGTCAGTTCTTCAAACATTTACAACAATTTACAACCATTACAACATTCCAAACATTTCATGTTCGTGTAGCGAACATCTGGTCAATCGCGTTATATAAAAGGGAATACACACACATGTATGATTGCCCAAAAGCTTCAAAAAAATAGTTTACTGCATATTAAAAAAGGGGAAAATAAAACTATGTGGAATACTACCTAAGCCATGCGAATGCACAACCTGGTACGCAGCCACTGAAACATGTTTGGGGATTTATGATAGTTTGTCCACTGTTAAATAACAAGATGACTATTGTAGTTCACACATGATCAGTTCTTGACACCAAGCTCTGTATATTCGTCACTCAGTAATTGATTTTGGAAGCAAATGAGAATGAAAAAATTAGGCTAGTAAGGGCTCTTTCATAAGGGCGTATTTGCATAAATAATATGCAGAGAATAGAATCTATTGATTTCGATTGGTTCATTGACATTTCCTTTTTTGCAGGTGCATTTCTTTTGCATGCAAAATAATAGAACATACTCCTATATTGTATGCATTTGTGTACCAAAAAGCCCCATAGAAGTCTGTGGGGGGGCGGGGGGTGCAAATGCACACACAAGGGGATGTGTGAAACACAGCACAAATCTACGGGGAAAAGAACACATCTGGACCTCATTAGGTTAAATAGCGTTTTAAATCATGGCAGAGGGGTTGCATGAACATATGAACAGGCCTTCTGTGTGAAAAAAGTACAGTACAATGTGCAGATATGCGTACAAATAAACCTCGTCCATAGTGCAAATGTATTGCACTGAAAAGTGTACATTTACGCATACGTTCATATGGAAGAGACCCAAGTCAACTATATAAATTGGCCTAGAAATTAGAATTGAAAATCCAGTGGAATAGGCATGAGGAATAGGTATATGCATTACAATGAGGAAATAATAAAAGTACACTGCTACATAATACAGGGCAACATCCCACAAAGTGCAGAATTGTTTTAACGGTAGAATTCAGTAATTTGCCATATTAATACCCCTCACATAGCTGTTTGAAGACTACAGATTTGAAATGTTAACTTCTGTCAGTCGGAATAAGGGCTGATGAAGGAGTTTTAATTTAATGTCAGATAATGAAAATATCAGCATTAGGGCTAAAACAGACGAACATGATTTCACCGTGTTTTATGGGCATGAAAATCAAGTCTGCAAAACATGACAAAACGAAACTGTTGATTTCGATGGTTTTGTTTTGACTAGCGGGATTCTCTCGCATTAATTCTGCACACGAGAACGGATAAGACTTGCTCTATCTTTCTCGCACATAGTTTTTCTATGTGCAAGAAAAGTGAGTCAGGCTCTATCTTCCTGCTTTTCTTTTTTCACCCGAGTGCATTAGCGCAAAATTTGAATGGCAAGGGGAAAAAAACAATTTTGACTGGTTTGTGTGCTAATACATACCATATCAGCGACCCTATTTGTGCATTCACTCATCTGTTTTAACCCTTAAAGTGATCCTGCGGTCTTGGAGAAACAAAGATGGCCGCACCTGCTTCTCTGACTGCCTGGTGCATACTGTATTAGTTTTCATCATTAGTTTAAGACTAGAGATGAGCGAGCGTACTCGGAAAAGCACTACTCGCTCGAGTAATTTGCTTTATCCGAGTGTCGCTGTGCTCGTCCCTGAAGATTCGGGTGCCGGCACGGAGCGGGGAGCTGCAGGGGAGAGCGGGGAGAAACGGAGGGGAGATCTTTCTCTCCCTCTCTCCCGCCCGCTCTCCCCTGCTCCCCGCTGCGACTCACCTGTCAGCCGCAGCGGCACCCGAATCTTCAGGGACGAGCACAGCGATACTCGGATAAAGCCAATTACTCGAGCGAGTATTGCTTTTCCGAGTACGCTCGCTCATCCCTATTTAAGACGTTACACCTGCTTTTCAAAACCAGTACTGTCCACATGAGCAGCACTGGCCAGTCACATCAACATGTAGTGTCTTAGACTGATGATGCATACTAATACCCAGTGTACATCCGGTAGTCGGAGAAGTGTTGTGGCCATCTTTGTTTCTCCAGGCCTAAATAGAATCTTTAATTAACTACTTATGATGCCATATTTTCTTTCTAAAGGATCGATGATCTGGTTTACATGTTTGAATCAAAGAACCATTTAGAATGTTGCATCACTACATAAAAAAACAAAAATAAAAAAAATGACAGTGATACAAAGAATCACTCCTATGATATTTAGCACCAGATTTGTGTTCAAATTAATTGCACAATCTATATATAGCAGTTATATACAACAGTCAGCGCTCCAAATCTCTATGTAGATATAGAATATCAGTTGCCACTAGATGGAACTTAGGAGCTTACTGCATGCCAATTTAGGCTCTGTTCACATTTTCATTACAGGGTCCATCCAAGGGTTGCATCAAAAAAGTCTGCTCTTTTTTTCCGATTAAGTGATGGACAACAAGACAGAAAAATGATGCCACCCGTTATACTCAATGGGCTCCGTCAGGTGTCTCTGGTGGCTTGTCATTTGACTGATTCACATACTCCTATTTTAGTCTTTCTGTTCATGATAGAAACAAAAAACTAAAATATTCTATGGAAATATAGACAAAGCCTTAGAGTTTAAGGTTTAAACAGTCTATAGTAAGCTCTTCAGCTCCCTCTACTGGGATCTATGGGCAGTTAGAATGTTATCATTTAACTCTATGAAGAGGATCTTGAGATCTATTTGAGAAAAATGGGTCTTCAATGTTATAAAAATATGTTAAGAAATGAATCAGCATAGAATTTTGTTACCTATATCGATAAATAAAACTAAATTTTGTACAAGATAGGCATTCACTGGCAATGAATATTCCAACAAAACTGATACACTGTATTATGCCTAATGCAGGGCCTGCATGCAGTACAAAGCACAGGGATTCTGTCCTTGGTTTTCTTTGAATCCCTGCACCAAGCATCTGGCCCTGTACTAAGCATAACACAGTGAATACGCTAAATTTAAGTAACTACTCGCTAGGATCTAACTTTTTTTTACCATGTACTTCTGTTATTGCGAAAACCTTGTGTTTCAGTGCATAGGTTATGATATACTTGAGATCTTTCTTATCCATCATACTATACAATCCCAAATTGAGGCCTATTCTTGGGTTGAAATGCAATACAATGCAATGACATGAACTACAATCCTATATAGAAATAGAGCTATGAGCGTAGCAGGTATATCCCTATTTTACATCCATCTTGTTTTTCCATTCTGTTTCTCATAAGCAATCTTCATACGAGAATAAAGCTATTTGATCATTCATGAACTCTGATCCTTAACAAAAAGGAAAAAAAAGTGGAAACTTAATTATTTTTATCTCCCAGTTTTATAACCTTTAAGGAGTATTAAGTAGTACATGCAAGAAAGTCACTCATATTGGTTTTCCTCTGGGGAAAGTCTTTGATTCGAGAAACTTTCTTTTATTAAAGATTGGTATTGCAAATAACATCTTTCATAACTATATGTAGACCTGTTAAATTTTTTTTTATTAAAACGGGAGTTTGGCCTCCTTTTTTTTCAATCATTCTATGAGATATTAAACTGCATCAGCAGCAGCTGTACGAAATAGAGGAAGGGATTTTCAAAGGGATTTGTGTCTCCCTGTATCACTGCCTATAGTGATCATATTATCATAACTATCACACATAACAAAGCTCTAAATCTGGAATTCAGATAAACTAGTCGGATCTTTGAAATACAAAAATCCAAACATACGCTGTTACATTACTTGTCAGCGCGAGCTTCTTTAACATGGATTTTGTAAAATAGGAGGAAGGTGATCAGCAGACTTTGTACACAACACACATTAAATATAAATTATTATCTCCCTCTGTTGACACAGACTAAAATTAAGGTGGGCGGGGGGCATTATTGTTAGTTTTTTTTTTTCCCCTCACTTCTATAAAACAAGCATTCCAGAAACTAGGAAATCAAATGATCATCATAATGCAAAAAGGTTAATGAGTGTGAGGTTAGAGGCTTGTTTAAAATGAATAATGGAGATTGCCACGCTGGAGATAATACCTTTACACTTCTATGTTCCTGGAGATACAGCTCATTACCAAGTGCTTTGTTTAACATGGTAAGTGCCGAAAGCAAGTTCACTTTAAGTAGCCTGCCATTACAGAAGGGAAAATAGTTGCAACGTAGTTTGCTTGGTGGGGTGGATAGAGGCCTCGAAAGTGCTAGTCGTGTCTCTCGTTACATTGCTATATTTAGGTTTCGGGGGAATGGACATTAACAATGAAAAATAAGAAAAAGCCACTAAACATGTTCTGTTCTAGTGCTATGCTTAAGTTGCCCTAAACAGCTTTATATGCTAGTAAATACGTTATGTTGCAGGATAAAGTTACTGTAATACTGCCTTCTGCTGGACATCTCTAATTTATTACTTAAATGCACACATTTCAAGTTCAACGGAAAATAGAATGGGGTCTGAAACCATGATGGGACCTACTAAAAGGAAGTGTGAAACATTTGTTTAAATATTACATTGTTTTGTGACACTATCCCTACCTGTCTATCTGACATGGAAGCATAAGGAATGGAAAACTTACTTAAGAATATATGGAAATGATTGAAAAAACAAACAGAAGGTCATTTTTAGTATCTGGTTCTATTATTTCTTTATTTATTATATTATTGGTATATATTGTGTTAGAGTTTCTAAATGCTAATAACAATAATAGATCCTTTAATTACAAATAGAAAATTCTCACAATGTGATACACAAACGATACAGATATTTGACACAACTTTTCAGTCCACTTCACTTGTTGAGGTAGTGCGTGTATCTATACTGCCTGTAGCAGAATTAATTACTGATTGCATTCAGCAGCGTGGGAAAAATATTACACTTTGTTTTTCCTTTACAAGTCAAACTTTGGATACACTGCCTAAGGCAAAATTTTAAAGCACCCACCATCATGAAAGAACTGAAAATAAGCACTTTCTCGCATAGACAATTAAATAAGAACATAGGGAAGTTGGAAAAATGAAACTGAAATTCCCTCATGATGTATGGGAAATTGTTAATAAATGTGTTAACGTTAAATGATAAAAGCGTTACTTTATTATGCAGGCATTTCATTATATGTTGTTCACTGGATATTGAGCTGACGGATGATAATTCCGAGTTTTCTCAGCAGAAGGAGATTGAGTTATTTTGTGAGCACATTTTATATGTATCTACAAACATGCATAATTATAGTAATAATAACAATTAGAATAATTTTGTAATACCGGGGACATTATTTCTTACCATATATTCAAGTTAGCATTAAACAACTACAAATTGAAATTAATATAAATCAGTGGATTTAAAAATGATCCTTTAGATTCTAAATAACACAGATGCTGAATGTTGTCTGTCTTTTTGTCTTCAGTCTATTCTTCTACGCATCCCCCCTCTAGTATTGATTCTGAAAACAGTTCTTTTTTACTTTCCTGTGTATTATTTTTTTCTGTGTATACATATTTAACTGATTTATAACCTACCTGTGTCTTATCTAATAGTTACACATAGTATTGCATGCTTTGTTGTGGCTTTGATACATTTTAATATGTTGAATTGGTATTCTTGTTGTAAAGCTTCTTGTGTTAGTGGTGTCCTCTATGAACAACATTCATTATTCTGCATTCTGTATGTGTGTAATTTTGGTGAATGGTGTTTTGTCATCTTTGTAGGGCATTATGAAAGAATGGTATGTGCTAATGGGATTTATTATACATTTTTGATTTACAGGATTTGAAATTTGTGGTGACTTTTATCAGTTGTGAAATGCAAATAAATGAAGCACTTTTTTAGTATTAGAAACTTACTGATATGGTGTCAATTGTGGCACAATTCTGTCTAACTTTATTTTGCTCTTTTAATTAATTTTTAGTTTTCCTATTAGTTTTCTTATCGGTTACATGACATCTTATGTATTTGTAGGTATTATATATTTTAAAATTCTTGCAGCAAAACTGTCTATCTATCTATCTATCTCATATTTATTTATCTATCTCATATCTATCTATCTATCTCATATCTATCTATCTCATATCTATCTATCTATCTATCTATCTATCTCATATCTATCTATCTATCTAGCTATCTATCTCATATTTATTTATCTATCTCATATCTATCTATCTATCTCATATCTATCTATCTATCTCATATCTATCTATCTATCTATCTATCTCATATCTATCTATCTCATATCTATCTATCTATCTATCTCATATCTATCTATCTCTCTCATATCTATCTATCTATCTATCTATCTATCTATCTATCTATCTATCTATCTCATATCTATCTATCTATCTCATATCTATCTATCTATCTCATATCTATCTATCTATCTATCTCATATCTATCTATCTATCTCATATCTATCTATCTATCTATCTATCTATCTATCTATCTCTATCATATCTATCTATCTATCTATCTATCTATCTATCTATCTATCTCATATCTCTCTGTCTATCTATCTCTCTCTATCCTGTCCCACTTTCTATATTCATTATATTAACACTTTCAACAAGAATAAATTGAATTGCTTTTAAAAGTAAAAAGTAATGTATTACTAAACTGTTCTTTTCTTGTTGGATTGTCATTCTTAATTTCGACTTCTCACATTTGATAAATGGGGAAACATAAGATATATAACACTACAAATGCCTTACAGAGAAACTTTAATTTACAATTGTTTATAAAAGCTATAAGTTTAGTCTATGTTTATATTTTGTGTAGCCATTTAATATTATAAACAACACAAGAGAGTAAACAATAATGGGAATGGTATTAGATCATTCATACATTTAGGTAATCGCTTACATTTCTGTGTCTCAATATCACATAGGTGAGAACCTGCATATTGTTACAGTTTCTAGAACTTTATAACACTCTGTGACATCTGAAGACAACACATCTGTACATATTGCATTAGAATGTGTATAATGTTGTGTATTAAACGAGTTAAAGAATGTACTAAATTTGTTCAGCAACACAATTTCGCACCAAGTAATAATCCAAATGTACCACAACTAATTAAGCCATAATAAAATTATTGAAATAAAATTAACCCCCATATAACCTTACCTACAGCTTTGATATGAAACTGAAACGAAATCGACATTGGAAAGTTTTTTTTGTTTTTTTTCCACGTCATTTGATAAATTCTACTTGTTTACTGCCCTTTCTTTCTGAAGTTCTCAGTTGGCTTTCATAAACCTTCGCTGACCTCAATTTCCACATATAAAGTCTTCAAAAGAATTGTTCACTTTTGTTGTTGTGTTAACACCTTATATGACCTTTTCTGGTTCTTATTTTCATAGACCGCTCGGTGGTACCCAAATCGCGTCTTTGGTTTCTACTGCTTATATTTTCATGTTTGAATTTGTATTATTGTAACAATTATCCAGTGGTGATTTCTATAAAAATTTAAAGCAAATGAAAGCTTGGCTGCCCAGTTTTTGCATTCGAAGTCTATGGGAAAGTGGCAGTTGCTGACAGATCACGGACATCAAAGTGGTGAAGATTGCGTAGACAGGTATTTTTAAACAGTCAGTTTCAGGTTTGTCTTGAATAACAGAAACACTTTTTTGCACCACGTCTTAAAGCTTCAGGATAAAATGAGTTGTGACATAGCAGTGAAGATTAAATTTGTAACAGATACAACCACGCTAAAGAACTGGCTTATGATTTCACAGTGGTATTACCAGACTTAGTACAGTATTTAAGTGGATGGAATGAAAGCCCGTTACTAGCGGTTCCTTTTTATATTAGAGTACTGTAATATCTTTGAAGGGCCAAAGCAACAATTGGGTTTTATGCCTATACTTTTCATTTTATGGCCATTTTATATTGATATAAGTAAAGAACACCATTTTTGTTAGATTATTTTGGTCTGGCTTTTGTAATTCAGGTCTGTCTCACAGCGGCTTTCTCTGTATATGGTTGCCTGGTATGTCCTAGTTGTGCATCCTATGACCTCCATAGCTTGCGGTTGTGGGAACATAAATGAGAGAATCAGGCAGAGCTTTGGTTTATTGGTTATCACTGAATTAAGAGTAATTAGGTACTTTGTTTCTGTTGGTACAGTAACGAATACATGAAGGAAATAGAATATGAAAATATCTCTTAGATTATTTCTCTACATGTGTTACCTGTAGCTGTATATTAATGTAGTAGCACAAAGGTTGACACATCACCACTAAATGACAAAACAAATAATAATAATACTTTTCAGGTCAAATAGTGTTGATACAGCCAATTTAGCAGTGCCAACTATTTAAAGTAGATTATAAAAGTCCAATAAATAGTTGAAGAACACAGGATTCAATGGCATTTACTGAAATGCATTGGTCATTTATTCAAGTTTCTCTTGTGTACTTGTAGTTATCAAAATAAGATATGTTGCAGCCTTCAGTGATGTTACTTATTGGCATTAATACATACACACAATGTGTCAACTCATACACGAGTCTTTATCACCTCCATGGGGGTTTATGTGGTGTCTATGTATTGGTGCTAATAAAGTCATGTTATTGGATAATAATAAAGAAGTCCAGACTGGAACTCATTTTTGTGGCCAAAAGATACTGTGCAAATTAAAATTAATTATGAATTTGCTGCCAAACTTGAACTTGATATTATGCGGAAATGCTTTAAATTTAGTAAGACTTGGATGTGTAGTGGATGAACAAAATACTTTGTGTCTGCTCACATCAATACATCAACTAATCTTCAAGAAATTGAAACACTTATTTGGGTGGTATTCATAATTTTTTACAACATCAAAAAAGTGGTGGAAATTGCTGTTGAAAAGTGTGCTGTTTTTTGCATGAGCCCACAATACCCACAGAACCCACATTTTCTACCTTAGAGGCTTACTATTTATTTCCAATCTGATGACAATGTTAGTAAGTACATAAAAATGGCTACCCAAGCAGGATAAATCTTTTTACCAGCAGGAATTCGATTTCCCAGTTCACTGCTTAAGCCACTTTTACATGGCATGATTACCATGCAAATCACTCGGTAGATCGAGCCGTTTGTGCAATAATTGTTCTGTGTGAATGCATGCAATGAAAGACCTATCAGCTTTCCAAACACTGTACAAGCAAAGCTACATTTGAGTTACTGTGGACCTTTCCTGGTAACCAAAACATTGTTTTGTCTGTATGGTGTTTGGGAAGCAATAAAGTATCCAAATAGATAAGATGGCATTGTAGGAGTCTTTTCTGGAGTTTGGTACTGGGGTGAATCTTCCCAGTTTTTGATGATCTGGTGCATTCCAGTAGCGAGAGGGGAAAGGACATCTGGTGCTGTCTATACAACTTATATTCTCAGGATTAGCTATTAATATCAGATGAATTGAGATCCCAAGTGGTAAAGCAAACCAATCAGCTGTTTGAAGTTGCCACGATGCTTATGTGATCTCCATAGCCACTTCAATGCATACACAGTGCCGTACACTGTATAGCGGATGTGCCTGGCCTAGAAGCTCACTCTCATGCATTTGAATGGGAAAGAGATGCTCTCAGGCCTTATGACTGATTAATGTGATGTCACAGGCCTAAGAAGAGGCTGCAGCGCTCACCTGAGGGGGTTCAGCCTCTTCAGTGAAGGTACTGAATGGTGGACTCCCATCGATCAGATATTAATAACATATCTTTAGGATAGGTCATTCATATCTGAATGGAACAGACAAATGACAATGGTAGAACGCTTAAGTAATCATACATTAATGATGATGGTTGTGGTGGTAAAGATGTTGCTGCCTTTACTGTTCATAAAGCGCTAAGACCTTGTTAGTTTTTCTACAAAAGCTGCCAATAATAGCAACAATGAAAAAGTTTTGCACATAAAAGATATCACTTTTCTGTTGTCATACAAAGAACTGGCTTCCTATGTGTATCAAGGTGATTGACTACTTACATGCTACAATTTAAATCCACAGGGTACTCTACAGATTAACATGCTCTAACGTAACAAACCATACACACTAATGACAATATATGCCAGCTCTCTCCCCTACTTGACCTGTCTTGGATTTAGTAATGCTGAGAAGGTTCATCTGTTATATTTTAAGGATTCCTTTACCTTTTTGAAGCAGGAGCAGTCAAGAGAGGAAGAATATTGATGAGTTTATCCACTAAAAATTAAACTTTATACAGGAAGCTGAAATCTATAGTACTTTTTGTCATTTTCCTCACATTTGGGCAAAATGCTTGTGCAAGCAGAACTAACATGATGAGGAAAAAGGTTTCCTTGATTCTAAAACGTAACAGACCCACTATTTTTCAATACAGAAACTAGGACAGCTAAGGTACTGTAGTCCCACGGAAGACAAATAACACAGGCTTCCATCTGATATTTGGCCAGTTAATGTCAGGTTACACAAGACGTACATTGTAGAAAGCACTTTTTTGAGAGCTAAAATGTTGCCTACGCAATTTATTTAGCAACATTTTGTCTGAAATTTTTATGATTTATAGTGTTAGGACTAAATTCAAACTAATGCAAACTTTTTTTTAAATACTAATTTAGCTTCATTTGTAGCAACAATAAAAAGCATTGTAAGAAGAGAAATGTAATGAATACAATAAGCTCATATTTTACAAATAATACAAAAACATAGAAAGTCATAAACAAAGAACTAGAAACATGTTGCTAACAAGAAGGCTTCTAGCAGGTATAAACTACATAAAGATTTTACTTAATAAAATAAAACACTAAAGTTTAGTCCTAGGCAGACCAATATAAGTGTGAATTAATCCAAATTTCCCAAGCTCGCCTTAATTTTATATATTAATGACCCATTGTACTTGCCAGAGTACCCTCTATCCTATTAATACAAGTTCCAAAAGGTTGGATATCTTAGTGGAGGTCATGCATTTTGCAATTTAGGGATTTGGCAGTTATTACAATATGACAAACTAGTATTTTATCTTCTAATGGGAGAGCTGCAACATTAATGCTTAAGAGAACCAATGCGCAAGTCCAATCTACCTTAATATGTACAATTTCTTTGAGTAATCTAAGAATTTGGTTCCAAAATTCCCCAATGCAGGGACAGCCCCAAAATATATGTTTCAAAGTTTCCTAACACATGAAGCATCTCAACATGTAGCAGATGACGTAGTATATATGGAAGCTAAGCAGCTAGGGGTTAGATACCAGTGGTATATACTTTTCTTTAATATTTCTAAATGTGAGGTACAACGTGAGAGCGATTCTGCCAGCATAAATGTTCTATTCTACTCTTCACTAATAAAAACCTCTGGTTATCTTTTCCAATGAGAATGTCACAAAGGTATGTTCACTAAGAAACCGGTATGGACAGCTGAGTATGCTCTTGAAGTACCCTTTATTAATTTGTTTAAATTTGTAAATGATAACTCAAAGGGGTTTTAGTTATAAAGTTGCTGTTAGGGATTCAGGTGATAAAATGACATATCTTGAGATATTTGTAGAAGTCTTTTGAAGAGAGATGATATTTTCTAGTAATATCGCTAAAAGCCATTAAATAGGTGTGTTCATAAATATAGAACATCAAAAATATATCTGTATTATCAATTTTTTTTAAATTAATTCTTTATTTGTAATTTTCATTTAACAGAAACATTTGCAATTCGGTATCAGTGGAGTGGCATGCATGTCTAGACAATTAGCTCTATGAAATTTGAACTAATCATGTCACGACATTTGAGTAAAATAAACGGTATATCCCTGAATCAACATGAAAACACTATTTGCAGGCGTGCCAGTGTTTTCTTTTTTATAGATATTATTTTATCAGTAACCTAAGTCAGGAACCATAAGGGGGGAGGGTGGAAACAGGGGAGGAGAAAAGGAGAATTAAGGTAAAGTGAGTAAGGAAAGGTAAAAGGCTAGGGGTGTACAAGGACAGAGAAATAAAGTAGGTAGCCAAAGGACCATTGTGCCTAATATATGCATATTAGGCACAAGGTAAAGATCTATATTTGGGGAAGTTTTGGAATTCGTTTTAATAAAACCATGATTTCAGAAATTTGTTTTGTGTTCCTTTAAGAGATGCCATAGGGTCTTCCATCTGTCTGATTTCCTGTATCATATTAAACCATAAAGAGAGCTGAGGTGGCCCTGACTCATGCCAAAGCTTCGGGATACATGCCTGAGCTGCATTCACCAGATGACGTACCACAGAGCACTTATAGGTGGATATTGGAATGTCACTTAGGTGCAGCAAAAACAACAACAGAGATTTAGGCAATAGGAAATTTGTAAATTTGGATGTAATGCGCCAGACCTCCAACCAGAAGCCGGCCAATACAGGACACTCCCAAACATTTATCTAATTTCTAATCACAATGTCAAGGATAAAATACAGTAGTATATGGATAGGCAGTTCAAAAATCCTAAGCAGAATGTGTTTTTTCAATAGTTTTACATCTCCAAGCAGTTAAACCTGCTTGAACAGTTAAGTAGGGTGTTGTAGTTATATGGAAACCTAGGTAAGACATTCATAAAAAAGCATCAGTAGGTTGCACATTGGGGAATGATTTCTCCAAAACTACCCAGTCTTTCATAGAGTTTATACTTTTCCACTGCCCAGTAGAATCAATTATAGTGGCATAATAGTAATAAGAAATCTGTGGAAGTTCCAAGCCTCCTTTGTGAGTAGAAAGATATTAAACAATAGCTGCTACATGGGGGGAGTTTGCCTTTACAAATGTGCCTGTTACTAATTTTTTTTTATAGTGAATGAAGACATCCAACTGGCATAGGAATGGGAAGATTGCGAAAGGAATAAATGATTTCAGAAATTATTAGCATCTTAATTGATGCAATTTTGGCAATACAGGAAGCTTCAAATTTAAGATATGCAAATAGATCCTGTTCTGTATCACGAAGAAGATAAGTGTAACTTTTAACAAATAAGGTATGATGGTGGAAGGATAATTTTATACCCAAATATTGAAGTTAGGGCTCAGTCACACGGGCGCATTGGCACCCGTACACCGGCGCCAATGCGCCCGTGTGACTGACAGTTAGAAGACGGCCGTACCTAAAGACTGCCATCTCTGTCCAGCGCTGATGAAAGAATATGTGACCAGCAAGGAAGCCGGTCACTTGTTCTTCCTCCTGGCGCTGCAGAGAGACGTCCGTCTTCAGGTTCGGTAGTCTGTTGGCTGCAGTAACACGGGTGCCGATGCGCCCATGTGACTGAGCTCTTAATCTGTAACTCATGTGAATGGGAATTTATTTTTCAAATTATGATAGCTATATGCCTAAAATTTGGGATTTAGAGAAGTTACGTTTATAACAAGTAATATCGCTAAATTCTTTGAGTATTTTGATAACTTCTGGTAAAAAGATTTCTGGGTAAGATAACACTATAATAACATTGTCAGCAATGTGGCTGATTTTATGTTCATGTTTATCCGTTATGATTCCTGTCACTTCTATGGTCAACCTCAGCCATTCCGCTAGAAGCTCCATAACCAATGTGAAAACTAGGGGCAATAATAGACAGGCCTGCTGGGTACCATTGTCAAAGATTTGAGAAATGTAATATTTGAACTGCGGCTGGTGGGGAAGAATATATTGCCATTATAGAATCCCAAGCAGCTCCTAATATGCCCAACTTAAGTAGCACTGCATCTAAATAAGCCCAGTTTACCCAGGAAAATGTATTTTCTGCATCCAGGGAGAGAAGCAGAAAGTGCTTGCAAGTTATCCCAAAATAGTTTACAAGGTTTATAATTCTACGAATGTCATCTGCTGAGTATATACCTTTCACAAATCCTACCTGAGGAATCAGAGAGGGTAAAAAGTCTGCCAATCTTGTTGTCAAAATTTTGGAGTATAGTTTTAGAACCATATTTCATAGTGAAATTGGACGAAAATTCCCTGGTCTATTCAGGGGTTTCCCAGGTTTGCGCGGTGTAATCATAGTAGCTTTCAACATCTCTTTTGGAATTTGGTTTGTTGGATATTATCAAATATAGAGAAGCGAGAGTCAACTATATCTATATGTAAAGTTTTATTATCATTAGTAAGACCATCAGGGCCAAGAGCCTTGTTCGGGTTGAATGATTTAATGGCACAATAGATTTCAAAAGGGACATAGACATGCAGACAGCAGTTCAAGTTGTTGAAGGGACACTTGAGGTAAAATATGAGCTTTTTGTATTCATAACATTTCTCTTCTTGCTACGTCATCTGTACACATGTGTATCCTTACAATGCTTTACATTGTTGCTGCAAATTAAGCTAAATTAGTATTTTAAAAAAAGTTTGCATTAGTTTGAATTCAGTACTAACACTATAAATCATAAAAATTTCAAACAAAGTGTTGCTAAATAAATTGCGTAGGCAACATTATAGCTCTCAAAAAAGTGCTTTTACAATGTACGACTTGTATAACCTGACATTAACTGGCCAAATATCAGATGGAAGCCTGTGTTGTTTGTCTTCCGGGGGACTACAGTACCTTAGCTGTCCTAGTTTCTGTATTGAAAAATAGTGGGTCTGTTAAGTTTAAGAATCAAGGAGACATTTCCGTCTTCATCTTAGTTCTGCTTGCACAAGCATTTTGCCCAAATGCAAGGAAAATGACAAAAAGTGCTATAGATTTCAGCTTCCTGGACCTAGTATGTATGAAGTTTAATTTTTAGAAATTCTGAAATCCCTGAAAGAGTCGGTTATGGAAAAAGTTAGGTCATCATGAAGGTTATATAGATCCTCATAATATTTTGCTATGTTATCTGCAATGTTTTGTGAGTTAAAATTTATCTCATTTTGGTCATTCTCGATATAGCCCACTTTAGATTCTATTAAGCTAGAATTTGTAACCCACTACTTTGTGAGGCTCAAGCGTCTGTTCCCAGGTGAAGAGTTGAACCCCTATTCTTGTATAAGGCACAATTGCTTAGCAGTTGACTGCACAAACAATTTCCTACCATCTTTGGTTACTACCAGCTTAACTGGAAATTTCCCACTTCTAAGGGATATTACTGGCACAGAGAATTTTTGGGACATTTGTAAATTTGAATCTTTCTGAAATATTTTTAGCATTCCTGGCCACCCACAACTTTGAAATGGTAGAAATGTAGGTGCACAATAACATCTCGTGGGGTGGATGACAGTAATGTTTTAGGTTTAGTGATACGATAAGCTCTTTCAGTAAGGGCTTAGTCACACGGGCGCATAGGCGCCCCTACACAGACACTGATGCGCCCGTGTGACCGAGCCCTTACTGCAGGAAGAAGACGGCCGTACTTCAGGACGAATGACTCCCCGCAGCGCCGAACAAAGAACACATGACCGGCAATGAAGCCTTTCACATGTTCTTTCTTCCAGCACTGCAGAGAGACGTCCATCCTGAAGTGCGGCGGTCTTCTTTCTGCAGTAACACGGGCGCTGATGCACCCGTGTGACTAAGCCCCATGGAGGTTGTTTTGAGGAGTATTGCAGTGAGGAACTCCAGCAATTAATCTGTTTTAATAGATTAAGGAATATTGCGCAAGCAGGCATCATTGTGGTGAGACCAATCTTAATTTGAGCAAATATGGCAAGTGGCTGATAAGAAGGGTCAATTTGAAGCATATGCTCTATGCTTCTAGTGTCTCTTACAGACCCCTGCAGAATGGAAACAGCAGCCTATCAGAGGGAGGACAGCAACCCAGCAAATGGAGCAGTCCCCAGGATCCTGGAGCATATGATTGGTGCCATGTTGTGTGAGTAAGGAGGGGAAGAACTCTGAGTTTCACAGCTCCTGGCTTCTTCATTGCTTTACCTATGCTGTCCACGGGAATAGCGATTATGGTGGAGTCCAGTGTGAGGTTCATTACCTTCACAGGGATTCGCTGAGAGTAGCTTAAAATCCCTGGGCATGGAGTAAGCTTACTCCATTCACTGCAGGCCACAGACCTCTTGTTTGACTCTTTTTGAGCATTTAATGACCATATGGTAAATACTGTCATTTTTGCAGAAAAAGGTAAAAAGTAAATTCAGGCAAACACTGAAGAACGTGGACAATAGAAAATACAATAAACCTTGTGTGGTAGTTGTAACTATGGTATTTTATTTGTATGCTTATTTTCCTGTAATCTTTAATTGGAACCTACGGAAAACCAGTCATACTTCCTTTAAAGAGATGTTGCTTGAATTTCACTTCCCAAACATATTGTCAAAGAAGAAACTTTTGCAACTTTAACTTCACAGAGGTTAAAAATAATTTTAAAAACTTCTGTTTAGATTTTTTTTGTATTTCTATCAGTGTACAAACTGTAGGGGTCTGATTTGTGACCCTAATGTGGATTCATCCTGTATACTACACACTGTATTAAAAGTTTATGGATGCAGCTGGAATAAAGGTCATATAGCATAGCATGCAAAGTTCTGCCAATTAATTGATGACTAAGAGTACAACTCAGTGGTTTCTTAACTACAGCAGATTGAAGCTCTGCGTCTGACTTCACAGATGTCTAAACATTCAAAACATTCCGTAATTCAGGCCGAGACTAATTGATATATGAAACATAATGATTACATTTAGTATTACCAGCCTGTTCACTGTTTGGGGACTGTATGGCAGCAAGGTAGAAAATATTAGCTCTGTGTAACACAGGGTGATTGAAATATCATGCTTTGTTGTCATAGAGGCCCAGCTGAGCAATGGCAATACAGCTAATGAAGTGATCTGATATCAGTCAGGGAATTACATTTTACTTACTAAACTAAACACAGACCTCTATTTTTAAATTAAATTTTACCCTTCTGAACTAAACAGAAGTTTTTATTCTTTAACGGAGGGTCTGCTGCCAGCTCGGGCCAACCTTTAATTAAGACATAAAAATAGTGCATAGGTTTTCTAAAATAAGTCTAGTTACGGTTAGAATCTAATACATTGGCGACTTGCATGAATTCCCTACTATGTATTTAGTATCAGTGTTTCTCACTTTCAATCTAATAATACGATTGTACTATCTATTCCTAGACAAGATAGAATTATTTTACAGGCCTAGGTCACCTACTATGATCTGCTCACAAAGAGCATCTCTTGGTTTGATACGCCAAGATTACCCCATGACTGACTGGTAATTTGAATGGTGGTTTGTGATACTATATCTGGCTGCAGCATCCTCGGCCAGAGCAGCTGATTGCTGGGGATTTCTGAAACTGGACGGGCAGCAATCAGCTGATCGCCAGGCTGGATTAAATTTGGAAAGAGCTTGTCTTTATGAAACAACCACTTTTACTAATAACAAATGAAAGGTTAGTGGCAATTATACCATATATGACTGGATTCTGCTTGGTGTTTTGTATAGTGTTCTCCTTAGGGCTCAGTCATACGGGCGCATCGGCACCTGTGTTACTGCAGGAAGAGGACGGCCGTACCCCTCAAGACGGAAGTCTCTCCGCAGCGCTGGGAGAAAGAACATGTGACCGGCTTCATTGCCGGTCATGTGTTCTTTCTTCAGCGCTGCAGAGACGTCCGTGTTGAGGTACGGCCGTCTTCTTCCTGCAGTGAGGGCTGCCGAGTGCCGATGCGCCCGTGTGACTGAGCCCTTAATTAGTTTTGGAGATAAGAGAAGGTAAAAGAAAATTACGGTACATCATGAATTAAAAAATACACAATGAACTATACAGAAAAGATGAAGTAGTATTCAATGTGTTATTTTATCTGAGAAAACGTGCTTTTTACTAAAGTTTCTGCCATAACTATACTTATTATTGAGTTAAGGTGCTCATGCTACTTCAACAATGTGGTGGGTGGGAAGAAACGGATTTTGGCGTATTGTCTATTAATATCAACACTTTTTACAATTTGGCAGAAAAGCAGAGAACTTTTATTGAAATACAGTACATTTGCATTCCAAATACCGAACTTTCATTATTCGGATTTATTTTACATAAAGGTCGAGTTTTTACATAAACCTCTATCAATTGGAACACACATTTATTATATTTTTCTAGAAAATCATTATATGGCAAATGGTATAAAGGCTTTCATTGATAAAAACTACTCGCTGAAACATTTAGAATATGCAAGGTATATGCTATCAAAATGAAATGTATAGAGTTTTATAATATCAGTAGAGATGTCCTTTTTTCTAGTTTGTGATATGTTCTAACACTATTAGTTTATATTAACAAATATTTACTTTCCTTGTGGTTTCTGAGTAACTTTGCACAGATAACAGTTTAAGTTACAAATCTGAAATTTTGGTGCACATTTTTTAAATATATGTTTTAATATACATTTTTTTGATTCATTAATATTTGTCACTGTTAGTATGGCCTATTGTCACCACCAATATGTAATTAGAAAATCTTTGGTAAAACTGAAACTTGAGCAAACACTTAAGCTCCATTTACACAGGACAATTATCACTCAAAATTCGCTCAAATTCGTTCAAACAATGTCTTTTGAGCGATAATCATTGCTACCATCGTTTGCTATTCGGCCAAACGATGATTTTATGTTGAGTTTAAAATCCATCATTTGACCGGGCAGTTGATAGCAGGAACTGCACACTGTGATTCTCCTAGGGAGCACAGATAACATTGTATTCAGTTGCAGTTCCATGGGAGAACAAAGGGACTGTATGCAGATAACAGAGCACCTGCTGTTATCTGCATACAGCAAGGAGAGCCTCATTTACATGCAAATGAAGCCAATAAGCTACAAATGAACATTAGTGCCCATTAGCAGCTTATGCAAAATAATTGCTCAAACTGTCATTCTCCCTATCTTTTAAATGAATTTTGAGCGATCATCTTTGCATTGCACAAGTATACAGATAGAGACAGGCTTGATTTCATGCAGTACTGTATTTTACTTAGATTAGTCAGTCCTGTTCTTTCGCCCTATAATTTCTTTATTTTGATTTGCTCTTGACCACCGAAGGAAGCAATCTAAACAACTGAGATTGGATTTATCTCTTATGTGAGCTATTTCTTTTCTCTCAGATAGCACAGATGTCAGATGTTTGTGTGAAGAAACTATGGCAATTTTTACTATATCCGATTACTTTAGAATCGGATATATCAGAAGGAAGTTTTTTTCTCAATAAAATCCCCCAAAGTATTCCTAAAATTCTTTTTGAGGAAAGTGATCATAATCAGCTGGTGATGGAGTAGCCATAATGTACTTCTTTCGGTCTGAAAAGTTTGATGTTACAACGCAGGGAATATAAAAAATATCAGCTGTGGCATTTTCAGTCAGCTTAAATTTCACTTTGCCCTTTTTTATTTGGTGTTTTTATGAGCAGTTGCTTGACAATAATAGATATAGTTGCTCAAAATGGCCAATCCTCTGTACAATTGGCACTACAATGCTGGCATTTTCAGCTCATGTATAAATATGCAGACAGTAGTTTCCAACTGAGACAGAATTTTATTGCATAGCATTATATGGCATGAAATGATGTTTACATTAAACACTTTCTAAAATGCCCTCCTCTTCTATGACTAAATCCATTTTTGCAGACTTGTTTCATGGTAGATTGTATTTAATGTCGCAAGGAATATATCTACATGGAGATTTATACCCTATAGGGTTTTGTAGTAGAATTCCTTTGTAGGCCCAATGAAATTTTCATGTTTTGAGTTAAAAGAAAAAATTTACATCCATGGATATTCGAAACATCTGTGTTCGGTATGTTTTCGAAATTTGTGTCATTTACTTTATTTTCCCTCTTTTAGGTGCCCCTTGTTATTGCACACTAAATGGTTTATTATCTTTAAACATATTGTATGTTCTACACAGGGGATTATTTTCTTCCAATTGTTCTTATACCAATAAACTCTTCTTCAGATTTATAAATTATTGTAATTTCTATGAGTTCTTATCACTAGTAGTGTTCCCCATTTCATACATACAACATACATAGGGGTTAACTGCATGTGAATTAGCATGTGTAATAAGGAAGAAGCACAGCGGGAATATATATACTCAATTCAAAATCAATGCTCAAGGGAAAGCCATTGGGCCATAATAATACGCTATAACATACCATATGAATTGTTGCTACAATTAATGAGGCAATGCTATCTAACAGCCATATAACTCATGCAAAAAAGTAACTGTCTCTTTAATTACTCGATCGACTAATGAATTGATAAGCAGAATTTCATGATCTCATTTGGATATGGCTGAGTGAATTTAAAGGTCTTATGATGAAAGTGAAGTAGTTTGTACAAGAACCACAACAGTGATGGAGCAAAATGTCTGACATACACTAAACCCCCAAGTCCCCAGATGACTTTTGATCAACCAGTGACTATTTTTTAGGTGAGCTGAAATGAAACGATTAGCAACTAGGGAGCCGATTATCATTCATTGGTGGCCATGTTTCTACTGAATGACTGTCTTTTCCTCTGTCTCTTTTAAGTAATTATTAAAACGATAGTTGTCCCAGGTAAAGCCACTTGTCCCCCTGAAACATTTATAGTGGTGTATTTCTGTGCTGGGATAGAGAACATCACATAAGCCTACATTGCAGGAAAACCATTACCGTTATTTGCAACCACTCTGGATCTCCATCCACCCATGTCACCTACACACTTCACAGCATTGCCCAACTAGCAATCAAACAAGCACCCACCAAACATCATTACTCTTTTTAACACCTCATATCAGTTCTGCTAGGCCTGACCATCATCTAAAGCTTACCACTTATTTAAATCCCAAGTCTAAAGTTGCAACTGGTGCTCAGTTGCTACCTGCTTGTGTGTCTGAAACCCAATGCAGCTCTCTTATACTCATTCTCTACTGATACCTGGACCACCATAGGCTCAAAAAGCATTCTGCAGGCTATCTTGTCAGCCAAAGTGGCCATTGCATCTTGTGTTCTACATTTCTGGGAGAACCTGCAACCTAAATGTCCAACTGCCCCTCCCGCAGCAGCTGATCTCAACTACTTCTCACTACAATCCACCTGCACATGATCTCAATTGACTTAACCTTACCCTCACCAGAGGCTGTTTCATCCAACTGTTTGCCGGTCTGGAGGCAAGAAACTTGCTCGAGCCTAGTGCACAGCTGAACCTGGAAACTAAAGTATTGGTCCCTCCAATATGAGACATGGCTTGGACACCTCCATCTCATATCCTTAGACGGACATTAGTTCCATTGACCCCTCTTACTTCATTGTGTGGAAGCAACTAATCTGCTGATTACACAAATACATGTGCTACTTATAAAATGGTGAAAGATGGCAAAGATTAGGTAAAAAATCTTTGTGATATGTCCACATCAGGAAATAACCAAGCAGACTTCCATAAATACTTACATAAATGCAACATGCTAGTACTAGATGGTACCTCTCAGGTAGTTCTTGACAATCCCTCTACTTTAGAACCAGCAGAGAACTCAGACATTGGTACAGAATACTCAACAGCAAGCAGCCCATATCCAAAAGATTCTTGAAGAAAGCTCTTCTATATGCTCTTAAACCAGTAATGGACAAGCTAGCATATATCAA
Organism: Eleutherodactylus coqui; assembly: GCF_035609145.1. NCBI lineage: Eukaryota > Metazoa > Chordata > Amphibia > Anura > Eleutherodactylidae > Eleutherodactylus > Eleutherodactylus coqui. The sequence continues at coordinate 153,831,199 of NC_089843.1, read as the reverse complement.
ATTAGAAAATCAACACATGGGGCATAGAGTGGAAAGATTTGAATCAACATGTTTTGAAGGTATAATACATGCTGGGACTTTACAATCTAAAGCGCACCTTCAAATAGACCACAACAACAGAGCATTGATACTTTTGCAAAATCAGAATAGAAGTCATCGCATAAATATATGTTCCCAAGCCACACCTGAGGAGATACAAAGATGGAGACCAGGAACTGGAAAAGATGATGATTTATACTGTTTATACAAGTCTACAGAGAGGAGAGGGGGAGGAGGAAGACAGAAGCAAAGACTCAAAGATCACTCAAACAACAGGCGATCATTTTGCATAAAAATTAATTGGTATTTAAGTAGCTACTCAGCTACTTAAATACCAATTAGGTATACAAATGAAGCCTTCTCTGAACGCAGCTAATAGCTGGAGGCTATTACCTGCACTCAGATCCTTTGTTCTCCACGGGGAAACAATGCTATCAACACTCCCCGTGGAGAACTGCTGATAAAAGTGCATGACAATTGTTATGTTGGTCTGATTTTAAGGATCATCCAAAAAGCAGACGATGGGCGCACATTTACACACACCGATTATCGCTAAAACGATTGCCGATTAGCAATTTTTTAGAGATAATCATCCAGTGAAAATGGGCCTTTACACAGGGGCTGCCTGTAGTTAATATTAGGTGATTGTTTACTATATTATAGCTAATGCAATCACATCTCTACTGTTCATTCCTTCTCTAGTGTCCTCCTTTATGATGCTACTTCTCTTTGGTGTATAGACAGTTAGGGAACATAATCTGGAGCTCTCTGTGCTCAGTGCATAGAAGATTCCACCCACCAGTTCAGAGAAAACACAGAATTACAGATCTAGTCTGTAGAGGTGACAAATAGTGGAAACTATAGGACACAAGTCATGTAATGGCCAGAAAAAAAAACTGTTATTTCTCATAAATAAACACACAATGACAGCTTATTCAGAAAAATCATCTGAGAATTATGTATGCTAAAACACTTAGTATTTGGAATTTATTGTGTATGTAGATTTGGGTTACATATAATAACAATAACTATGAATTGGATCCCTCTAAAATATAACTTTTATTGAATTGCTTAACAAAAAGATTGCACATGGAAGCAAAAATATTTAAACACTTAGTATATAGTGCAGATGTATATATTTTTATATGTCTCAGATTCACGGCATGCAATTTATAGGTCTTATCTTTACCCACCTATAATGTATCAAAAGGAAAGAACATTTGGCTTAGATAGTTTCATTTCAGAGGGTAGATGGTTTATACCACAGACACCCCTCCAACCCAATCTATACCTAAAACGTAGAAAAATACAATGATTCTATAAACTTCTTTGTTTCCCGCCCTTCTCTCGCTATGCCTACACTCTTTATGCATATACATTTCATCCATATGTAATTTTTCTTTTGACAATAGCTATTATTATTATAGAGCCTCATGTGGCGCAGAGTCTTAAGAAATGCAGTACTAAGCTCTTGCTCACGACCTGAAGATTGCGAGTTCATTCCCTGCTTGGTTCAGGTAGCTGGCTCAGGATTGACTCAGCCTTCCATCCTTCCGAGGTCGGTAAAACGAGCACCCAGCTTGCTGGGGGGTAATAAATAAACTGAAAGCGCTGCGGAATAAGTTGGCGCTGTACAAATAACAAGATTTATTTTATTTATTACATTTTAAGCACATTAAATAAATGTTTGGCACAATCCAGAAAAAGAGTATAGTATTATGAGATATATTCAATAACATCTATGGAAGTAAACCTAGTTGGTCTTCAATTATGCCTGGTTGGACTATTAAACAAGCAAAGTCCATACATAATTCTCACCATAAGAAACTTAAATATGCATATGAAGGCTAAATACGTTGTACTATATCATTGCATATACTAACTTAATCAGAACACCACAACTATACCATGCAGTAAATAAGTACATGCCACTGCATAGTTTCAAAAGTGTCAAAAAAGTTCATTAATAATAGCGTGAACACATTAAAATAAATACTAAACACTAAAAAACAGGAAACAAACCATGTTAGTATCCATTAATAAAACATAATGCCAACACGGTGTATGAATACAGCATAGAGGATAAAAATGATAATACCAGAAAGATATACTATAAAAATAATACACATAATACCCAATGTACTGCTAAAGCCTAACTAAAACCTCAAAGCTGACTTTGAGGTTTTAGTTAGGCTATTAACACTTTAACATCTTCATTTGCATGTAGAAGGACTTCTGGGAGTTGTTTGCAGAGCCCAGTATATGTTTAAACACACACCCAACTGTGCAAACAGCTGCATCATTCTCATTACATCTAGTATAAACATGCCAAGGGGAGAACATCCTGCGGTCTATTGAAAGATGAGTGAAATACATTTAAATGGAATGTATTTGCTCAGTTGTTCAGTGGCTGAACGATGGATTTTAAGTGAACTAAAATCCATCGTTCATACGAAAACTGCACAATGCCCGCATTTACATGTAACGATTATCACTCATTTTTGGTGGTTTGGATGAATTTTGAGCGATAATTATTGCGTGTAAAAGGGCCTTAAGACATTGATTTGAGAGAGCAAATCAAAACCTTTGAAAGCCTAAATCCTAAAACATTACTTGTACTTAAAGCACAAAATTTACACCAATAGAGATAAGGAAGGCAGGCATATGTCAGCCCTGATAAAGAAACCAAGGGAGCAAACCTATAGTCATTCAGTCAACTATACTCCTGGTATAGCACAAACCTTCAAAGAATTCTACATCACTTAAATTCTGTGGAATTACCTCTCAGAAACACAATATGGAGCATGAAACTTAACAATTTCTCACCAATGTAAATTTACTGAACATACACCCTGCTGACAGACCCAGTTTCCATGTAGGAATGTAAAAGAGTATTAGTTTATCTCCTGTAAAAAACCCTGGGACAAATGGACTATTATTTAGCCTATTACAAGGCCTATCAAAATAATTTGCTAGCACACCTTTGTCATTACATTCTAATGTACTACACTTTAGTCAGGATATACCCTTCACCCCCAGACACAGAAAGTACATGTAATGCTAATACTTAAAGAGGGCAAAGATCTACAAAGCTGTGTTAACCATCGTCTTATATCACTACTGAATTGTGACCTAAAGATTTGGACAAAACTGTTAGTCTTGAGGTTGTGATCTCTATTTGCTAACCTTATTCACATAGAACACTCCAGTTTTGTTCATGAAAAAAAAAGGTAGGGCTAACTCTATTCCCCTTTTACACAATACACATTTGCCAAGGTCCAGGAAAAAGTTCTCTGGTTCTAATGGGAGTGAAAAAGCATTTGATAGAGTTGCATTTAACTAATCCTGCAGCAGTTTGGCCTATCTGACAATTTTATAAATTCTGTATTTACTGTATACCATATGACCAAATATCCTTCAGCCAAGCAACTGGAAATGGTTCCAACAAACACAAAGGCCTGTAATGATGGTGCTATCAGTCTCTGGAAACAAAAATGTAAAGGACAGCGCTCCAACCCACTTGGAATCTGATGATAATCAGAAGTAAAAACAATAATGCAGATAGGACTTATCCTGTGGGGGTGGGACAGCCCAGCTATGGACCACCCACTCAACACCTCCACGTCCAAGTGTGCGTGTAGATAAATCCAACCAGTGGAAGTCCACGTTTTGGTTTCTTTCTCCGTGTTAAAAGGGGGAGCCAGCCACAGTCTGTTGTACCCCTGGGATAGGATCCGAGCACGTACAGAATGTATATAGTAAAACAAGAAAAAAGGCCCGGCGCTCCAAGAAACAAATCCGGTTGGATTTGTTTCTTGGAGCGCCGGGACTTTTTTCTTGTTTTACTATAACCAGTCTCTAGATGGCAGACAACAAAATAGTTGGAGCTGCTGATGCTTGTTGGATGATCCTCTCTACTAGTGGTCTGTTGAGGGTATCCTGAGTCTTCTTGCCTTGTGTGTGTGCCTCATGTATCCACTAGCCCCAACACCTTCTAATAGCCTGATCAGAATGCTCCAGGGTGCAGGCAATTCATTGATACGACCATCCAGCTTCTCATATTCCAATAATGCGTTTCCTCTCAAACTCTGTAACTGGACGAAATCTCTTTGATTGCATCGTAGAGGCGTCTAGTGGTCAACAAGCTCTACAGAAGTGGGAAAAGAGGTCACTACACACAAATAGCCTCTGAGAGTCCTTTTATAGGCCAAGGATGGAACCACTTTTAGGCCTCATGTCCACGGGGAAAATCAGGCCCGCTACGGATTCTCCATGGAGAATCTGCAGCGGGTCCCTCCTGCCCCGCGGACATGAGCGCTGAAAATAAGAATTCATAAGAATTAACTCACCTCTCACACGCTCCGGATACTTCCTTCGCTGCGGCGCCATCTTCTCTGCGTCGCGGCCGGATCTTCTTTCTTCGGCTCGGCGGATGTGCAGGATGACGTCGGTGACATGCCCCGCGCATGCGCCATCCCGAAGCAAAATGATCCGGCCGCGACTGAGAGAAGATGGCGCCGCGGCGAAGAGAAGAACCGGAGCTTGTGAGTAAAATCCGATTTTTGTGTCCTGCGGATCCGGACGGCTTCCATAGGCTTCAATAGAAGCCCGCGGGAGCCGTCCCCGCGGGAGACCCGCACCAAAATGGAGCATGGTCCGGATTTTTTCATGCTCCATTTTTTTTAAAATCCCTTTTATTGACCATCCGCGGGTATTTATCTACCCCGCGGGTGGTCAATGCATCCCTATGGGGTGCGGATCCGCAGGCAGGAGAAGAGTTAAAATCCGCTGCGGATTTTAATTCTTATTTTGCCCGTGGACATGAGGCCTTAAGGCCTCAGGTGGCAAAATCATTGGTGTAATTATGCTGTAACTATAATCATTTGCATATCTGCCTGAGATGTAACTGCATGCTGACTTTTGCAACAACAACAACTCCTAGGTGTTTGATTTTTTTCAACAGCCAGTGCATTTCCAGTGCTGACCCCTCAGATATGCCTAGGAGCTGAAAAACTCTTATAACATTTTGTAGCCCTTTCACACCACAAAGTAAATTTGAGCAAATCTTAAATGCCCAATGTCATGCTTCCCAAACTCAGGCTTCTGAAATAATATACATTTCCCCCTTCTACTGGCCTTCTAAATTTAATAAATATTTGGTGTACACCTGTCCAGAAACTTAGATAATTCGACTATAGTTAAAGGTTCCTCGTAAATAAAGTAATCAACTACCTTTAAAGATACAATATTTCTCCCATCCATTCGTTAGGGAGAAAGAATTTAATGAAAATGTACAAAATATTATACCCTGCATATTGAATATATAAGGCAGATGGTCACTAGTACCTGACGAAAACTTTCTTACTAAGGGTGCTTTCACACAAGCGTGTCTTAGTGTGTACATAGGTGCACACAAAACCATGTGTCTATTAGAAACATTGGTGCCCTATGGTGTGTTCACATGTCCTTGTTTTACAGGCGTGCAAACGCGCACACCTGTAAAAGATAGGACATGCATGCACCATAGGTCTGTGATGCGTGTCAGTATTCCCCAGCGGGGAGTCCTCTTGTCACTGAACACTGTGACAGCACTGTCACAGTGTTCAGTGACAAAGGGACTCCCCGCAGAGAAAAAAAAGAATCCCCTGCCATAGCTGTGACAGCTGTGGCAGAGGATTTCTTCATCCCCGCGGGGAGTAAAGAATCCCCTGCTACAGCTATCACAGCTGTAACAGCTGTGGCAGAGGATCGCGATGTTCTCCCATTGCTTTCAATGAAAGCGGCACTTCTGCAGCCCCATTGAAAGCAATGGTCTGCCGGCAAGCCCTGCAGGGATTTCCGGGGAAGGGCTTTAAATATAAGCCCTTCCCTGAAAATCATCCCTAGAATGTGTTGAAAATAAAAAAATATATACTCACCTCTCCGCAGCTGCCGGGGCTAAGGCACGTCCAGTCGCATCTTCTCCCTGCTCTGCTCTGAATCTCTTTCAGCAGGCGGGGATTTAAAATCCCCGCCTGCTGAAAGGGCTGCATCTGATTGGCTGAGCACTCAGCCTATCACAGGCAGTGCTCACTCATCATTGAATAACAGCTGAGCGCTGCCTGTGATTGGTCACAGCGCTCAGACAATCACAGGCAGCGCTCGGCCATTCATTGAATAATGAGGTGGGGATACAGTTGGATTAAGAAGGTAAAGTTTTTCAAGGGTGAATATAGAAGTTGGGTAAATGGAAAAGAGATATTTTAAGGAATATATAATAATGATAATAATAATCTTTATTTGTATAGTACCAACTTATTCCGCAGTGTTTTCAAGCACGGGAGAACACAGACAAATACAACAGATTACATGTGGTATACATCAATTTGAAACAAAGGGGTCAGGGTGATACAGGAGGTACAGGGGGTAGATGAGGCACGGGGGAACACAGGCAGTATAGGAATTACATGTGGAAATCCGTTATTAGGAAGCAAACTGGGTGGGGGAGGTAGGGAGGTACAGGGGTAGAGGTTATATGTGATAGTCATGGAGGAAGGTGTGGGCAGCCGAGGGAGGGGCAGGGGGACTAGGTCAGGAGATTTGGTATACCTCCCTGAAGAGATGCGTTTTTAGGGCGCATCTGAAATTTCGTTCATCGGCGATTGTCCAAATGCCTTTGGGTGATGCGTTCCAGAGAATCGGTGCTGTCCTGGAGGCAAGCAGGTTATTAGTGGGGTATTTAGTCTAATTGTGTTAGCGGATTGGAGTGTGCGGACTGGGTGGTGTACGGACAGGAAGGAAGCGATGTACGGTGATGTGGCGCCATGGAGAGCTTTGTGAGTGAGGAGTTTAAATTTCGTTCTGCAGTGGATGGGTAGCCAATTAAGTGACTAGCATAATGCAGAGGCATATGAGAAACGTCTGGATAGAAAAATGAGTCTAGCTGCCACATTTAGTATGGATTGGAGAGGGGAGAGTCTGGTGCGGGCAAGCCCAATGAACAGCGAGTTGCAGTAGTCGAGTCCGGAGTGGATGAGGGTGACAAGTGAGATTGGATGTGGGGGGTGAAGGAGAGGTCAGAGTCCAGTGTGACCCCAAGGTAGTGGGCTTGTTGTCTGAGGGTTAAGGTGGTGCCAAATACTGATATGGAGATGTTGGGGGAGGTCGGCTGGTTAAAGGGGCGGAAAGAAAATATGGTCAGTTTTTGAAAGGTTAAGTTTGAGAAAGTGGGAGGACTTGGTGTTAGAGACAGCAAACAGACAGTCAGTGATGTTTTGGAGGAAGGGTGCAGAGATGTCACACGAAGAGGTGTATAGCTGAGTGTCAACAGTGTAGACATGTTATTGGAGGCTGAATTTCTGGATGGTTTCTCCAATTGGGGCTGTGTAGATAGAGAAGACAAGGGGACCAAGGACTGAGCCCTGGGGGACCCCAACAACAAGAGGAAGCGGAGAGGATATAGAGCCAGTGAAGGAGACACTGAAAAAGTGGTCAGAGAGGTAGGAAGAGAACCAAGAGAGAGTAGTTTCCTTTAAGCCGATAGAGCGAAGCATAGTGAGAAGGAGGACATGGTCAATAGTATCAAATACAGCAGAAAGGTCAAGGAGGATTAGTAGGGAGCAGTTGCTTCTCGACTTTGCTGTCATCAGGTCATTTCATACTTTTGTGAGGGCTGTTTCAGTGGATTGTATGGGGTGGAAACCAGACTAGAGGGGGTCGAGGAGAGAGTTGTCAGAGAGAAAGCATGTGAGGTGGGAATAGACTAGGTGTTCTAATAATTTGAGATGAAGGGGAGGTTTGAGATGGGTCAGTAGTTGGCAGTGTCAGTCGGGTCAGGAGTCGGTTTCTTTAGCAGAGGGGATATGATGGAGTGTTTGAATGAGGAGGGTAAAATACCAGAGGTCAGGGAGAGGTTGAAGATGGTGGTGAGGTGGGCAATGACAACTAGGAAAAAGGGACTGGAAGAGGTGAGAGGGAAGAGGGTTGCTAGAGCAGGTGGTGGGGCAAGCAGCGGTAGGCCTCCCTAAAAGATGTATTTTTAGGGCACGCTTAAAACTGTGGGTATAGGAAATTAACAGATTCCAGAGAATTGGTGAAGTCCAGGAAATTCTGAAGACAGCAGTAGGAGGTTCAGATTAAAGAGGAACTAAGGCCCTTTTACACTGAACAAAAATTGTTCAGATTATTGCTGGATTGCAGAAATCTGAATGATAATTCTTCAGTGTAAATGCCGATAAAGACTGAAAGACGAACAATAATTCGTAGGACATTCAGTTTCTGCAGGCATACCAATCAAATTACCATCAGCCTGTTTAAACAGATGGTCATTCACCTATGATCGACTGGCTATTTATTGAGAATGGGAACAGTAAGGCAGAATGATCTCTGGTTTGCTCTGCCTACATTCACTGAGCAATCCTCACTCCTGTGTGAGATCACAGGAGAAATTATCACTGGCACAACTATCAGGCCCTTCAGCACCCAACACTCATTATATGTAAAAGGACCCTTAGTCTAAGGTCATTAGCAGAATGGATAGTGCATGTACGGTGGCACAACACTGTGAGAGCTTTATGGATGAGAGTGATGAGTTTAAATTGTTCCATGGTCCAGTTCTGATGTTCACATGCCCATTATGGATGCTTTTGGAGGTGGATGCAGGTTAGCAAGGACACTCTGACCTATCTGTGACCATGCAGTCCCATATGGAGCAAGCTGCAATACATTGTGTGTTCTGACACCTTTCTATCATATCCATCACTAACTTTTTCAGCAATTTGTGTTCACTTCTGTGGAATCGGACCAGATAAGCTAAACTTTTATTCCCCGTGTGCATCAAAAAGCATTGGATGCCCATCACCCTATCACTGAGTCACCAGTTGTTCTTCATTGGGACCACTTGTGGTCGGTTCTGACTGCTGCATACTGGGAAGACCCCACAAGACCTGACATTTTGGAAATGCTTTAACCCAGTCACCTAGCCACCATAATTAGGCCCATGTTTCCTGCTGCCAATACATCAAATTGATGAACTGATGCTTCACTTGCTGCCAAATCCCATATCTCATGCCATTATCATTAGATTAGTAATGCTATTCCCTTTACCTATTGACTTATAAATGCAACCTTTTTTAAGTTATGGATGATGTCAAGTTGAGTATTAATAAAGTTTTTATGTTGCATTACGTGGTATGGAACACATTAATTACATGTCTTTTCAGGTACCAGAAGATGCTGTTACCAATCCAGAATAGATCATCCTGATGGTCGGTAAACGGAATTTAACATGAGGTGGCTGAGGCTTTCAATCAAGAACACCTAGGAAGACAGACAGTGAGGGCAAGGACTGTCAGAAAACTAATTCAGAAGTTCAGGTAAACTGGTAGTGTCCAAGACAATCCAAGAACATTAACAAAAAAGTTTGCCTCATCACTAAGCAAGATTGAATATGTGAATTGTGCATCTTAGTCACACATTTGTAATACCCATTGACAGAATTCCGAACATCTGTCAGTGTTATCTTCACGCAACTTCTGTTGCAGCTGCAGTTTGTATGGATGTCACTTGTTTGTATTACTAGTTCACTTGTTTGTATTTGTGCAACTTGTGAGGATCCTTACAACAGTTGACTCACACCATGCTCCAATGCCGGTCTCTTGGTGCTTTTTTGTGGACTCTTCGTGAAAACAGCTAGCACAGCTGTCGACATCTGGGGATCAGAAACACTCTTTGAATGACCAGTATACTATATATTGTATATATAGTAGTAAGTACAAGAATGCAAGACAATTGGCACAGTTTTACGGAGCACATCATAGTGACCTGTAGTCACAAACTCAAAAAAAAAATCTCGAGCTTTACAACAGCAATGCTGTTATGTTGCTTCCTCTCTCGTGAACAGAAAAACGTTTGTACTGTACAGTTTTAACAATATAATTCTAACACATTACATTTGCATATAGTTTTTACATATAGTGCCATAAAAAAGGCATTGGGTGCCACGCACATCTGAAGTCTTTCCTAGAGTAATCACAACAGCCAAGTATAATGTAAATAGCTAACTCCATCACATCTACTCTTAGACCAAAATATCCTTTTCAAAGCATCCTCCAATATTCGAAGAATGCAAACAAAAACACAGAGGAAATCAAATCAAAGTCAGATAACTGCTTCTACTGTGACGTGACTTTTTTTCAAGCACAATTGCCTGAGCACAGCACTTTCTCGAGAAACAGCCCTTGCATCTGTTTGCATTCTTCACATTGTGCTTCGTGAGTGACCTGGATATTGTTCCACATTAAAGAATTCTCTGTCTTAGCGCATAAAAAACAAATTGTTCCTCCTTGTCAAAAAAACATTTTTCCTCTCCTTAAGAAATACAGCCTTGCAGGTCAGAACCCAGTCAATTTATACTAGTTTAAAAAAAAGAAAAAAAAAAGAAAAAGTTGAAGGGGGGACAGAGAGAAATGATATGTGTTCAAGGAGAACTTGCCTGCTGCACTTGTGAGTGATGATAGATCTATGTGTAATGTAATCCTGATTAAAAATACATGTGTGAAACACTACAAATAATAGGTTGTCTATGCAGAATGTTAGGGATCCTTCCAGAAAGGCATCAGGGTACAGACAGTACCTACTGTGAACTCGTGGAACAATTCTGGATTAGAGAACAGTACATTTAGGGAAGTATTTGTAAAGTACAAACATGAGAGCTATAGTGTAACTTTATAAGTGTAATTGTATAGCCATTGTTTAAAATAGCATATTTGATTGATCAAAGCATACTTGTTATGCACACTCTGTATCACCCAAAGTCAGTCTTGGGTTCTCTGGAGCCACTAGAGGAAATTATTCTGGACCGACGCTCTATCTTTGCCAAACATGTCTTTTCTTTTCAAAGTTGTTTTTTATTAAAGGGGCAGTCCCATCTTGGCTTTTCATAGACAAGGCTATGGCTACCAGCCACATGGCTAGAGCCTACAGAAATAGTTGATTGCTTAGCGCAGCACTGTTTTCGTAGCTCTCATTGAAGTGAATGGGAGCTCTGGAAACAGTGTTTTGCTAAGTGGTTGGCTTTTTCTGAGAAGTGGTTGGAACAGAGTTTTGGGTTTTCCCATCTCAGCCATGAAAAGCGGAGATGAGAATACTCCTTAAAATTTTTGAAAAACAGTAAACGGATAAAATCATGAAAGCAAACAAATATGTAATTAAGCACATATACAGAAAAATAAGATAAGAAGAATGACCAACCAGTTAAAAATTGGGATAATAGTGCCAGATATACAACTGAGATGAGGAATAAATGAAACAAAGCCAGCAAGGTTTTTTAAGCCAACTGAAGAGTCAGCTTAAACAACCGTGAATGATAAGTGAGCGATTTTTTTCGCATTCACAATAAACAATTATTGCTCAAATTCATTCGTTTTAATGGATCTTGAGTAGAGATGAGCGAGCACCAAAATGCTCGGGTGCTCGTTATTCGGGACGAACTTTTCGCGATGCTCGAGGGTTCGTTTCGAGTAACGAACCCCATTGAAGTCAATGGGCGACCCGAGCATTTTTGTATTTCGCCGATGCTCGCTAAGGTTTCTTTGTGTGAAAATCTGGGCAATTCAAGAAAGTGATGGGAACGACACAGCAACAGATAGGGCAGGCGAGGGGCTACATGTTGGGCTGCATCTCAAGTTCACAGGTCCCACTATTAAGCCACAATAGCGGCAAGAGTGGGCCCCCCCCTCCCAAAAACTTTTACTTCTGAAAAGCCCTCATTAGCATGGCATACCTTAGCTAAGCACCACACTACCTCCAACAAAGCACAATCACTGCCTGCATGACACTCCACTGCCACTTCTCCTGGGTTACATGCTGACCAACCCCCCCCTCCCCCCCACAGCACACACCAAAGTGTCCCTGCGCAGCCTTCAGCTGCCCTCATGCCACACCACCCTCATGTCTATTTAGAAGTGCGTCTGCCATGACGAGGAACCGCAGGCACACACTGCAGAGGGTTGGCACGGCTAGGCAGCGACCCTCTTTAAAAGGGGCGGGGCGATAGCCCACAATGCTGTACAGAAGCAATGAGAAATAGAATCCTGTGCCACCGCCATCAGGAGCTGCACACGTGGGCATAGCAATGGGGAACCTATGTGCCACACACTATTCATTCTGTCAAGGTGTCTGCATGCCCCAGTCAGACCGCGGTTTTTAATTCATAGACACAGGCAGGTACAACTCCCTATTGTGAAGTCCCTGTGGACCCACAGCATGGGTGGCTCCCTGGAACCCACCGGCGGTACATAAAAATATCCCATTGCATTGCCCAACACAGCTGAGGTAGTAATGTCGTGCTTAATGCAGGTGGGCTTCGGCCCACACTGCATGCCCCAGTCAGACTGGGGTTCTTTACAAGTGGAAACAGATGCATTTATAATTCCCTGTGGACCCACAGCATGGGTGGGTGCCAGGAAGCCACCGGCGGTACATAGAAATATCCCATTGCATTGCCCAACACAGCTGAGGTAGTAATGTCGTGCTTAATGCAGGTGGGCTTCGGCCCACACTGCATGCCCCAGTCTGACTGGGGTTCTTTACAAGTGGAAACAGATGCATTTATAATTCCCTGTGGACCCACAGCATGGGTGGGTGCCCGGAAGCCACCGGCGGTACATAGAAATATCCCATTGCATTGCCCAACACAGCTGAGGTAGTAATGTCGTGCTTAATACAGGTGGGCTTCGGCCCACACTGCATGCCCCAGTCAGACTGGGGTTCTTTACAAGTGGACAGATGTAGGTTAAACTCCGTGTGCACCTACAGCATGGGTGGCTCCCTGGAACCCACCGGCGATACACAAAAATATCCCATTGCATTGCCCAACACAGCGGATGTAACGTCAGCTGTAATGCAGGTGGGCTAAAAATTCATTTGATTACACTGTAGGCGAGGGCCCACAAAAATTGCTGTATCAACAGTACTAATGTACATCCAAAAAATTGGCCATGCCCAACCAAGATGGCAGGTGAAACCCATTAATCGCTTTGGTTAATGTGGCTTAAGTGGTAACTAGGCCTGGAGGCAGCCCAGTTTAAGGAAAAATTGGTTCAAGTTAAAGTTTCAACGCTTTTAAGAGCATTGAAACATATAAAAATTGTTTAGAAAAATTATGAGTGAGCCTTGTGGCCCTAAGAAAAATTGCCCGTTCAGCGTGATTACGTGAGGTTTCAGGAGGAGGAGCAGGAGGAGGAGGAGGAATATTAGACACAGATTGATGAAGCAGAAATGTCCCCGTTTTGGATGGTGAGAGAGAACGTAGCTTCCATCCGCGGGTGCAGCCTACGTATTGCTTACGTATCGCTGCTGTCCGCTGGTGGAGAAGAGAAGTCTGGGGAAATCCAGGCTTTGTTCATCTTGATGAGTGTAAGCCTGTCGGCACTGTCGTTTGACAGGTGGGTACGCTTATCCGTGATGATTCCCCCAGCCACACTAAACACACTCTCTGACAAGACGCTAGCCGCAGGACAAGCAAGCACCTCCAGGGCATACAGCGCGAGTTCAGGCCACGTGTCTAGCTTCGACACCCAGTAGTTGTAGGGGGCAGAGGCGTCACGGAGGACGGTCGTGCGATCGGCTACGTACTCCCTCACCATCCTTTTACAGTGCTCCCGCCGACTCAGCCTTGACTGGGGAGCGGTGACACAGTCTTGCTGGGGAGCCATAAAGCTGGCAAACGCCTTGGAGAATGTTCCCCTGCCTGCACTGTACATGCTGCCTGATCTCTGCGCCTCCCCTGCTACCTGGCCCTCGGAACTGCGCCTTCTGCCACTAGCGCTGTCGGATGGGAAGTTTACCATCAGTTTGTCCACCAGCGCCCTGCGGTATAGCAACACTCTCGAACCCCTTTCCTCTTCGGGAATGAGAGTGGGAAGGTTCTCCTTATAGCGTGGGTCGAGCAGTGTGTACACCCAGTAATCCGTAGTGGCCAGAATGCGTGTAACGCGAGGGTCACGAGAAAGGCATCCTAACATGAAGTCAGCCATGTGTGCCAGGGTACCTGTACGCAACACATGGCTGTCTTCACTAGGAAGATCACTTTCAGGATCCTCCTCCTCCTCCTCTTCCTCCTCCTCAGGCCATACACGCTGAAAGGATGACAGCCCAGCAGCATGTGTACCCTCACCAGTGGGCCAAGCTGTCTCTTCCCCCTCCTCCTCATCCTCCTTATGCTCCTCCTCCTCCTCCTCAACGCGCTGAGATATAGACAGGCGGGTGCTCTGACTATCCAGCGACATACTGTCTTCCCCCGGCTCTGTTTCCGAGCGCAAAGCGTCTGCCTTTATGCTTTGCAGGGAACTTCTCAAGATGCATAGCAGAGGAATGGTGACGCTAATGATTGCAGCATCACCGCTCACCACCTGGGTAGACTCCTCAAATTTTCCAAGGACCTGGCAGATGGCTGCCAACCAGGGCCACTCTTCTGTAAATAATTGAGGAGGCTGACTCCCACTGCGCCGCGCAAGTTGGAGTTGGTATTCCACTATAGCTCTACGCTGCTCATAGAGTCTGGCCAACATGTGGAGCGTAGAGTTCCACTGTGTGGGCACGTCGCACAGCAGTCGGTGCACTGGCAGATTAAACCTATGTTGCAGTGTCCGCAGGGTGGCAGCGTGCGTGTGGGATTTGCGGAAATGTGCGCAGAGCTGGCGCACCTTTCCGAGCAGGTATGACAAGTGGGGGTAGCTTTTCAGAAAGCGCTGAACCACCAAATTAAAGACATGGGCGAGGCATGGCATGTGCGTGAGGCTGCCGAGCTGCAGAGCCGCCACCAGCTTACGTCCGTTGTCACACACGACCATGCCCGGTTGGAGGCTCAGCGGCGCAAGCCAGTGGTCGGTCTGCTCTGTCAGACCCTGCAGCAGTTCGTGGGCCATGTGCCTCTTCTCTCCTAAGCTGAGTAGTTTCAGCACGGCCTGCTGACGCTTGCCCACCGCTGTGCTGCCACGCCGCGTGACACCGACTGCTGGCGACGTGCTGCTGCTAACACATCTTGATTGCGAGACAGAGGTTGCGTAGGAGGAGGAGGAAGGTGCTTTAGTGGAGGAAGCATACACCGCCGCAGATACCACCACCGAGCTGTGGCCCGCAATTCTGGGGGTGGGTAGGACGTGAGCGGTCCCAGGCTCTGACTATGTCCCAGCCTCCACTAAATTCACCCAATGTGCCGTCAGGGAGATATAGTGGCCCTGCCCGCCTGTGCTTGTCCCCGTGTTCGTTGTTAAGTGGACCTTTGCAGTAACCGCGTTGGTGAGGGCGCGTACAATGTTGCGGGAGACGTGGTCGTGCAGGGCTGGGACGGCACATCGGGAAAAGTAGTGGCGACTGGGAACCGAGTAGCGCGGGGCAGCCGCCGCCATCATGCTTTTGAAAGCCTCCGTTTCCACAAGCCTATACGGCAGCATCTCTAGGCTGATCAATTTTGCAATGTGCACGTTTAACGCTTGAGCGTGCGGGTGCGTGGCGTCATAGTTGCGCTTGCGCTCAAACTGTGGCACTAGCGACGTCTGGACGCTGCGCTGAGAGACATTGCTGGATGGGGCCGAGGACAGCGGAGGTGAGGGTGTGGGTGCAGGCCAGGAGACGGTAGTGCCTGTGTCCTCAGAGGGGGGTTGGATCTCAGTGGCAGGTTGGGGCACAGGGGGAGAGGCAGTGGTGCAAACCGGAGGCGGTGAACGGGCATCGTCCCACCTTGTGGGGTGCTTGGCCATCATATGCCTGTGCATGCTGTTGGTGGTGCCTCCCCAGCTGATCTTGGCGCGACAAAGGTTGCACACCACTGTTCGTCGGTCGTCAGGCGTCTCTGTGAAAAACTGCCACACCGTAGAGCACCTTGACCTCTGCAGGGTGGCATGGCGCGAGGGGGCGCTTTGGGAAACAGTTGGTGGATTATTCGGTCTGGCCCTGCCTCTACCCCTGGCCACCGCACTGGCTCGGCCTGTGCCCACACCCTCACTTGGCCCTCCGCGTCCTCGGCCGCGTCCACATCCTCTAGGCCTACCCCTACCCCTCAGCATGCTGTATTACCAGTGATTTGATTTCCCAGGCAGGAAAGAAATTGGCGCAAGCCTGCAGTAAACCGTAGCTGGTTGCGTCTGATTTTTGTACGTTGTCCACGCAGCACACACGTACACGGAGATCTTAGGACTGACACAGGCAGGCCAAATATAATTTCTTTTCCTTTTTTGCAAAGGGAAGCACCCACTGCGTATATTCAATGAACAAGAAGTTTAATATCTGTGGTGTGGCCCTCAAAAAGTGTCACACAACTATAGTGTAGCAGAGTTATTAACTCTAGCAGAGCAGGTATTTGCCAGTCAGGAAAGACAATGGCGCAAGCCTGCAGTAAACCGTAGCTGGTTGCGTCTGATTTTTGTACGTTGTCCACGCAGCACACACGTACACGGAGACCTTAGGACTGACACAGGCTGGCCAAATATAATTTTTTGTCCTTTTTAGCAAAGGGAAGGACCCACTGCGTATATTCAATGAACAATAACTGTGTTGTGGCCCTGCCTACACAATTCTGTCCCTGTAGTATCAATGGAGGGTGCAATGCTCTGCACAGACGATTTTTAGAAAAAAAAATAAATGCAACACTGCTAACAGCAGCCAGCACAGTACTGCACACGCTTCAATTTGTCCCTAGAAAGGACCGTTGAGGTTCTTGAAGGCTACACTCACTCCTAACACTCTCCCTGCCTATACACCACTTCTGTCCCTAATGCCGGGTGCAATGCTCTGCACTGCCGATTTTGAGAAAAAAAACAAACACTGCTAGCAGCAGCCTGCACACAGGTAACTGTGGCCCTGAGAAGGACCGTTGAGGTTCTTGAAGCCTACACTGACTCCTAACGCTCTCCCTACAGCAGCACCAGCACGATAGTACTTTCCCTCAGCTAACTCACAAGGCATGTGTGGCGAGCCGCGGGAGGGGCCGACTTTTATACTCGGGTGACATCTGATCGCCCCAGCCACTCACAGCAGGGGGGTGGTATAGGGCTTGAACGTCACAGGGGGAAGTTGTAATGCCTTCCCTGTCTTTCAATTGGCCAGAAAAGCGCGCTAACGTCTCAGAGAGGAAACTGAAAGTAACCAGAACACCGCGTGGTGCTCGTTACGAGTAACGAGCATCCCGAACACCCTAATATTCGCACGAATATCAAGCTCAGACGAGTACGTTCGCTCATCTCTAATCTTGAGTAGAGATGAGCGAGTACCAAAATGCTCGGGTGCTCGTTATTCGAGTCGAGCTTTTCGTAATATTCGAGAGCTCTATTTGAGTACCGAACCCTATTGAAGTCAATGGGAGACCCGAGCATTTTTGTATTTGACCCGGCTGGTGCCGAGCTTTTCTTTTTTTTCCCTCTCCCTCTTTCTCTCTCTCTCTCTGCCACATACTGCTGTGGGCTGTGGGCATGCGGACGCTGGCACGTCACAGCAGGAAGTGGTAATGCGGTGGAGAGTCAAAATGGGGAGGGGTCGAACTCGGCGTGGTACTCGCTCGAGTAACGAGCCCCATCGAGTATGCTAATACTCGAATGAGCATCAAGCTCAGACGAGCATGTTCGCTCAACTCTAATTTTCAGCGATGATTTTTAAGTGTAAACGAGCCTTGTGTGCTTATCAATGTGCTTAACAATTAAATTGGTAGCTTAAAGAGATTTTGTCATTGGAAAAAAAACAATACATACCTATTCCTCCCCAGGCAGCCTTCTTACAGCATATTCTTCTCGCTGATCTTCTCCAGTTCCTCGGGTCACCTCACCGCAAGCCGGATCCTCTTATTCTTGTTATGGAGCGTCCATTCTCGGCATTCTTCTTCCTGCAGGTCAGTGTAGGTTATGTCACTAGTGACGTAGTGTTCACTGCCTAGTAAGGAATGCTAGGCTATTACCGAGACTGCGCATATGCGTTGTCTCACTGCGAGTGTTCATATACTATGTGCAGATAGAAAGAGGGAATGCATAGTCTTGCCAATATTTCAGCCCTTTCTGCTAGGCAGTGAACGCTATCTTATTAGTGACGTGGCATACATTGACCTGCAGGAAGAAGAAAGCCGGTAATGGACGCTTTGGCATCGGAAGAAGAAGAATCGGCCAGCTGGAGGTGAGGTGACTCGGGGGACTGCAGGAGACAGGAGAAGATCAGCGAGGAGAAGATGCGGTAAGGAGACTGCCTGTGGAGGAATAGCTAGGTATAGAATTTTCCTTTCTAATGATAGAACCCCTTTAAGTAACAATTGAGGCTGGAGGGAAAGAGGGAATGACAAGAGGTAGCAAGGGGGAGTTGGAGGAGGGATTGAGAGCACAGCATATTTTGGAATGTATATACTGTAGATGTTTAACCCCTTAACGACTGCACCATCGGGAAACTACATCCTCAGTTAGTGGGTTTTAATCCTAGAGGACGTAGTTTTATGCATCCTCTTTGGATTAATGCCCACTTGCCTGAGGACGTGACAGCTTCATGCTGTCGGTGCCCGCAGGTAGCCGACAGCAGGGAGCTGTCATCCCAGGATGCGGGCAGTCCCCCCCCCGGCATTGCGATCGGCGCTATCCAATAGATAGCGCCGATCGCAAAAAAGTACATAAAACAGTGAAAAAAGTTAGATATTCAGCTGCCCTGATGGATCGGATCCAATAATAAAAAATACTAACCTGGCTTGTCCGCGGTGTCCCCCGGAGATCGGGTCCTCCCGGCCCGCCACTGGCCTTCTGCGCATTCGCGCCAGACGATCCATTGGATAGCGGCGATCGCGAAAAAGTTTTAAAAAGTGTCAGTTTCACCTCCCCTCATGGATCGGATCCATGAGGGGAGGTGAAAATACTCACCTAAGTCCTCCCCGATGTCCCGGGACCCGAAGTCCCCGTCTGCGCATGCGCGCCCAATGTCAATCATCTGGCGTGTGCACAGAGGGGTTCGAGCCCCAGGAAATTTAAAATCCCTCTGCTCCAGGCTGCCATGAGTAGCCCGGAGCAGAGGGATGTCACCAGGGACATGATCACTGTTATCCAATGGATAACAGTGATCATGTAAAGTAAAAAAAAAGGGTAAAAAAGTAAAAAAAAAAAAGTGTAACAGTAAAATAAAAAAGTTTGAAAAAGTAAAAAAAAAGTTAAAAAATCTTACGTCTCATCACCCCCATGAGGGAGGATGAAATGACGTACCTAAGGCCCGTGGATTTATCGCGGACCTTACCCCAGCTTCTGCACACGCGCCCGTCGCCAAAGTGGCGGACGCACGCGCAAAAGCTGTGGATTACCAGCATAATTTAAAGTCTCCCTGCTCCTGGCTACAAAACGTAGCCGAGAGCCTGGAGATTTCACGGAGAGCCGCGGTAAGCAGTTCCTGGTCACGTGTTCGCCGTTATCCAATGGATAATGGCGATCACGTAAAAGTAAAAAAAAAGGTGAAGGTTCATCTCCCCTCACCGATCGGTGAGAGGAGATGAAACTTTTTACCGGAGGCTCCGTATTTGCACCCCGACGCGATCTTCTTCCGTGAACTTTGCCGGATTCTGCGCATGTGACCGCCGGCAAAACACCGGACACATGCGCAGGAGTCGGGGAGCCCAGGAAATTTAAAATCTCCTTGCTCCCAGCGACCAATGGTCGCCGAGAGCCTGGAGCATTGACGGGTGGCCTCGTTGAGCGGTCCCCGGTCATGTGATAAAAAGATAGCGATCTACCTTTGGCCGGTCTCACATGACTAGATAGGAATTACGGATTCTGCATGCGTCTGATCCGCGATAATACGCAGATCAATCGCATTGGATTACACAATTCCGCTCACATTAGCGGGTCGGAATTGCGTAATCCACTCGCAGAAAAGAGAACGCAGCAGGTTCTATTTTACCGTGGATATCCGCAACATAGAGCATATTGTGCTCCATGGTCGCGGATATACCCGCAGCCCATACGCAACTACGTTGTATACGGGCTGCGGGTACCCGCGTCATCACTAAGCGACGGTGCGGGAAATCCAAACAAAAAAAAAAAGTACTGTGCAAGACCGCCTGTGTGAGTAGACAGTTATGCGCAGTACTTTACGCGGCCGTACGCAGGGTCACGGCCGGCTCACAGCTGGGATCTGCTGCGGGCCTCCACAAGTGGATTCCACCTACGGCCGTGTGAGCCCAACGTTATTCAGACCGCTACCTGTAATACGCAATTTACAAGACGCCCCGGGAACGCTCGCCTTCCTGCAATTCTAGGAGCAGCCTGTTGAGCATCTTCTGTGTGAGACCGCCGCACCTCGGCAAGCTTACAGAGACTCACAGAGGGCCATTTTTTACACCCCATACCTGCCACTGAGGTCACGAAATACGCCCCAAAAAGCATGAAAGGGGGGGGGATACCCGTTTTTTTTGCCCCATGTACCCATTCCAACCAGCCTCCGTAATTATCCCTGTCTTCGGAAATCCTACACAGTTCACATTATTACTTTTATCTAAGATTTGGGGAACGCTGAAAAGGGCGCGGAGTGAGTGTGTGGGGGTAGAAGGATTTTTTTAAGGTGTCAATTTTTATTCCGTACAAGTGGGCAATGGGTCCTGGAATTTATTCAGTTGTGCCCTGCAATCCAATAGGTGTTCCCTCCATTATTGGCCTTGCCATTTGTCCTATAATTAGATTAGGGCAACAACGGGAATGTTTCTGAACACGGGACAAACAGGGGTATCCATTTTGGGGTGGAAGTATTCATTCCTATGTGTGCTGTACAAAAAAAAACAGTTTTTAAATTGATACAACTGCCAAAAAAATGAAAATTGTAATTTTTTCCTACTGCTTTGCTTAGATTTATTCAAAAATTGTAGGGTAAAAATACACAGTACACCCCTAGATAAGTTCGTTAAGGGGTCTAGTTTTCAAAATGGGATCATTTGGTGGGGTTCTCTGTCGTTTTGGCCGCTCAAGGGCTCTACAAGTGGGCAATGGGGCCTAAATCACCTTCATGCTAAATTTCAGTTCTGAAAGCCACTGACTACTCCTTACATTTTGGGCCCCGTTGTGCATCCAAACAAAAGATTAGGGCCACAATGGGTATGTCTCTGAACACGGCAGAAACAGGGGTATCCATTTTGGGGTGCAAGTCTTTATTCATGTGTGTGCTGTACAAAAAAAGCAGTTTTTAAATTGATACAACTGCCAAAAAAATGAAAATTGTAATTTTTTCCTACTGCTTTGCTTAGATTTATTCAAAAATTGTAGAGTAAAAATACACAGTACACCCCTAGATAAATTCGTTAAGGGGTCTAGTTTTCAAAATGGGATCATTTGGTGGGGTTCTCTGTCGTTTTGGCCGCTCAAGGGCTCTACAAGTGGGCAATGGGGCCTAAATCACCTTCATGCTAAATGTCTGTTCTGAAAGCCACCGACTACTCCTTTCATTTTGGGCCCCGTTGTGCATCCAGACAAAAGATTAGGGCCACAATGGGTATGTCTCTGAACACGGGACAAACAGGGGTATCTTGGGGTGCAAGTCTCTATTCATGTGTGTGCTGTACAAAAAAAGCAGTTTTTAAAATGATTGAATTGCCAAAAAAACAAAAATCACATTTTTTTCCCCTTTGCTTTGCTAGAATTCATTCAAAAACTGTGCTGTCAAAATGGGCAGTACACCCCTAGATAAATTCGTTAAGGGGTCTACTTTTCAAAATGGGGTCACTTGTGGGGGTTCTCTTTGGTTTTGGCCGCTCAAGAGCTCTACAAAAGTGCTATGGGGCCTAAAACGCCTTCAAGGAAAATGTATGTTCTATAAACCACCGACTACTCCTTAAATTTTGGGCCCCGTTGTGCATCCAGACATAAGATTAGGGCCACAATGGGTATGTCTCTGAACACGGGAGAAACAGGGGTATTGATTTTTGGGTGCAACGCTTCATTCATGTGTGAGCTGTACAAAAAAAGCTGTTTTTAAAATGCCAGAATTGACAAAAAAAGAAAATCACAATTTTTTCCCTTTGCTTTGCTAGAATTCATTCAAAAACTGTGTGGTTAAAATAGGTAGTACACCCCTAGATAAATTCGTTAAGGGGTCTACTTTTCAAAATGGGGTCATTTGTGGGGGTTCTCTATGGTTTTGGCCGCTCAAGAGCTCTACAAAAGTGCTATGGGGCCTAAAACGCCTTCAAGGAAAATTTATGTTCTGAAAACCACCGACTACGCCTTTCATTTTGGGCCCCGTTGTGCATCCAGACATAAGATTAGGGCCACAATGGGTATGTCTCTGAACACGGAGAAACAGGGGTATCGATTTTGGGGTGCAAGGCTTCATTCATGTGTGTGCTGTACAAAAAAAGCTGTTTTTAAAATGACAGAATTGACAAAAAAACGAAAATCACAATTTTTTCCCTTTGCTAGAATTCATTCAAAAACTGTGGGGTCAAAATAGGTAGTACACCCCTAGATAAATTCGTTAAGGGGTCTTGTTTTCAAAATGAGGTCATTTGTGGGGGTTCTCTATGGTTTTGGCCGCTCAAGAGCTCTACAAAAGTGCTATGGGGCCTAAAACGCCTTCAAGGAAAATTTATGTTCTGAAAACCACCGACTACTCCTTTCATTTTGGGCCCTGTTGTGCATCCAGACATAAGATTAGGGCCACAATGGGTATGTTTCTGAACACGGGAGAAACGGGGGTATCCATTTTGGGGTGTAAATCCTCATTTTCATGGGCACTATAGGAAAAAAATATGTCTTTAAAATGACATATTTGCAAAAATATGAAATTTTATTTTTTCTCCTCTAAATTTAATTTATTCCTGAAAAAAAACGGTGGGGTCAAAATACTCATGACACCCCTCAGTGGATACATTAAGGGGTGTAGTTTTTAAAATGGGGTAATTTGGGGGGTATCTATTATTCTGACACTCATGAACCTTTGCAAACTTGACTTGGTGCAGGAAAACAAAGTGTTCCTCAAAATGCTGAAAAGTAATGTTAAATTTGTACGTCATTTAAATGGTTAAAAAAACACAAAAGTTTTTCAAATGTGCATTCAGAATAAAGTAAACAGATGGAAATATATATATTATCAAAAAATTTGTACAGTATGTGCACATTTTTGAGATATTATAGTTAAAAATGTGAAAAAAATAACAATTTTTTAAAAATTTTCCCAATTTTGGCGCTTTTAATAAATATACACAAATTATATCAGTCTCTTTTTAAAACCAAAATGAAGTACAACATGTGGCGAAAAAAACAATGTCAGAATCACTTGGATATGTAAAGCTTTTACGGAGTTATGCTACATTGAACGACGCATGTCAGATTTCCAAAATTTGGCTCCGTCACTAAGGCGCAAACAGGCTTCGTCACTAAGCGGTTAAAACAGCATATTGGCAATAGAAGTGGCTTGAGGGACCTGCATATCAATGAGAGATAATTAGTAGATTCCAGGTCTACTGAAAATGTGTGAGATTGTGGGATGCTAGGGCTGCCACCTCTTCAATGTGCTGCAATTGGTCGCCTTTGTTCAGCCAACAGAGGGACATTGCAAAGTTCTCCACATGGGGGGGGGGGGGGGGGGAGGGGTTAGAAGTCTGGTGTCTGCTAGTAGGATGGATAGCAGTTTGTTAGTCGATTTATTAAAACCCTCTAGTGGCATACTGAGGAATAAGTTTGTAATGGGTTATCAACACTTACTTAGCAGATTTGACCCAATATTTTGAGGACCTCATTCCAGAATGATTTGAGACTGGAAAAATGTGGTGGAGGTCAGTGGTGGAGGTATGTAGAGATGGGTCTGTAAACCACCTAAAGATTATTTTGCATGAGTTTTCTTGCAGTAAAATGCATTATGAGGAGCCATGAGAGAGGAGGTAGAATTTTTTAATTTGGTTGTCAGTAAATTAATAATATGATGAGCTTTTTTGCTACGCAGAGTATGTACACATAGGACAAATCGGCAACAAGTTCTAATAGATCATTTATGAATCAGCCTATAAGGAATAAACCTTAGTGGCAACTGAATGTCTGAAAAGTCATCTCCAAATAGGGTTATTTTCTGTTGAACTTTTAAACTCTATTATTTTGTCGGAGTCTGGGTCCATTGGAGGATCCTCTAGTTCTCGCTTGGACCAGTACAACACTAATCACCATTGAGATGTAGTACTATATGCTTCAATAAGTTAAATATCTATGCAATGTAAGAGCGGTGAATGAGAGAAATAATGCATAAATTTAATTGTAATTGAAAGACTTGGTATGACAGAATATGGGCCATGAGTATTAGAAAATTTACTTGAATCTATGCATTTAAAGGTATCTTTTGAAATCCTTCATAATAAAATATTTACTAGGCTTACACTTAAGACTGCAAGACTTGATTTGTAGACATTCCTATTGTAGATTTTTTAAAAACCTAAGAAACGTATATAGCTTTTTAGAAAAAGAAGGCAATGCATATTGTGTGATGGTAGTGAAAAGAGACTTCAGAGTTCTGAACATGGGTCCTACAGTAGTATCTGTTACCATGTGCCCCCAAAGTGTCATTTATAACACTCACGTCTTCTTATATAGAAGACATACCTTTGGGTCCCAATGGGCACCATGGCTGGAGTGTGACTGCTGGACCTGCATTCACTAAAGATACACCCATGGAGTTGAAATATCATTAAAGACACTGAAGCTCACTCTAGGTTGTGGTGCTACTGGACGAAAGAAGATGTAAATACTTCTAAAATTTTCTCTTAGTCTGTTTCATTCAGATATATAAAAAAGTACAGTATTCTCATTGGCCATAAACAATTAAAGACCAATTCAACTAATGAAACAAGTTTAAAATGATAAAATCCCTATAGAACACAAATGCTGATAGGGCTGAATAAAGAATAGAAATACTTTTTGTTTGATTGTACTTAGTGTAGTAAAAAGAGATGAATAAAGTGTCCCCCCAGCTGTCCAGTATCAATCAGCTGACGTTCAGGACACTAGAAAAGCTGAGCTGACATCCTTCCCCCTTACTAGATAGAGATTAGAAGGGTAGATAGATACCAGAGTGACAGATAAAGATAAGAGATTGATAGATGTGCATTGCGATGTGAAAATTGTAGTCTGTCAGTCATTTTGTATAGTTTGTAGAGAGAAGAGTTAATGGTCTTTCCGCATATAGGAAAGCTGAGTGCTGAGCTACCTTTGAAGTAGACTTCAGGAAAGGCTGTTACACTTCTCCCCCAGGGGGTCTTTGATGTCCTACAGCCCCTCTGGAGCCAGAGCCAGCAAATGTTTGTTAGGAAATAAGGAGAGGAAATAGGCTTCACACCTTAGTAGCTCTTTCCCTCCCTTACTGGTCCAAATGGTCGTAACTGACCTGATAACTTTTGGAGGCAAAGTTAACAAAAGAACGTGCCCGTAAGACAAAGGAAAATGTAATTTAGGAATTATGAAAGATCTGTACGTCGCAGCCCGATGACGTGGATATTTTGTGGAACGTTGTATCCCCGCCAATAAGATGCAGGGACTCCCACATTTGCACGACGCTCAGGAACCGAGAATTGCGTATCTCGGATCAGATGCGTCCAAAACTAATCATGCGTGGGCTCAAAACACACGTAAAATCACAACAGGAAACATCGTTGTCATATTTTCATGGTGGGTCACACCCACACGGAGTTATGAAGGAAATATGTATTTCAGGGAATTATGTGTTCCAAGATGAGCCAACCCCCATGGGGGCTGGAAGGAACTATGTGGGAGTTACCCCAGTGAGAGTTTAAAAATCGCACACGAACGTGTGCTCAGGGTCAGCCCCTTGGAGGTCACTATACGTGAGGTCTGGTCCGCAGTTCTGGCGCGACTCCACGCCAAAGAATGGTAACGCTCTTCTTTTAATCCTTGTTATTTTACTGTTTGTGATATCATATGTAAGTCTCTTGCCATTTATCTTGTAACATCATTTTCGTATTTTTTCTGTAAATAAGCACTGCTCGATTCTTTGAGAATTAAACTTTAAATTAATTAGTGAGCCTCGTCTGTGTTAACACGAAACCATATTCTCCGAAGATTGTATTCAGAAATCGGGTTCCAATTTACCGTAACCAAATTGGTGGTGGCAGCGTTTTGTATGCATATTGTAGAGCTCTGGAGTGCGTTAGAACTGACCAGGTGGATGATTTGAGTTTCCGTTTCGCATGCGTGCCGAAGTCGGAGAACGCTAGATACAAATCAGCCTGTATTCTAACGACTGCCAGCTTGCAATCCTGCAGAGTGTTGGAGGACCAGAGGCGGGATCGATAGGTATCGTCCCTTCCCCTCTCTCCTCTTGTCCAGTGAGGGACAAATTGTTAATCAGTGCAGGGCCAGGTGGGTTGCTGTAGAGTTGTGGCTGTGGCTCATGGTCGCTTTTCAGGAGTCTGGAAAGTTGGGTACCAGTCACTCCACAACCTAAGAGCCTTTCCTTCCTCGCCCTCGCCCGGCGTACGTGACAAATTGGTGGCAGCGGTGGGATAACGTTAACACGTTCGTGCCAGGATTAAGCAGTTAGTCCTTGTACGAAAAGAAGCACCCAGTCTTTGCGAAGATTGGTGCCCTTCTTACGAGGTTTCACTCA
This sequence comes from Eleutherodactylus coqui, assembly GCF_035609145.1. NCBI lineage: Eukaryota > Metazoa > Chordata > Amphibia > Anura > Eleutherodactylidae > Eleutherodactylus > Eleutherodactylus coqui. The sequence goes on along the minus strand of NC_089843.1, from coordinate 153,804,577 downwards.
GTGCTTTTTGTGTAAGAGACTTACGATATCCCCAGACAGTCCCCTTCCCTTTCTTCTTGTTTTCTATTCTATCTTTTATTTGGCAAAGCAACTGCGGAAATGGCAACTAGAAGCCAGGCCGCTAAGCTAAAGGGGCAGGTGACCGAGGTGCTGGGAGAAGACGATTTCTCGCACCAAACCACAGCGAACCCCGATACAGAGATGGATTACTCCATCGGAGATGAGAACTTTGACTTGCCTATCCGAGAGGCTCTACAACAGCTGAGTGCAAAGAACCCTAAGCGGTACATGCAATTTGTTCGCAAGCTGCAAGAAATCGCAGAGCATGAACGCCAGGCAGAGCGAGAAGCCGCAGAACGCCAGGCACAGCGAGAAGCCGCAGAGCGAGAAGCCGCAGAACGCCAGGCACAGCGAGAAGCCGCAGAACGCCAGGCAGAGCGTAAGCACAGGCTGCGGATGGCCGAACTTGACGCACAGATTTTAAGAGCACGGTCATGTGAGTCCAACGGCACGAGGAACGTGCAACCCCAACGAGATTTCTTCCCTGTTCTAGAGGAAGACGGAGACCTGGACATTTTCCTGAGGGACTTTGAATGGGTCTGCCACCAGTACCAGCTGCCCACCGAGCAATGGGCCAAGTACTTGACCCCAGGGCTTACGGGCAAGGCCCTGGAGGTGTTTATGGAAGTGCCCCAAGAACAGAATGGTGACTACGAGGTCATCAAAGCAGCCCTGATCCGGAAGTGGACCAAGGGACAACCCATCACCCAGTCTGCGGACCTGGGAGATATCATGCTGAAGGAGCAGTTCCTGGAGACTGGTACGGAGGACATCCGCCAGTGTGTTCTGGACTGTGACCCCAAAGCTGCGGATAGCTACGTCGCTGACCAGAGACCGGATCTGCAGGTATCTGAAACCAGCTGGAGAGAGGGTAAGCAGAACAGTGACTCTGACCAACCCTTACCCCTTTTGCCTAGATCGTCAGGGGGGTCTGCTCCCTCTCCACCCTCCAAGTCTCATAGGGAGACACGCCAATGTTTTTCCTGCAACAAAGTGGGCCACGTCAGCGCCACTTGCCCTGACGTGAAGACAGCCCCCTTCTCCAAGCCTCCTGAGCCTGCCGCAGGTATTATCCGGGCAGGTGGGGGTAGTAGAAAGGACACTGGCAACCTGCAAATCATCGCTGTAGGAAAGACTGTGACTGTGGAGCTGCATGATACTGATGCAGAGATGACCATCATGCTCACTGAACTGGTGTCCCCCACGGACATGATTCCTGAAAGGACTGTGACTGTGATGGAAATTGGGGACACCCACCCTACCCTGCCTATGATCCGGGTGGATCCCGATATGGGTGCAGGGAGGGATTTGCGGGAGGTGGAGGTATCTGATGACCTGCCTGCCAATGTTTTGCTAAGATCTGATGAAATGCACAAGTATGAAGTCATTGTTGCTATGAATAAAAATGTTGATGTCATGTGTGTTCCTGCGGAGGTTGGTGGTGCTCTTGAATGGTGTAGCAGTGGCAGCGACGACGCGATGTGCACCACTCTTGAGCTCACTGAACTGACGCAGCCTAATAATGTTGAGGTGTCCTGTGACACAGTGGAACTCAGTGATGTCACACCTGTGTGTGATGTCACAGAGGATTTCCCCATATCTCCGGTAATAAGTATGGACAGTGGTCCAAGAAATAACAGCAATGTGAATTGTGCTCGGTCAGAGCCTGCACGTACCATCGCATGGTGTGATGCGGCAGGTGAAAGCCGACCAGTAAACAACGCTGACCCAGAAGTATGCCCAGTTGGATTGAAAGAGGTGGCATTCCCCCAGAATCCAGCTGACATACTGTCTGACCCCAGTGGGGTCCTGTACTTGACATCCCCCCTGGCTGCTCACAGCCAGGAGTTCCAGGCCGCTGGGCATTCTGATGCCAGCTTGGGGGTGTTGAGGGACCTCACGAGGGAACCTCTCTCTGTGCCCGATGAAGGTAATATCCATGTGGATCTGCTAGCCACCCCGCTGGTGGACGGATCCATCAGGGACACAGATCACAGCCTGCAGCTTTCTGGGGGCCAGCGGTCCCAGCTGCAGGAAGGCCTACTCCCCTTCATGTCTGCTTTCACTAGGAAACCAGGGGTGGCCCAGTTGACAGTTCACCAGGTGAACACTGGAAGCCATCCCCCGGGTAGGCAGTCTGCCTACCAAGTCTCCCCAGAGGTGCAGGCAGATATGAAGTGGGACGATGAGGAGATGTTGCACCTGGGCATCTTCCCGAAGCCACAGAGTGCATGGGCCTTCTCTGTAGTCCTGGAGCCAAAGGAGGACCGGACAACCTGGTTCTGTCTGGACTACAAGTTGAACGCCATCACTGTGTCTGAAGCTTATGCGATGCCCCGCCTCGCCGAGCTGTTGGACTGGCTGGCCAAGGCCCAATACATAACTATCATGGATCTGAGCCAAGGATATTGGCAGATCCCTGAGTCAAAAGAGCATCCGCTACAGGTGGTTAGCTGGACCACCAATTGGGAGTGTTCCTTTTCATCCCTAAAGGCTGCTCTGTCCCATCAGAGCGGAGTAGAGGTGGGTTTCGTAGGCGATCTGTGGGATCAACCTACTACACCCACTCTAAAAAGGGGAGGTGTAGTAAAAAGAGATGAATAAAGTGTCCCCCCAGCTGTCCAGTATCAATCAGCTGACGTTCAGGACACTAGAAAAGCTGAGCTGACATCCTTCCCCCTTACTAGATAGAGATTAGAAGGGTAGATAGATACCAGAGTGACAGATAAAGATAAGAGATTGATAGATGTGCATTGCGATGTGAAAATTGTAGTCTGTCAGTCATTTTGTATAGTTTGTAGAGAGAAGAGTTAATGGTCTTTCCGCATATAGGAAAGCTGAGTGCTGAGCTACCTTTGAAGTAGACTTCAGGAAAGGCTGTTACACTTCTCCCCCAGGGGGTCTTTGATGTCCTACAGCCCCTCTGGAGCCAGAGCCAGCAAATGTTTGTTAGGAAATAAGGAGAGGAAATAGGCTTCACACCTTAGTAGCTCTTTCCCTCCCTTACTGGTCCAAATGGTCGTAACTGACCTGATAACTTTTGGAGGCAAAGTTAACAAAAGAACGTGCCCGTAAGACAAAGGAAAATGTAATTTAGGAATTATGAAAGATCTGTACGTCGCAGCCCGATGACGTGGATATTTTGTGGAACGTTGTATCCCCGCCAATAAGATGCAGGGACTCCCACATTTGCACGACGCTCAGGAACCGAGAATTGCGTATCTCGGATCAGATGCGTCCAAAACTAATCATGCGTGGGCTCAAAACACACGTAAAATCACAACAGGAAACATCGTTGTCATATTTTCATGGTGGGTCACACCCACACGGAGTTATGAAGGAAATATGTATTTCAGGGAATTATGTGTTCCAAGATGAGCCAACCCCCATGGGGGCTGGAAGGAACTATGTGGGAGTTACCCCAGTGAGAGTTTAAAAATCGCACACGAACGTGTGCTCAGGGTCAGCCCCTTGGAGGTCACTATACGTGAGGTCTGGTCCGCAGTTCTGGCGCGACTCCACGCCAAAGAATGGTAACGCTCTTCTTTTAATCCTTGTTATTTTACTGTTTGTGATATCATATGTAAGTCTCTTGCCATTTATCTTGTAACATCATTTTCGTATTTTTTCTGTAAATAAGCACTGCTCGATTCTTTGAGAATTAAACTTTAAATTAATTAGTGAGCCTCGTCTGTGTTAACACGAAACCATATTCTCCGAAGATTGTATTCAGAAATCGGGTTCCAATTTACCGTAACCAAATTGGTGGTGGCAGCGTTTTGTATGCATATTGTAGAGCTCTGGAGTGCGTTAGAACTGACCAGGTGGATGATTTGAGTTTCCGTTTCGCATGCGTGCCGAAGTCGGAGAACGCTAGATACAAATCAGCCTGTATTCTAACGACTGCCAGCTTGCAATCCTGCAGAGTGTTGGAGGACCAGAGGCGGGATCGATAGGTATCGTCCCTTCCCCTCTCTCCTCTTGTCCAGTGAGGGACAAATTGTTAATCAGTGCAGGGCCAGGTGGGTTGCTGTAGAGTTGTGGCTGTGGCTCATGGTCGCTTTTCAGGAGTCTGGAAAGTTGGGTACCAGTCACTCCACAACCTAAGAGCCTTTCCTTCCTCGCCCTCGCCCGGCGTACGTGACACTTAGATCACATGGTATATTTTCTACTGCCATTTTGTAAACTGGATGGGGCCTAGCTGGATAATGATTATGTGTGCCGGCCATTTGACACCTGATTATGGAAAGTTAAATAATATACTGTACAGTTGACAGATTTTCTGGTATGGGAAAATATGTGTCATCAGCTGCTACAATGTAGAAACTAAACTGTAATAGCAAAATAAAGGAAACACGAAGATTTGACAGTGTCCAGATCCAGAACACATCTAAACAATCGGTGATAGCTGATTTTTCATTTTTGCCTGGAATTTTCCTTTAACTTCTTCCTGACATCCGACGTAT